>NC_056726.1:1429637892-1429964597 GCF_019279795.1 Protopterus annectens
GTCACCTTCAAACATCAGACACTGCACATGCATGGAATCTAAATAACATCAATACATGTACACAAATGCAGTCTACATCAGTAAGTGAATTAGCAGGTCAAGAGGATACATTCCACACCTTCCACATGCCATTTGTGTGAAACATAGCCGAGCATTACACCATAATGGATGTTGTATTCATGTACTTGTGGGACACACAACCACCTTCACTGAGTAGCCAAGTGTACATATATGACAACTGCACATATCAGCAAGACACACACAGCATTATTCCATGTCATGATCCTACAAACTGTTACATGGCAGTACCATGGTGAATCCAGGGCACTGTAATGGTCAACAGTGAGAACATCATATTTGCTACACACACCTCATGTTAACTGGAAGAGTGCCAGCAATGTGCTTTGTTAGAGCTCAGCAGTACACTCATTCAAACATGTGCAAGGTCTGGGGCTTGTAAACATCTCACCCCAGCACGTATTGGCTATTGTGGTACTAAGGCTAGTGTCCAGACAGCACACATCTTGCATGGCTTGTAATTGTTGACATGGGGGTATATGTAGGAGCTGTGGGCACTTATGGCTGTACATGTCATGGACATATCACCTGTGACTACTCAGGAACATACAGACCAAAGCTGGATTTCCCTTAGTCTGTCAATGCAGGCCTTATATAGGTCCTATGATCTTGTTATTTGGGTATGTTCATAGGCATTGGATTAGGTGGACATGTCTAATGACATACATGCCACATGGGTTGTTGTATGATATGATAGGTGTCATGGGTGACCAGTAGAGAGGGAATATTACCTCTGTTAACATAGATATCAAACCTTATGTACTGTTATGCTATCTGCCATGTGCATGTGTGCAATGAATGTAGCCACCTGTATGTAGAAAGGATGCCGACAGCTATGTTAATTCCATTTCTGTTGTATGAGTGTGGGATGTACATATCCAGGGCAGGTACAGTTAGGTCATATACAAACATGAGGGTGTTGTTTACTGGTGTACAGCAACAGTCAACCGTGTTAATGCTGGCAACATCTGAGGGACCCTGTTATGTGTACAACTGACCTGGTTACAAACAGTGGTATTATCACATTGCATAACACAGCTGTGGCACTACATGGGTAATTTGCACAGTCGATGTAGGCCTAGGTACAGTCCACCAATCGAAGGTTATCTACCATATTAAGTCATACCACATATGGATGTGTGTTGGTAGTCTGGGGACAAGGTGGTGGATTTATATGAGAATACAACCTAGAATGCAGCGTTTGCCACTGTCATCTGTACCTGACTCATCTGTGATGAGTTATGTCAGAGAAGTGGTCTTCACATGTGAGTAGCCTTTATGAAGATGTGGACACCACCACCTGGAATGGTACATACCAGTGTTGTGGGCCATGTCTGGATCTGAGATATATGGTGGTTGTGCAATTGTGCACTACAGAGCCTTCAGCCAGGTGTTCCTCACTGCACAGATGTCATTATTCCCCATTGTAAGTTCTACATTGAGCAAATGGATTACGAAAGCCACACATATAGAACTGGTTAGCATAAGCATCCAATGCAATTTTCTTGTAGGTGTCAGGGTGACACTTCTGTGTGTAGGAGTTTTGCCTTGGAATGCGACTATATGGGTAACTGACCTAGGTATTATCCACACTCACTTGAAACATGGATGCATATGCTCAGTGTCTAAGGCTTGTTGTTCATTCATGACAGCACGGAATGACAGACACTGGACAACCTCATAATAACAGCAGGACATTGGCTCATTGTTATGGTCAAGCAGTTGCCACTCGTACCATGACATCACTGCGAGTGGCAGTAATGTGCTTGTTATCAAATGCCACATCTAAGGTGATGGACAGCAGCAGATGTTGTGTATATGACCAATGTGAGATATACGTAGTCTAGAAGTCCTGCTAATAATGACAACTACTAACACAGCCGGGAGAGGTCATCTTGACACCTGCACCTCAGTACCATTACACAATGAGGTTCTCACATTATACTTGCACATGTCACTGTTCCAAGTATAAAGCCACTGTCCACAACCTGATATCAATGTATTCCTGTCAGGCAGCAAGGTGTGTCACACATGCTGTAGGTAGCATCTGCCTGTGTGTCCCAGTTAACCAATTGTCTGTCACATCCACACATGCAAGATTGTGCATACCTTACATATATATGTCAGTACTTCATGTACATGTATGCATGTGTATCACACAGCACAGACACAGATATATCATTTACGGGCCACATACATATATCTGGTAGTCAACTAGTATGATGTGCATATATACTGACAGGTAAGATGTACATAGATGTAAACCTGTGTGTTTACAATAGGAGTCCATTAAAACATGTTCTGTACATGTACGTGCATGCGCATGCAGACTGTAGCCTTCTGTGGTTAGAATCGGAGTGCATCCCAAACAGCCCTGTGCTACTGAGTGTAAGAGCGTACCCAATGGCACCTTGTGTAATTTCAGTCAGTGCATCCAAACAAGCCCTTTGTTTCTAAGTGTATGAGCATGCTCAGTATAACCTTGTGTAGTTGTAGTCATAGTGCATCCCAAACGGCCCTGTGCTACTAAGTGTATGAGCATGCCTACTGTCACCTTGTGTAATTGGAGTCAATGAATCAAGCAGGTTCTGTGATTCTATGTGTATGAGCATGACCACTGTAATCCTGTATAGTGATAGTAGTTGTCCATTCCACAGATGGGCATACTCCAGTTCAGGGCTTGTGGGTTGGGAGGGTGGCCTAATGGTTAAGGTGTTTGCCTTACAAACACAAGGTGCAGGGTTTTAGTCTCACAAGGGATAATTGGCTAGGCTTAAAATGGCTTGCAAGGGCAGTTAGCTTAGTACTAAACCTATTAACCTATTAACTATACCTCTCAGGCATACCTATGTCTTACCTGCAGGTGATGTGTCTTGTTTGTGCATACAGGTTGTAATGGACTCCTAGTTTAAACACACAGGGTTACAGCTATGTACATCTCGACTTTCAGTATCCCTGTTGTCCTCAATATTAGAAGGGCAGTCTGACTGCCTTGCAATGTGTAATCTCTGTGGTGTGTCTCGTAACTGCGTAGTACTATAATAGTGATCTGTAGATAGGCAGAAGTTCTGATCCCATGAATGGCAAATGTGTGTGCGTGAGTATCAGCAAGTGGTTGTATATGGGTATTTCTGTCTGCATCCTGTCATGACAGTGGGTTTTGCTGCGTTCTGAAGAGATACCACCTGTTGCACTGGACTTTATCCTTTTCAACTGCTAAATCTCTTTTTACCCCCTTCCCACTGTGAGTGATCAGTCCTGTGATGTCACCCAGCTCAGACGTGGAATCAGAGTAATTGAACTTGTATGTGTTCTATGGCACATACCCCAACTGCATACCACTGTACTAGTTACCTTTACATAGGCAAGACATGTATGGACAATACTGGCAAGTGTGTGTGTGTTTGTGTGTGTGACTACCCTGTAGCCAGGCATACACATGCGCAATGTCTTTTGACATGCTGCACACCATGGTAGCCATCTGTGTTGACTGGAGTCTGCAAAGTATTACATAGTTAGTCAAGAACGACTATAGTTGGGTATGTTATTTTCCTGTGCCACTGTCGAGCAGTGACAAAGAAGTGGTCGCCAGGGTGTAAGTCCATACCCATCATTCCCCCACCCAAACTCCAGAATCCCAAGGGTAGATTACTTTAGCCACCATTCCCACCCTAACCTCCACATACACAACAATCATCTCTTCTCTGGTGAACTGATTAACATTTAAATGTTATAACACAAGAGATGCCTCTGTTTTGTGTTCACGTCAGTTCCTTTGGAACCCTTCCGTGTCACAAAGGGTGTTCATACATCATGTGTGTGTAAATATATATATATATATATATATATATATATATATATATATATATATATATATATATGGCTATAGCTGTGTCTGTGTATATGTGTATATATATATATATATATATATATATATATATATATATATATATGTGTGTGTGTGTACACATCCCGTAGGTGCATATATATATTTAGTTATGACAGTTGTACAGATGTAGATCTGTCTATGTTGTTTCACAGAGTACAAAACATTCAAGGGTACTGTACATATGTACACAGAGTGACTATCCCATTTGTTTTCAGTACTGTGGAATGCCTTTAGTAAGATGTGCATTATAAAATCCATGAAACATGTATGCAACCTAGATGGCTTAGTGGTAAACCCAGTGACCTCGTTGTGCATGGTCCAGGGATCAAGACCTGTAGTGCTTGTTGATACTGTTAATTAGGACTGAATAAGACACTTTTAAGTAGTTGTAA
Source organism: Protopterus annectens (assembly GCF_019279795.1). Lineage (NCBI taxonomy): Eukaryota > Metazoa > Chordata > Ceratodontiformes > Protopteridae > Protopterus > Protopterus annectens. The sequence goes on from NC_056726.1 coordinate 1,429,642,252, forward strand.
GTGGGAGTAAATGAGTTGTTGTGACAGTAAGTAGCGGGTACACACACATAACAGACATGTACAACTTGCAGTACACTTGAAATGCCCTTCTCTGGCAATCCTGCTGATGTCACCCACCTACGAATGCACCTCTTGGACTACTGTGACCCAGTAATCTCTGTAGTGCATGCTGTAACTGCGTAATGCTGTAGTGTGATAAACTAATTTGGTAAGTGTTCTAATCCCAGACAGGCTGTGTGTGTGTGTGTGTGTGTGTGTGTGTGTGTGTGTGTCTGCCTGCGAAAGAAACAATGCTTTTTAGAGTATGCACACTCTATACGATTCACATACTTACCTTTTGCAATCCTGCTGATGTCACCCACCTTCGAATACACCTCTGGGATTGCTGTGACCCAGTAATCTCTGTAGTGCATGCTGCAACTGTGTAATGCTGTAGTGTGATAAACTAGTTTGGTAGGTGTTCTAATCCTAAACAGCCCAAGTGCTTGTGTGTCTGCCTGAAAAAAAACAATGCTTTTTAGAGCATGCACACTCTTTGCAATTCTCATACTCACCTTTGGCATTCCTGCTGTCACCCACCTATGAATACACCTCTGGGGCTGCTGTGACCTAGTAATGTGCGTAGCATGTGCTGTAACTGCGTAATGCTGTAGTGTGATAAACTAGTTTGGTAGGTGTTCTAATCCCAAACAGGACAAGTGTATGTCTACCTGAGAATGAAACAATGCTTTTTAGAGTATGCACTCTCTTTACGATTCACATACTCACCTTTGGCAATCCTGCTGATGTCACCCACCTATGAATACACCGCCGGGACTGCTGTGACCCAATAATCTCTGTAGCACATTCTGTAACTGTGTATTGCTGTAGTGTGATAGACTAGTTTGGTAGGTGTTCTAATCCCAGACAGGCCAAGTGTGTGTGTGTCTGCCTGAGAAAGAAACAATGCTTTTCAGAGTATGCACACTCTTTACGATTCACATACTTACCTTTTGCAATCCTGCTGATGTCACCCACCTACGAATACACCTCTGGGAGTGCTGTAACCCAATAATCTCTGTAGCGCATGCTGTAATTGCATAATGCTGTACTGTGATAAACTAATTAAGTAGGAGTTCTATTCCAAGACATGGCAGGTGTGTATGTGGCTGTGAGTGTCTAAACACTGGACATGTTGGGGAGCAGGTTTTGTAGTTTTCCTATATGGTGGCCATATTATATGTCACAATGTCCACCTCACGAGGAGTACAGATGTCAATCAGCCAAGGGACTGGGTTGGCAAGCCATACCCCTACTTCTGGCAATAGGCCTGGTGAACAAACTACTATTACCTGGAATACGTTCGGAACCCATGTGACATACACAAACACACTTGCCTAGAATATCCTGCTATGTTGCTAGTACCCTGCACATTGATGACAGATAGTAGACATGGTGTGAGTGCAGTGGGCTGTAGAGGGCATGGCACTCTGTCCAATGGTACAATAGGCACATCATTGCTGACAATGTGCCTTCACTATGTTCCCCACTGGATGCCTGCAACATATGTGGTGCCATCAAATGTGATCCACAAAGGATATACAATGCCTTACACACATGCCCTGTATGGACAGATGCCACTGACACCAGAGAATACCTGAAGCATACAACAATGCAGGTGCAGGGTAAACATGTTGTCTATTATCAGGTCCTGCCACACCAGGACAGTATTGGCATATCTGATGGTAAGTCTGTAAACAACATGTGCCAGCCAAACCAGGTACACTTGTACATGTCACTGTACTTTATTGTGGGACATGCACATCCCAGGCAATGTCAATGGCAAGGACTATCAAACACAGACATGGCATGCATTGCAAAGCAATGGCCATACACAATGGTAACCAGGATAAAAGGACAGTTCATACAATACCCATCTGTGTGGGACATTGCAGACACTACATCCCTGAACCACACTGCCCACCATTGTTGGGTGGCATGATGGCAAAGATTACCCCCACCCAGAATTGTAAAGTCATCTTGCACAGCCAACCACTAAACACCCATGAAGCAATGCAGACATGCATGTTAGTACTGGCACCTTGTATCTGCGTGTGGGGTATGATGGTCCCAACCACAGTCACACCCAGTATAATTCCCATTGGCATACCGACTGATGTCAGACACGTTCACATGCCCTATGCCATAGAACCTCAGGATATCCCCTGTGGTGCATGTAGTACCTGTGCATTACTGCAATGTGGCAAACTAAGTAGCTAGGAAGTGTATTTGTGAGCCTGGCAAAGTGTGGCAATGTGTATAAGTCCCTTAGAGACTGTGGTTTCATTGACAGTTACATCGGTTTATGTGGACAGCCATGTGCACCTATTGCAGTCCTCCTCTAGATGATTGCATGTGGAACAGCTGTGGTGATGTTCCCATAGTCAATCACATGGAAACACAGTACAATATCTAGGAACATCAGGTTGGTGTTTGCCCATGACAGTCACTGTGAGTGGAACCTCAATCTGGTGTTTGGTTAACAGCTTCACAGATGATATCTGGATATTCCTCAAACAACATACACAGTGGAAAATAGCCTAGAGACAGGAGGGTGATGTGCAAGACATGACTACAGCATATAAGTGTAGCTATGCTTCATTGAGACTACTGCCAATTTAACAGGTTGTGTGTGGTAATGGCTAGTCTGCATGTTTTACGACTGACAAGACAGTGATCTGCTTGTGAGTGAACCTTCATCTGTAGGGCCATCTTTGGACTGGTCAGTGTGTGGAACTACTTGTTTCTTGTGTTACTCACTGAACACACATCTGTGAACTGCAGAAGCATAGTATGAGGATTGCAGTCAGTCCATGGTGATAGTGATGAGAGCTACCACCATTGCATCCATGATTAGACATATGTCACATGAAACAGTGGTATGACAATGACATCTGTTCATGTGGACAGCCATGTGTGCTACACCTAATGTATGTCTACTACATCTCTGTTGCAGATGTTGCTCATCAGCACACATATATGTTCTTACAGAACACCAACATGTCAGCTATGTGGCAGATGGAGTAACCGTATGCATTTGTAATAGTAATGGCTAGTCAGTCAGGGGTTTGAAGCCCTGTACTGGTAGATGTGTGACAGACTATGCTTAGGATTTAGTCTCCAAGCCCTTCTCTGATGTACTTTGCCTCTGTCTGCCCATCCCACACACTCTCTGGTGGATGTGGAGTTCTATACCTGCTCAGCAGCAGCTTGTATTTTGTAAATGATGGTCATGATCAGGTGATGGCCTCTGCATCTATTGCAGTCCTCCTCTAGCTGATTGCATGTGGAACAGCTGTGGTGACATTCCCATAGCCAATCACATGGAAACACAGTACAATATCTTGGAACATCATGTTGGTGTTTGCCCATGGCAGTCGCTGTGAGTGGAACCTCGATCTGGTGTTTGGTTAACAGCATCACAGATGATATCTGGATATTCCTAGATCAACATACACAGTGGAAAATAGCCTAGAGACAGGAGGGTGATGTGCAAGACATGACTACAGCATGTAAGTGTAGCTATGCTTCATTGAGACTACTGCCAATTTAACAGGTTGTGTGTGGTAATGGCTAGTCTGCATGTTTTACAACTGACAAGACAGTGCTCTGTTTGTGAGGGAACCCCCATCTGTAGGGCCTTCTGTGAACTGGTCAGTGTGTGGAACTACTTGTTTCTTGTGTTACTCACTGAACACACATCTGTGAACTGCAGAAGCATAGTATGAGTAGTATGAGGATTGCGGTCAGTACATGGTGATAGTGATGAGGGCTACCACCATTGCATCCCTGATTGGACATATGTCACATGAAACAGTGGTATGACAGTCACTGTCTGAGGTTGTCACAGTGACTTGCCAATAATGGGCCACTGTTCATAGCTGCAGTCCCATGTCTTCTACGCTTTGTACAGATGTCATACAGTATGTATGCATGTGTTGTGCTCCCTCTGCACATGTATGCCATCTGTTGTGTTGGGTTGATGGTCATATCTATGCATGCTGTTATAAGTAATCCTGAATGCTGTTAACTATTACTAAGCCATATCTGCTTAAAACTGCAACACCATAGGCTGTATGGGATTGGATGTCCCTGCGGAACCTCCTGTCCCACTTCATCTGGCCATGGCACCGGGCACCAGCACATCTGGAGCCCAGCCTTGGACCTCCACCTCTGTTGACTCTGCAACCCCTTTTGGTGGAACCACCATTGAGGATGGGGCTTGTCCCCCCTGGGAGCTGGTCCAGACAGGAACTTGTCAGCCGTCATACAGTCCCAGACATGGTGCATAGGGGGCTGAATTTTGAGCCCACATACACAAGGGCAGAGTGTCACATTTAGAGGGCTAGCCTGCCCATCCTAGACAGCCCCAAGCACAGCCACCTTTGTGGCTGTTTTGGTGCAATGGTGGCTGCCCATGGGTGGGGACCTCCGTCCCACTGTTTCCATCTGAGGGCTCATGGGCTTGTGACTGCCTAGCACCCCTCCTCATCCAAGATTTATCCCCACACATGTGTCATATACCGACCCTGTATGCTGTCTTGTCTGTCATCCTACCCAACCGATCCTCCATGAGCATACCTACTTTCCTTTCCCGACATCCCACTCTCACCTTACTGAAACAAAAGGCCAATCTGTTCCTAGAACAACATTTGCCCCATACATACCTGTCCATTTCACACACGTGTCCACTGGACACATGTAACCTGTTTAATTTGCATCACAACATACTACTGTTGTCCTCACCCTTCTCTCTCTCAGGCACATGATCCTGGTATGCACATGATGCCTAAAGGTTCAAGGTACACGTGATGCAGATGACCCCATTGTACACACAAAACTACCCATCCCTCTATGGTTACCCCATTTACCTTTTTCATGATGATGTCACACACAGCACATTGCAAGAGTACTGTTTTGACATAATGATTGGACAGGAACTGTTTTGTTAATGCAAATAATATATTTGGCCAATGTACAAATGTTTGCGTATATTAATGACAAATGTCTGTCTGAGGGAGTCTTGATATTACATAGGACAACACCACTACATAATACAGGTGTTTCTGGTGTTTCCCTTTTCATTCCTTTTTAATGCTTTGTTGTCACATGGGATGTTCTTGATATGTCTATATATATGTATGTCTCTATATCTGGACAGAAACACACACATACATCTACATGATGGAATACATTTCCTATACTGTTGAATGAATGTGCTGGATGATATGTTTGTGAAAACATCGAATGTCTGTATATCTGCCATGACTTAGTGGTAAATCACATTGGCTGTGGTATGTAGGGTCTTGGTTTCGAGCCTTGCAGAGGCTGTTTATTTTGTTGCTGGGCAGAACAAGGGCCATTGGATACAGAGTGATTAAGGCACTTTTAAGCAGTTGTGAGCGGGTGTGCACATGTTTGCGCAACGGTAAGCAGTGGTTACTTTTGGTCACAGTTCCTTGCACACTGTTACCTACTTGGTTGCTTAACCTGTGTAGGCAATGCTTACCCCCATGCAAACAGGTTGAAACCCGCTCACTGCTGCTTAAAAGTGCTTATGCCCGCTTACCCCCATGCTAATTTCTTTAAAAGAAAAGAAAAAAGGGTTGACAGGAAAGTGGTGAAAAAGGGGCACAAAGAGGGAAAGACAGTAGGGAAAATAGCTAGGGATGTGCAGGAAGGGTGTAGCGAAGGTCCATATATGTCCATTTCTTCTACAGCAACAACTGTGCATATGCAATAAATTTGGCGGGACATTTGCACAGTGAGGACAACAATAATATGTTGTGATGCCAATTAGAAATGTTTACACATGTGCAAAATGGACAGCTATGTATGGGGCATGCTTTTTTTGCGGGAACAGATTGCCCTTTTTTTCTTTTATGTTTAGGTGAGAGTGGGTTGTTGGGGAAGAAGAGTAGGTATGATCAGGGAGGATAGGTTGGGTAGGATGACAGAAAAGACAAACAAGACATGTACAGAGGCGGTATATGACACGTGTGGGGGGAACACCTTGGACGGGAAGGGGTGTTTGGAAGTCGCAAGCCCATGAGCCCACCAATGGATACAGTGGGACTGAGGTCCCCACCCATGGGCAGTCACCACTGCACCTTCACAACCCAGAAGGTGGCTGTGTGGGGGCCATCTAGGAGGAGAAGGCTCACCCTCTAGTTGCACCACTCAGCTCTCAAGCTGGCATAGGTGGTCTCAAATCTCCCTGTTGAGCTCCCTACACACCACGGTCCGGACCGTACCATGGGTGATAGGTTCATGTCTGCTCCAGCTCCCAGGGGGGAGCTGAGCCAAGCCCCATCTCCTGCAGCAGTTCCACCCAAAGGTGGTGCAGGGCCAGCAGATGAGGAGGTCCTAGGCTGGGCCCCAGGTGTGCTGATGCCCGGTGCCATGGCCAGCTGAGGTGGGATAGGTGGGTCCGCTGGGACCGGCCTTCCCATACGAGCTATGTTGTAGCATGTTTAAGGCAGATATGGGTTAGTAATAGTCAACAGCATTCATGATTAATTATAACAGCATGCATAGGTATTCCCATTACCCACGGCACCAGATGTAAATTGTTGCAGAGCAGGCAGAACTCATGCATATATGGGTAAACAGTTGCCATTACAATGACATGCAGGTTTCATTGATGGCAACAGGCCACCAATATGGGAGTATTTTACCATGGCACATGCATAGAAACAGATGTGAATATTTATAAACCAATAGGACATATGTCCCAACAAAGATTAGGAGTGTAAACATACCAAATGAGTTGTGTAAATTGGTTATTTTTGCACATATGGTAGGGGTGAGAGAGAGAGAGTTCAATTAACAACTAATAAATCCTTGTGATTTTCATAACATTCATAGCTACTTCAGTGGTCTGTCCCTTACATGTATTTATACACTACCCACTGGCGTTATATAGTACAGTGGTATGTTTGTAGATTAGTATGTATGGGACCTGTGTCTTATGTACAGGCTTGACAAGATGCAGGTGTTAATGCAACATGTTTTGAGACTGCTCTCATACACTTTGGGTGAGATGCTGGGATGACAGGTATGTTTGCATGTACATTCTCTGACTATGTACAAGTCTGACTTTCAGTTATATGTCATTAACAGCTGCCTACATTTCTTGGATCTTCACACTAATTTGTCAGGGGTACAGGGCAAAAGGCAGGTGATGTGGGCCATTTATCAGGACATACTGGGCAGATTGGAACAGTTGAGGGGTATGAATATGCATACCACCCTCTATTTGAGCATTCTAGCACAATCTCTGCAGTTGTTAAGTATAAATATGCCTACAGTTTTCTCTCTGTACATTTTAACAGACTGTGTGCAGTAGTGTGGAATAATTATGCATACAACTTACTAGCACTCCTGGGATCCAAAGCCCTGCTGTGTGTGACACAAGCATTACAGTTAAAATCACTGTACACTATGCTATCAGGCAATTATTGTGAGGCTTTGCAATGTATTTTGTCTAATATGACTGACCTGTTTGCTCTTCCTACACATGTTATCTACATACTACAGTGTGGGTAACACTGCTTACTACAACAGTACTATTTATTAACTAAAACAGTACAACAACATATGACTGCAGAGTAAACTGAAGCAATGCAGGGGTTACAACTTTATTCGCAGCATATTACACTATTCTGTATACTGGTACGACACTTTCTGAGGCTCTTACATTTATTTCTTATGACAGTACATGCAGGCTATTTACTAACCTGCCTTGTGACATATCCTTTACAGCCTAGTATCATAGGCTTGATGGTTCGGAGCATGCTTATCTGCAGCTGTCAGAGAAGTACATTGATATTTAGCCTTACCTATCCATAGTATACACAAGCTAGGTAATTATTAACTACGTAGTGGAAGGAGTACTTACTCAGTTCTGGGGCATTCTGCATCAGTCTTGCTTCCTGGATCCACTGTTCCAGGACATCCCCCCTCCACCGCTTCAGGTCTGCATGGTGGTGCCTGACCTGCTCACCAGTCCGGGGATACCTGCGGCACTAGTGAGGTCACGGTCGAGACTGTCCCAGGCCTCAGTATTGTACTGCGAGCCCTGGTACTGGCCCTGTAGTAGTCTCCTGTCATGGTGCTTTACCAGGAGCCATACCATGAATTTGGACTCCTGGATGCCTCAGTGCTGAACTCTAAAGTGAGTGCCTTCTCCTACTCCATTCATTCTGCCTGCAGGGGGATGCTACAACCAGTTATGAGCCGTATTCCTGCCTCTTCGATTTAAGTAGGGCCAGATTCCCGCACTTTTCTGTAATTGGCTGGTTTCGAAAAGGCTAAACTATGGGCACACATGCTTACTTCAGGTTGGCACTTCTTAAGTAGGTGTACCTTTGGGCATATTGTATTGGCTTCCCTACACATTGCTTACAATTACTTAGTTGGGCTGTGTGGTGGTAAGCATTGCTTATTGGTTATCTAGCATTATATTTGACTTTTGTTAACAATGTCCTACTCATTACAGGCTATATATGTGTCTGGTATCCATCATTCATGTGTACATACACTGTATGGGGTCCTGGGGACCTCTGAACCTTATTACAGTGACACTTCAACTCTGTGATTATTGCAGTACTCCAAATCACATATTAATGGTCTGTGGCAGGTTATAGAATATTACACTGTACATACATTCAGTTCATATATTTGATTTGTTTCTCTGTTGTGAGGATTAATTTCCTGATACCTCCTTTATATGTATTGCTATCATGGCATAGTGGTTTACAACTATGACTGTGATGTACAGGGTCCTGCGTTCTAGCCTTGCAGAGGCTGTTTATTTTGTTGCTAGCCAGAACATGAGCTGTTGGGTACAGAGTGGTTAAGGCACTTTAAAGCAGATGTGAATGGGTGTGCGCTGGTTTGCGCGGAGCTAAGCAATGCTAACCTCTTGTTACAGTTTCTTACACTCAGTTAGCCTCTACATTGCTTCACCAGTGTGATACTTGCATACCAGCGGCCAAACAGGCTTACACCCGCTTGCTCCTGCACTTGTCAATGCACTGCATTTGGTGTTTGCATCTGACACTCACACACCTGGGTGGGAGTAAGGACTAGTATATTACCTTGTGATGCCTATTACATCTGATTACATGCCTACAGTATCGGGAATGGCTGCCCATTAGGTGTAAGCATGCCATTTGACTGTACAGAATCCAAGGCCTATCCAGAGTTTGATTCATACTATTGGTGTGTTCTTCTTACAATCTGTACCTGTCTGTTTAATACATGGGAAATGACACCATTAAATACAGACAAGTACTTGGGTTTTGGAACCCACATCCTTCAGCTGAGTCATGCTACTGCATAACTATTATTCTGTCATCTTTCTAAGGTTGTAAGTAGACTATCTACTTTCTGTCCCTATCAGACCTCTCAAACGGTTGGGGACAAATATCATCTAAATCAGGGACATGTCATGACAACATAAAGGACAATCAGGGACACAATTAAAATATTAGTGCTATTAACTTGACACATTGACAGACTTAGAGCATATGAATTAATGCACATTTTCTGAGTTAAATGAAGTTTATAACTGCAAATAGTTTTAATTATTCATTATGTGTAATTCACCACCTTTCCTCCAAAAGTCAGTGGTTTTAGGAGGGATTAAGAGAGACAGAGTGAGAATTTGAGTCAAACTCAAGGACATCCCTCGAAATCAGGGACAGTTGAGAGGTACGGTCCCTATTTGTTTCTCCAACGGTTTATGTCCAGTCCAGTGGAGTTGCTCTTAGGGGTTGAGAGGTATGGGCGTAAGCTATGCCCATTTCAGAACATTAATTACATCCCCGGGGTGGTCTTAATATGACTGTGCCAGCCAACACCTGCACGCCTAGGCTCATAATTGCATACCAAAGTTCCCCCACCTGCCCCTCCTCTACAGCACTCATCCTTAGTGTGGGTGCAGGTGGGGTATGAACAGACCACTACACACTGACCCTCTCCACATGTCAGGAGACATGTACGTTGTGTCGACCCATGGGTTATCAGGCTTGCACAACCTACTGGTCCATATACGTCTACGGCCTGGTTCGATGACTCATGACAGGAACTGATGCCAATGATAACTTTATATGTATATATATATATATATATATATATATATATATATATACGTAAATGTATATGTCTGCAACTATATATATATATATATATATATATATATATATAAATATATAACTATATATTTATACATATATTTAGATATATGTATGTATATATATATATATATATATATATATATATATATATATATATATATATATATATATATATATATATATATATATATATATCTTTATATATATATATTTATATATATATATATATATATGTGTGTGTGTGTGTGTGTGTCTGTAAAGCAATGCAAATCCCGCGCAAATGCACTTACACACACGTACTGATGTTTATATATGCTTACTACTGCCTTATTCATTATGACACTGACACTTTGCTCAAGTCCACTTTTAATTGTATTTTTACAGGTTATACAGTGGACATGTCAAAATATGTCCATATACAGATTACTGACGGAAAATGGTATGTGCTGCAGTGGGATTCTGAATGGGAATGTCTGTTAGTTAGGCGGATGCTCTAACCAATACACTCTTGCTGTGCTGCTTCATTTGAATGTATACCCATGACTCCTACTTCCCCAAACACCCACCCGAACATTTGACTAACACTGCAGTCATCCATTATCTAGTTGGATTTGTGGTGTATCCACACCACTATACATTGGCCACTCCCTACTCCTGTAGACCCATCCCATCGGTTGACTCACTCCACGTATCCTCAGAAACCCCAATGTTTTAGTCCACAAACATTGGTGACATGAGCGATCATTAGGACACTATTCACAATTTTTGCGTTTTCCCACATGGGACACACATGTCTTTATGTCAAGAATAGACTCTATACTTCATTACATCCTTACTCCCGTTAACATGACACTACAATGAATTGATCAGTATGACTATGTGGTAATGCACACGTTACACATGAGAGCTAATTTTGTATGAGTTTGTCGTGATTCTTTTACAAATAGACTGGTGTAGTAATTGGTGTTGCCGTAGCAGGAAGATCACAGGAATGATTTCACGTGTGAGACAGTCTTCACATTTGATATTTACAGCACAAAACTGACTTTGGACATTGTACACACTTCTGCGTTTTAGTGGTTTTGTCCCTTCCCTCTTATGTACAACCTATTATTCTATGTACTGTTCAGGTTTGTAAGGGCACATTCATGTTATTTATGTCTGCAAATGGAATGAATGTGTTACAGGGAATGTACATCTACATATAGATGTATGCATGTGTGTATGCATATATATATATATACTTATAACGACCTTGATGACCTTCACAGGGCGGTCAAATTAGCATCATCCCATCCAACCTTGACACGCCTGGATCCATAATTTCATACCCATAGTTCCTCCGCCCCACAAGACTTCTGCATACACGCATACCATCCATTGTCCAGTTGCTATCGCAGCCATTACACACCTTCACACATTGCCCTCTCCCGAGCTTTAGGAGCCCTTCATGTATGTTGTCCCAACACATGTATTATCCGGCTCTCCCACCATTTGGTCCATGAACATACCTGCCCTTGCTTGTGTAATGGTCGGAGGTCCAATCATCCTATCAATTTTTGAGTAGTCCCAGCAGGAAATACCCTCTGATTGTTTGAAAAGTAGACTTAGCAGGTCAACAGTGTTACTCCCACTGGTAATATCCTGTCTGTGGTGTGAGTAGCAGTGCTTTGCTCACTTCTGCCCAGCTTGATATGACATATGCTGACAGCACTAAATAACACTTGAGTTGCTGTTGATTTCATTCTCATTCCTTTTGTATGCTTTATTGTTACGACGTTCATTCTTCTATATAGATATATATATATATATATATATATATATATATATATATATATATATATATCTGTGTGTCTGTGTGTCTGTGTGTATATATATATATATATATATATATATATATATATATATATATATATATATATATATATATTTATATTATTTATGTGTAGATACTTATATACATTTCCTATGCTGTTCACTGCTTACACCCATGCAAGCACACTCACACTTGCTTAATGGTACTTATATATGTTTACTGCTGCTTATTTGTGCTTACTAGCTTACTACTACACCTGGCGGCCACGGTGGTGCAGTGGTTAGCATTGCTGCCTCACAGCAAGAGGTTCTCCGGTTCGATCCTCGGCTGGGGTGCCTTCTGTGCGGAGTCTGCATGTCCTCCCTGTGGTCACGTGGGTTTCCTCCGGGTGCTCCAGTTTCCTTCCACATCCCAAAGACATGCTGCAGGTGGATTGGACACTCTAAATTGGCCCTAGGTGTGCGTGTGAGTGTGCCTTCTGTGGAAGTTTGGGTGCCGGGCTGCCAACTCGACACCATAAAACTCCACTGCCATTCAATGTGCGGACAAGGTGATCCGCTGTGGAGACCCCTAACCGGGAAAAAGCCGAAAGAAGAAGAAGAAGAAGCTTACTACTACACCTGCTTAATAGTGCCTTATTCATTATGACAGTACCACTTTGTTTGAATGGATTTGGTTAAACATCTAATGCGATACTTAAGTTCACACTTACATGTTATTATGTCGGTCTTACAGCAAAACAACATTCATTCCACAGGGAAAATGATACGTGCTATAGTTGGACTCGAACCATGAATGCTAGTTTGTTAGGCGGATGCTCTACCCACTACACTATTGACATTTGTGTTGATGCTACATGTTTTTTCTCTATTTGAATGATGCTGATGTGTAAGCTATGATCAGCAGACAGCAGCGACGCTCAAACACGCTGCGCTTTGCTAACACTTTTGATATTGAAGCAATACAAATGTAAAATAGGGACACGGGGAATTTAATTGTGAAAGTTCTAGGGGCAGAGCTCAATATTGCACTATGTGCTTGTGTGTTTACTACTTCGTTTTTATTTCACTGTTCGTGGACACTCTTGTATGCTTAGCATACATTTCGGTATCCGCGGACGCTGACTTACTAGCTTACTATTAGAGGCAGCCTCTAATAGTAAGCATACTAGGTTGTGCAGCTGGCAGGGCAAGTTTACGCCTCTGTGGAGCACTTGTACATGCCCCCTGCACTTGTACACGTTTCCTGTGCATGTCGTGGGTGCGACGGCGTGCCCTCATACATATTTATATGGCGCTGCTGCCCCTTCTGTATTGAGGATGCTCAGCGCAAGGCTAAAACCAACCTTGCTTCATGAATCCCGGGGAGTGTCTGCAGATTGAGAGGTATGTCAGTAAATGATACAATGAAATAACTGCTGCATTCCCCTCAGCATAATAGGCTTATAGAACTTGTGAATTAAAAGCCGAGTAAGCACAAAGATATTTCAGACGGGACCTTTGTTTTAGCTGAATGAATGCCAAAAGCGACCACATGTAACCTGCATGACAGATGATCTCTTTTTCAGATGTGACTTGGTCTGTTAATCACATCTGTCTCACTCTGACAAACAGGACTTTGCATGAATGAAGCTGATGTTTGCGTTTGCATTCATTTGAGTATAGAATGTTTAATATTTTGCTACCTGTAAAGTTTCTCTTGCTACCACTGAATAGCGGTACTGTAAGAAAAAAATGTTGTGACAAATAATTATCCTATTTCCTTATACATAGAAGTTATGTTCTTACCATAACGTTCCATGTTAGTTGTCTTCTTCTCGCCTTCTTTCTTGCTGGATGGGTTCGGCTCCAACTCGGCCACTCTAAAAGCTCGAGAGTTGGTTCCACCGGCTCGAGGCTCCCCTTATATCCCACAATGCTAGGCGGTATTACCTCAGATCTCGTTTGTAAGCTAGGCCCAGCCAATAATAAATCCAGAACTACTGGAAAAGGGAACACCACCTCTATAAAAGGAAAGGAAGAAGGTGACCTGAAACCTGATGAAGGGATATATGCAAAGTATAGCATATACATATATACAATAGAGGTGGAAGAAAGAGAGGTCACAATCAAACTCCTCTAGGTCTGTCCAGGCTAGGGGGAAGGAGGGTGGGACGCAAGAAAGAAGGCGAGAAGACAACTAACATGGAACGTTATGGTAAGAACATAACTTCTATATGTTAAGTTGTCTATCTCGCCTTCATTCTTGCTGGATGGGACCGCGTCCCTAGCACCTTGTCCCGGGTGGCCTATCGGAACAGACTCTTGAGAACAGTGGAACCAAAATTAGCTCTATGTCTAGAAGCTAGATCCAACTTATAATGAGAAATGAAAGTGTGAGGAGTAGCCCATGTAGCTGCTGCACAAATGGTATCAATAGGCAGCCTGTCTTGGAAAGCTAAAGAGGTAGCCAAAGCCCTAGTCGAATGAGCCTTAGGTTTGTTAGGCAACTTTTGGTGTCTAATTTGATACACAAAGGAAATCAGGGATGTTAGCCATCTGGAGAGTGATACCTTAGAAACTGCAAGGCCCTCTCTACCTTCTGCATAAGAAACAAACAACTGGTCAGTTTTTCTGATCTGTTTGGTCCTGTCCAAATAATATCTCAATTGACGATGAACATCTAGCCAATGCAATTTTTGTTCAGACCTGTTAGAAAAGTTAGGAAAAAAACACAGGGAGGTCTATGTCTTGATTTAGATTTGCCACAGAGGCTACTTTAGGTAAGAAGGATGGATTGGTCCGTAAGGATACCCTATCCTTATGAAACAACAGATAGGGTGGTCGACTGCTGAGTGCATGAAGTTCTGAGACCCTTCTAGCTGAAGTAATGGCTACCAGAAAGAGAGTCTTCCAGGATAGCAATTTCATTGAACAAGAAGCTGCAGGTTCAAAAGGGGGAAGAATCAAAGATGTGAGAACTAAATTAAGGTCCCAAGAAGGAAGAGGAGTTCTTATCGGAGGCTTAAGGAGAAAAACTCCCTTCAAGAATGCTTTGCAAAGCTTGTGGGACATGATGGCAGAATCTGAGATGCCCACATGAAAGTTAGATATAGCTGCCAATTGAACTTTAAGAGTAGAAGGAGATGAACCTGCATGAAAAAGTTCAGCTAGAAAATCCAGAACTGTTTGGATGGGAGCAGTAAAAGGATCTAAGTCCCTTCCTTGAGCCCAATAAGCGAAACGTTTCCATTTACTCAGATAAATCTTCCGAGTGGAAGATTTATGGGAAGCTATCAAAATATCTCGAACAGAGTGAGATATTTGAGGAAGCCTGGCTAAGGTTGGAACTGGAGGAACCAAGCAGTGAGGTTCAGAGAGGGAGGGCGATGTAACTGACCCGACTGATGGATCAAAAGATCTGGAACTAGGTCCAGATGCCAAGGTTGCTCCAACAGAAATTGATGTAGAAAGGGGAACCAAACCTGTCGAGGCCAGTAAGGAGCAATGAGGATCAATGAGGCCTTCTGAGCGATAGCTTTCTGTATCACTTGAGAGATTAGTGGGAAGGGAGGAAATGCATACAGAAGTCCCCGGGGCCAAACTTGGGCTAGAGCGTCTCTGCTGGGCTGGCCTGGTAACGGGAATAGGGTGAAATAATCTCTGCACTTGCTGTTTTGGGGAGTAGCAAAAAGGTCGCAGCAAGGCTGACCCCACTTGAGAAAAATTTTCTCCAAAATAGAATCTTTCAGAGACCACTCGTGAGGCATGAGGATAGCTCTGCTCAACTTGTCCGCGATAAGATTGGACTTCCCGGGGATGTGCGTTGCAATCAGAAACTGCTGAGAAGAAATCGCCCATTGCCACAGTCTGAGTGCTTCTCGACACAGGGGATAGGACCTGGTTCTGCCTTGTTTGTTGATATACCACACTACAGACATGTTGTCCGTCTGGATTGCTATCCTTCCCAAGGGAAGAGAGTCTTGAAGGACTTGCAATGCTAAAAGCACTGCTCTCATCTCTAGAACATTTATATGCAAGTGGCGTCCGTCTGGTTGCCATATGCCCTGGACTGTTCTGCCCTGATAATGCCCCCCCCCACCCGATCAGGGAGGCGTCCGTTGTCAGAGTAGCAACCGGAGGGGGAGGAACAAAGGGTCTTCCCAGGAAGAGCTGGGGGGAAGAAATCCACCAAAGAAGATGATTCTTGCATGCTTGCATAATCATAATGGTGTGGGACATCGGAAGTTGTTGGTACGACCATTGTGTTAAGAGCATCCATTGAAGGACTCATGTGAAATCTGGCTAATAGAAGTAGAGGGATAGCAGCCGCCATAATCCCTAGTACTTTCAGAACTAATCTGACTTTGACTCTGTTGCTGTGGAAGAGAAGGGAGACCAGTTTGCGTATGTCTGCTATTCTTTGGTCTGTGAGCCTCGCAGACATGTTGACTGTGTCTAGATTTGCGCCTATGAAGGTAATAGCACGACAAGGTGACAAAACGGACTTTTCGCAATTTATTGAGATACCTAACTTTTGACAAATGTGAAAGGTGTAGTCTCTGGCTATTAGAAGGAGATGCTTGGTAGGAGCTGTGAGGAGCCAGTCGTCTAAGTATGGAAACACCTGGAATCCTTGATGTCTTAGGTGAGAAGCTACCACTGCCATGCATTTGTTAAACACCCGGGGGGCAGTGGTGAGTCCAAAGGGCAGGGCTCTGAATTGAAAGTGACTGGTTCCCAGCCTGAAGCGGAGGAATCTCCTGGAGCGTCTGTTCATTTTTATATGATAGTACGCATCCTGGAGGTCTATAGAGCACATCCAGTTTTCCTTTCCCAATAGGGGTAGGATGGATTGTAGCGTGACCATCCGAAATCTTGTTTTCTTGACCGACTTGTTCAAGATACTGAGATCCAAAATGGGTCTCCAGTCCCCTGTTTTCTTTGGAACCAAAAAGAACTTGGAGTAGATTCCGGATACTTGCTGGTCTGCTGGCACTGGCTGAATGGCTCTTTTTGCAAGCAACTTTGAAATTTCCAACGCTGCTTGATCCCTTTGAGCGGGTGGAACATCTGGAAGGGATTTTTTTGATTGATCTGGAATACGAAAGAACGGAATGGAATAGCCTTCAGAAATGATGGACTGTACCCACTTGTCTTGAGTTAGGGATCGCCAGGTTTCTGGGTACAGTGACAATCTTCCCCCAACTGCCTCCAAAGGTGGACAGTCGGGCAACACCTCAGGGATGCTGGAAGGGCTTATCGGAAAAGGATTCTCGATTGCCCTGGTTCTGCGGACCCCCCCTGCCCCTAGGGCGATGTCTACCATTGTTGTTCCCTCCTCTGCCTCTGGAGGGGAACCGACTCTGTGCGTCAGGCAAAGTCCCTTGAGATTGTTTGCGGAACCACATTTTCCCACTTTTCTGGCCTTTGGGGTAAGGCCTAGAAGGAGTAGAAAAACGGACTCCGACGGCAGAAAGAGTTTTGCCATCCGTCTCACACCTCGTCAAGGTTTCTTTCACTTGAGGACCAAAGAGGGATGATTCATCAAACGGGGAATTAGTGAAAGACGTTTTAAAGGGGTCCGCAAAATTGCATAGCCGCATCCAGGCATGCCGGCGTAAGGCCACACCTTTCCCTGCGGCTCTGCTCGCTCCATCAGCCACATATGAGAGGAGGCGCATGGAGGAGTTAGCTATAGAATTCAGGGTAGCCAGCTGAGCGTTCATCTTATCCTGAAAACCCGCAGCTGTAGGATCCTTTAACATCTCACTCGCTTCCTTGATCAAGTCTCTTTGTAGGCCAGTGAAATGACAGAGGTAGTTCAGCGAACGCATAGCAAAGGTCGCTGATGAAAACATCCGCTTCCTGTACCTGTCCATAGACCTAGATTCCTTGTTAGGAGGATGGACAGGCACCGAAGGATCAGCTAGCTCCTTCTTAGTGGCGGCAGCTACCACCATAGCATCCACAGAAACTCCCTTAGTCAGAAATTGCTTATCTGCTGGTGCTGTGATAAACTTTGAAGGTCTCCTGGGGGTGGGGTCCACAGAGTCAGGAGCCGTCCAAGCCTTTTTAGCTACCACCTGCATGAGGGGGTCAAAGGGGGGGGACACCCAGGAGGTGGAAGGGCGAGAGCCAAACGCCTCAAGATACACAGATTCATCCTCCGAAGGGTTAAGGGCTGGCCAATTTCCCCTCTGTTTCAGGATCTCTAGAATATCTGCAAAGGAGACATCTTCAGAAGGGGAACGGGGGGAACCCTCGGAATCCTCTAAATCCGTGTCAGAGGTGACAGACTCAGGTGAGTCTATGTGCTTCCTCTTGCACTTTCTCTTCCTAGGGTCCTAGGGGGCTCCCCTGCCAATTCAGGAGAGGCCTCGGAAGAGGATGAGATCCCCACAGGGGATTCTTGAGGAGCTGGCTCTCTGCAGTCTGGGGTGAGGGAGTGAGCAGACATAACCTGAGGCACCGAAGAGGGAGGGACGGACGGAGCCGACTGTGGAGTTGAACCGGGTTCCAACACACTCCGCATGACCTCGAAGGCACCCCTGTCAGGCAGAGCCAAAGGTCCCGCTCGAAAGCTGAAAACCTCCCTCGGCACCGACAGCGATGGCTCCGAGGCCGATGTCAGAGCCGAACTCACCAGCGCCGAAGCGCTGAGAGGGAGAGCAGGGTCGGACAAGGGTCCGATGCCACTCACCCTCGGGCCGGCGAGGGAAGTCCGGGGCCGAGATTCTTCCAAGGAAGAAATCGGAGCCGATGACGGAACCGAAGACAATTGTATCGGTTCCGACGCTACCACAGTCTCGGTTCCGAAACGCCCCGGCTCCGAGCTCAAAGGAGTCGGAGGAGGAACATTTTGAGGGATAGGGTTAAGCATCGACTGATGAGTCGGGCTCTGAAGCATTTGGGCCAGTGCCTCGGACTTAAGAAGTCGACTCACTACCCTCTGAAGGTCATGATCCAAAAGCCTCGATGATCTAGAGGAGTGAGATCTATGGCTCCATTCAGACAGCAAGGGAGATGCTGGAGCCGAATGAATGGAGCCAAGGGACGGTGACCTGGACCTCTTTCTAGATGTCGGTTCCGATGGTCTGATCGGAGCCGACTCAGAAATTTCAATGCCTCGGCTCCAGCTGGGCCGAGGAACCACAGTAGCAGTTGAGTCTCATCGGCTCCAGCCGGAGCCGATGTAGTAGGCTTGAAGCCTTAGGCGTCGACTCAGTAGCTGTAGTCGAGGACCTAGGAGCCTTAGAGGGTTTACCCGAGTAGCAGTAGGGGACCCTCAGGCTTAAGCAAGCCCCTTAAGATGAGCTTGTTCTTTCTTTCCTGCAGGACTCTAGGGCTGAAGCCATGGCATACAGCACAAGAGTCCTGCAGGTGTAAAGGTCCCAGGCAGTACACACAAGAAGTGTGACCATCTGTCAGAGACATTTTCTGACAGCATGAGTCACACTTCTTGAAGCCTGAGACCTTGAATCATGGACATATCAAGGAACAAGTGTAACCTCACACAAACACACCGATTACACTATAAACCAAAAACAGAAACTTAAACTAAGTAATTAGCTGTTTACTGTTATAAGTCCCTACAGAAAACACACACACACCAAGGGAATGGGAGGGCCCGAAGGCCTAAGGGAAGAACTATAAGTTCTTAAGGTAAAAAATTAAAGAAAACTAGATTAAAGGGATAAAAGACCTTTAAGGTAAGGGGAAACTGTATGGAAAACTAAATAAAAGGGTTTCTAATCAACTTTTTAAACTAGTTCCTACACTAACCTGAAGCCGGTGAAGCAACACGTCTCGATAGCTGTAGCGGCAAACGAGATCTGAGGTAATACCACCTAGCATTGTGGGATATAAGGGGAGCCTCGAGCCGGTGGAACCAACTCTCGAGCTTTTAGAGTGGCCGAGTCCAAGCCGAGATCGGCTCCGAACCCATCCAGCAAGAATGAAGGCGAGACAGACAACTTAACATTAATTATTTTCTTCACATAATAAATCAGTTGCAGTAAGAAGAAAATACTCAAGAAATTATACAACATGGAAAATTGATTGATCAGATAAATTGAATTTTTGCACATCTTTTGCTATTTATTGCCAGGTAACTGATGATGTATGGGAACATTTGCAAACAGTGGTTAGTAATGGAATTCACTGCCATAAGAAACAACTAAAAGTAATAAAATGCCAAGGCAGTATTTTCTGAATTATGCTCTAAATGAAATTTGTCTATAAAGTGGAGGTCTAATGTATATATTCACTGACAAATTGATGTACAATTTAAGGATTGTACACATACCTGTGCATTGAACTCCAGCATCTTCAGAATGGCTACAGTCATTTACCTTCCATCCATTGAATGAGCATTGTTTCAGTGAAGATTCAGATCCTTGACATCTTACATCATCCATCATTATTAGCCCAGATCCTTGTCCATAATGAGCACTTCCAGGTGTTGAAATAGCAACTCCACATCCCAGATGTTTACAAACTACATTAGCATCATCTGTGTCCCATGAATCATCACACACTGTTCCTTTTTCATTGTTATAATAGACTTCTACTCTTCCAGAGCAAATATTTGGACCATTAACTAGTTGCAAGTCATCTAAAAGACAGAAAATAAGTGTATGATAATAGTTTGCTCTTGTATTTGTTTCTTTCTCTCAGCATTGTATTTATAAGATGAAGTATTACTTTTACACAGAGGAGTCATTGACTTATGTTGAGAGTAAATTGACTGCTAAAAAAATAGCACCTAATTAAAGGATTACTCAGGTAAAGCTCTATACAGAACTGTAATTTTCTAGAGATGTAATACCCTGAAAAAGCCTCTGTCCATTTTATATCAAGCCCATGGCAAGTGAAGGAGCGGGGGGGGGGGGGGGCAGGGTTCAAATCCTGCACCCTTGGTTTATCATTTAGGAGCCTTAGCCTGCTATGCTAACTTTAAAATAACATTATGGTACTGACCCTAAGACCACTGTGTTCACTCTCCCACACAGCAGAGATTATAGTACTCATAGTACATACTAGACTACTGGTCTGTGCGGAACTTAAGAAACCTAACCTTACATTCCCATGGTAATTTTTAGCTCTTACATTTTACATACAAATACCCAAGAGACAAGCCAAACAAAGATATGTTGGGACATGTACATATTCCTCTATGCATGAGTGATAGGGATGTTGAACCAGGATACAGCTGTGGTTATACATCCATTTGTCCAAATTACATTTGAAAAGAATAAGAGAAAGTTGTGGTTAAACATCCATTTGTCCAAATTACATTTGAATAGAATAAGACAAGTACTTTACTGTACACAGAGTGGAATAAAGTGGTATTTCCTGTGATTCACACCTACCCCTCCAAACATGTTTTACTTATTTTGCAAAAGAGAGTAATATTCTTTGAGTGGGTATTTATGATACCATTGGATTTGGGAATGTGTAATAGGTAAGACAGAATATAGCTTGCTGATACTCATTATGCAAAGCAGTGGCTGCCTCTCTATAACTTAAATGACACTGAGAATATACTATATAATACTGAGAAGATACTGTTTGATACTGAGGGATTTTATGATTTAAGCCCTTGATTTGTTTTTTGAGAAAGTGATTGCAGCGATGCTGAGTGCTTGGATAGGAACTTATCAAAAGACCTAATGATAACTGAATGCAGATGAATGGTTACATCTTTGGACCTGCATGCCATATCTTTAGATATAAGTTCTGCAATGAAGGAGGACTTCCTTACAATACTGGATATGTGGTAATCAAAGGTCAGTTCATTGTCAATACAGATTCCAAGAACCTTGACTACAGGATCAACTTTCAGAGGTGTGTTGTTAAGGGGATAGTTTGCAAGGGTGTTCCTGCTTGCTAAAGTATACAGTTATGCATTTCTTGTCATTTAGCTCTTGTCCACAGGTTTGTCAGTGGCTTTCTGATTAGGAATGGTCCCCTTGGAGGATTTTAGCATCCTTTGAGGAATTTATAATGTCACCAGATTTAGTCTTAGTCAATCAGAAAGCCTTAACATTTGGTTTGACTTGTTAGAAGCAAATGTCATAAACAGATTTCCCAAAGACTGAACCATGGGGTACACCACTAGTGATTGGAGAAGGCAGAACCTCCCAACTTAATTTCATGGGTTCTATTTGTGAGTCATTTTGCTATCCAATGAGTTAAATAAGGGTTTACATTTAATTGAGAGAGCTTATCTGTCATGCCTGAATGTGGGATGTGTTGAATGCCTTTTCAATGTCTAGATATGCAGTGTGTATTGATTTGCCCTCATCCGTTGCTTCAGTAACCTTCTTGAAAAAGTCAACCATGTTAATTATACAGGATCTCCCCTAACATAAACTGGCTTTGGTCAAGAGTTTGTAGGTTCTCTATGCCCTTATTTATTAATTCCATAATGATCCATTCTGTAGCCTTACAGGTGAGTCTGTTCAGGCTTGTGGGTTTATAATTACTTGGTCCAGTTGATGCCCCATCTATGTGTAAGGTAGATGACTGTTGTTGTCAACCGCCATGAAGCCTGTGTGAAGGCTGATATTGAATAGCCTCTATATAGTGTCTGACAAGTCCTGTTTCAGACTGACCAGTAGATAGGCCAGTATGTAATCTGGCTTCAAGATAGGGTTCTTAGCCATGGGTACTGCCTTGAGGACTTGTTTTTTGGAGATTTGAGGGGGAGGTGTAGATGTAGGTATGCAATCTGAGAATACAGGAGGGGGAAAGGATGCAAAGTTTGAGCTACATTTGTCCACTAGTAGATTGGCTATGTCTTCTGGATCTGAGTATGTGATATAATTTACTACTAGCTTGACACAGTGCTGTTCACTCTGTTTGTGAGGTTTCTAACATAGCTAAAGAAGGCTTTGTCGATAACCTTCACCTGGGTGGCTATTTTGTTTCATACGTGCTTTAGTTAATTTGATCAGGGTCCAGAGTTCCACGATAAGTTTAGCAAGAACAATTTAAACATATTGACAGTTTAATTTATTGTTGTTTGCAATGTGTTTTTTTTTTCTTTTATTACAGAGCCTGTTTATATCTGAGCTCCATTACAGAACTTTATTCTTAAATTTGGCATTGTATTTACTTCAGAGGGAAACATATGCACCTATCTATTTGTGATTATGTGCAGAAAATCTGACAGTAAATAATTCCACATAAACAATGAAATCATCAGATTAGAAGATTATTCTGAATTAAATCAAGACATCACTCAATTTTAACAAATTAGCCTTCATATTATCTCTGAATAGATCAGCCTTTGCATAATCTGTAAATATCAAAATAATATTTCTATCATTAATCAAATGGTGAATGTGACTGATCTTAGGTCTGATATGACCAGAATGGAAGTGATAATTCATGGGAAGCAAAGCTGCCCTCATTGATAAGTGACAAGTCTAGGATTTTATTGCTCCCTTTTTTGTGGTACAGATTAGCTGGTTCACAGAGTTTGTATTGATGAAGTCCAGAATTTTCTCAGTATACATGTTTGATGTTTTATAGTTCACTCAGTTATTGAAGAGGTAGTTGAAGTCTCCTGAGAGAACAGTGTTTGGTTTAATGCATAGGTACTATGTATATATACTAGTGAGGTAAGAAATATGATCTAAGGGGGACACTGAGAGGATTCTATAGTTAGCTATGATATGATAAAGTGATTTGCTAAAAGCAAGTTGAATTATCTTATCTAATGAGTCTAGAGATGTTTTTTAAGAATATGGAGACACCACTGCCTTTAGTGCCTTGATCTAGTGTGGTGGGCCTGAATGTGTGGTAAGCATTGAATGCTTGCACTAAGGGAGTGATCATATTCATTTTGAACCAGGTTACCTTAATAATGCATACACATATATATGTGTGTATGTGTGTGTGTGTGTGTGTGTGTGTGTGTGTGTGTGTGTGTGTGTGTGTGTGTGTGTGTGTATATATATATATATATATATATATATATATATATTTATATATGGATCTACCTTACAAGCTCGATACTTCACAAGATCGACATTCAGAACGACGAGACCACAAGAACAACTATCCACATATACGAAACTCCACATAACTGACAATTCAAATCAACGACATTTACGCGCCATTCCAAACTATAAAATAATGGCTGTACATACTACTGTTGTGCTATGCACCATTTATGGTAGAGCAATAAAATAATGGAATCACCAGGTACAATTGGTAGTGCATAGAGCACTATTAAATCCCAAAAAGGAAAAGATCTGCTGGTAGTAGACAATTATATCTACTACCTAGAAAGATGTAGGGAAAATAGGAGATATTGGGGATGTAGATACAAAATCACTGAAGGGTGTAGAGGAAGAATGACAACTATACTAATGCCTAATGGTGACATCCTACAGAAATCCGTACCTCATAATCACACTTCTGAGCCAGCAGAAGTGGAGAGATATCAGGTGTGCCATGAAGTCAAAACACAAGCACAGTTTAGTAGGGACACTCCATGCCTCATTTTAGAGGATGCTGTTGCTTCCACATCCCTAGACAATGTTTGTAATATCCCATGTAGAAGAGCTTTCCTTCAACAAGTTGGGCGCATTCGCCGTAAAAGAATTCCCAGTCAAGGAGGCGAGGAATTAACCATAGACAGCATAGATTTTACAAAATTCCCTTTGAAGGATGGTGCATTTCTAAGTAAGGGAATGTTTGATAGCAATACAGATACAAAGGTTACAGTGTTTAGTACACTTTAGAACCTACAGGATTTAAGCAGCGCTACCATCTGGATGATGGATGGCACTTACTTTCGAAAAGGTGTAAACATCAAACAGCTGTACTCAATCCACGCTTTTGTGACATACGGTAGTCACAGTAAGTCCATTCAGTTAGTGTATGCATTTCTATCAAAGAAATCTTTTAAACGCTACAGTTACCTGTGGCATTGTGTATTCCATCTATTAGCAGAACAGAATCTACAAGTGGCTGTGTGATTTGTTTTGTGTGACTTTGAAGTTGCGGCTTTGAAAAGTATTCGGGCAAATATCCCCAACGCAAAATGCAAGGGTTGTCTCTTCCATTTCTCGCAAAATATTTGGAGAAAGATTCAAATGTTAGGGTTGGCACATCTCTATAACACATCAAACACATTTCAAATTGCAGTTAAACTCTAGTTGGCCTTTCATTTCTAACAGAGGAAGAAGTACAATCTACATTTGATGAACTAAAACAGGGCTTTCCAGAGGAAGGGCTAGATGTTTTAAAATACTTTTCGGACTGGTATGTGTATGGCAGAGCATGGAAGTTCAACACTAGGAATACATCTACAATATGTTTCCCACCATTGCTTCCGATTACATTCTGGAATATTAGTGAACTAAATGATTCGTGTTTACCACGCATGCAAAATACCGTGGAGGCGTGGCAAAGGAGACGGAAGTGTCTTGTTGGCGAGAGGGGTACAAATCTTTACAAATTAATGTCCAGCATAACCCGCGAGCAAAACAGGATAGACGAGCTAAGTATCAGGAATTCCACTGGTTATGTTCCGTCTCCTAAAAAGAGGAAACTCATACAGAAGACATAACAGATTTCAGAATGTATTAGCTAACAGACAGGACTATACAGCTATTGAATTTATGAAAGCAGTTTCTAGACTTCTTAAACTGTAGAATCAGTTTTCATTACATGACATTATTATCAGAAGATGATTGCAAATTTAATATAGCACTGTCAGGAAAGTTGTTTAACATGTAAATGTTATTTACTTGGTTTAATGTGCAGTCAACGTTCTGTAATGTCGATTATGTGGAGTTTCGTATATGTGGATTGTTGTTGTTCTGGTCTCGTAGTTTTAAATGTCGATCTTGTGAAGTGTCAAGCTTGTAAGGTAGATCCATATATATATATATATATATATATATATATATATATATATATATAAATAGATATATATCTATATCTATTTATTTATATATATATATATATATATATATATATATATATATATATATATATATATATATATATATATATATATATATATATATATATATATATATATA
This sequence comes from Protopterus annectens, assembly GCF_019279795.1. Taxonomy (NCBI): domain Eukaryota; kingdom Metazoa; phylum Chordata; order Ceratodontiformes; family Protopteridae; genus Protopterus; species Protopterus annectens. The sequence goes on from NC_056726.1 coordinate 1,429,668,293, forward strand.
TATGTATATATAAATATATATATTTTTTTTTGTTTGTAGGGAGTGCAGTTTTTTGTTTAGGCTCCTAGTACTGAGCAGCAACACCCTTATATTTTCAGGATTATGGAAAATGAAAACCTGATAAAAAATAGAGTGGTGTCTATGTTATTCTATAAATCATTATGCCCTCTCATTTGCAGTTTTGATTAACAGTGGTATAACAACATTCATATAACTACATTGCTTAAAGGAAATGAAATATTTATTGATTGTTTTGCATAATGTAGTAGTTATGCAATGATTATTTAAATACCTATGCACTGAACTCCAGCATCTTCAGAATGGCCGCAGTTATGTTGTTTCCATCCGCTGAAAGAACACTGATTTAGTGAAGATTCAGATCCACGACAGTTTACATCATCCATCATTATTGATCCAGTTCCTTGTCCATAGTAAGCACCGAGAGGAGCTGAAATGGCATTTCGACATCCCAATTGTCTACAGACAACATTAGCATCATTAATGTCCCAGCCATCATCACACACTGTACCCCATTCACCATTGTAATAGACTTCAACTCTTCCAGAGCATGGATTTGGGCCATTTACCAGACGTAATTCAGCTAAAAATCAACATATAAAAGCATAAAAATCATTAACAAATGTTTGTGTCTCATCTTGTTACTGTCATTTATACAATAGTTCCATTACTTCTAATCATTATAAAATGATGTTGAGAAAATATTTTAAGATGTTTCCCAAGTTAATGATAGTGGTGGTAGTTAAATCATTATCTATAGCTACACTGTCCTTATATAATTCATTCTGCTTATTATGAGACTGACCTTCATGTTCCTGAATACCTTCTACCTATTCAATGAAGATGGATAATTTCATTCTAAAAAGTCCTGTATTCTTCATGGCCATTCTTCCAACAAACATAATCTTATGTACATACATACATAGAAATATTTCTAGCACAGTCATTAATGCCCTTCTAGTTTGCCAATATACCAGAACACTTATTCCCATAATAAGTGTCCAGGTTGTTCTTAAAAATATCTAAACTAGTGTTTGCTTTAATGTAATTTGGTAGTCTGTTCCATGCATCACCTACTCTGTCAGAGAATCAATTGGCACCCTTCTCATTCCTATAGAATCTTCTACATAGGTTGCCTGATGACTCTGTGCTACTTTTAAATAACCCCAAACATTCCAAGAGGTAGTTGTCTCTAAATGCCCTATATACCTGAATAAGATTTCCTCTTAGATATCTATAAGAGACACTATACAAGTTCAGATATTTTAGTCTTTCATAATAACTTAAATTTTCAGATCCATGGATGCCTTTGGTATATTTCTGCTGCACTCTTTCCAGTTTACTCATGCTTGTTTTCTTATAAGGTTTCCATATTGTTGTTCCATACTCAAGTTTGGGTCTAATGTAACTAGGAAACAATGACTTGCATAATTTCTGATTTCCTAGAATTTATAAATCTTTTTATACAACCTATAGTTCTATAAATATCATTAACCAATCGCTTAATATGATTAGAAAAACCCATAGCTGGATCTATCCATATACCCAGGTCCTTAAATGAGTCTCCAGTTTCCATAACTGTGTGTTGTTTTAAATATTCACCTTTCAATTTATTAGTTCTTGATATATTTATCAGCATATTATTCTCATGTGCTCAAATGTTCAATTTAGTCAACTTCTTTTGCAGACATATTTTATCTGTAAGCATTCAAAACTTCCGCATGTACGTCAGGTGCAACTGCCCAAAACACTCCAAAATCAAATACAACAAAATGACCAGCACTCCCATGAGAGATTCATTAAATTAATTTTAATGACTACATAAATTAGTCTAAGCCATACACTAAAATGAGAAACAAATCGGTTTCGGCCCTTTGGCCTTCATCAGTGTGTTGTAATAAAAAATTTTCTTTGACACAATATGTACTTATTCCACAACATTAGGTCCAACCATTATGTTCCATTTAACATTTAAAGGTGCTCATTCAAACCAGGGGAAAAATTCCTCCTAATTTAATAATCCTGGCTATTTCTTTTTTATTCAGAATATCATGCCATTCAGCCTTCATGTTTCTATTACCTAAAACTGTGTCAATGATAATAAATTTGAAATGTGCTGTTGGGTGTCTGATAGTATGTTTATACAAAGCATTAAACTGACATTTATTTCTAATGTTACTAAGATGCTCTGATATACAAAATCCGAACAGACGTGATGTTTGACCTATGTAAAAGGCCGAACATGTGCATGTAGCAAGATATATGACCTAATCGGTGCTACAATTAGCAAAAATGTTAATATTAAAGATTGCGGGGGTGTTGTTGCTAGTGAATACTTTGGTCTGAGTTACATGTTTACAAAATGAACAATGACAACAGGGGACACAACCCAACAATATGCCCCCTTCTAGTGTACCTTGAGACATATTTTTCAATTGTATCTTGTGTTTATAATGATTAAAGAACCCACCCAATGTCTTACCTCTTCTGAATGAAAAGCGGCATCTAGGACCCAACATGTTTGATAGTCTTTCCTCAGCCATTAAGATGTCCCAATGTTTTTGAATCAGGTTCATAAATGCAGGAGTGTTACGCCCAGAAGTAGTATTAAATCTAACAATACTATTTTTATTTATTTTATGTTGATATTGTAACAAGTCATATCTATTACAAGTTTGTACTTGATTACTAGTGTGAACCACTTGTGACTTGCAGTATCCTCTGTTACAGAATCTAGTAATAAGATTTTGTTGTTGTGTAGCAAAAGTATCATCAGAAGAACAAATCCTATGAATCCTTAAAATTGTGATTTAGGAATATTATATATAATGTGTCTAGGATGGCAACTCGATGCATGTAATAGGGTATTAGAACCTGGATGCTTTCGAAAAGTATCACTTACCAAAGTACCATCATGCTGTTGGCTTATTTGAACATCCAAAAATGAGATATAATCAGCGTTGTACAGTAAACTGAATCCCCCATTTATTGTCATTCAAATATTGAACAAACTCCTGAAGGTAATCAGCATCTGACCTCCACACCAACCAGCAGTCAGTAAGATATCTTCTCCAAATATCAATTTCATCAAGAAACAAATCATGTTTGTAATCATAAATGATGTGTTGTTCTAAATACCTCATAAAAAGATCTGCAGATATTGGTGCAAAAGATGCACCCATGGCTGTACCCTTAAGTTGCAAAAAACAGTTGCCTTTGAAATAGAACACATTTTTCGTAAGGACATGTTCCGTAATGCAAATAAGAAAAGTATTAAAACCAGGACTGTACAGAGGAATACGGTCAAGCCAATATTCCAATGCAGCCAAATCGGCCCAATGTGGTATATTAGTGTAAAATGATGTAACATCTAATGTACACATAATCCAACCTGATTACAGCTGCATCTCAGAAATAATGTTCAAAGACTGGGTAGTGTCCTAGATTCTAGCCCTAACACCTTTTAACAATGGCTTGAGATTAGTGGTCAAAACAGCAAAAAGGGGTTCAGTCAAGGAACCATCCCCTGACACAGTAGGCTAATATGAATCTTTATGTATCTTAGGGAGTAAATAAAGCTGTTGTGGCAATGGATCCAAAACAGTCAAATGGTGTAAAGTTTGCTTGGTAATTATACCCTCACAAAAGGCTAGAATCTCCTTTTTAAATTTTGGCATAGGATTGATGGCCATACTAGTATAAAACCTACCATCCGATAGTTGCCTCTCTGCCTCAGCCAAATACATAGACCAGTCCATAACAACCACAGCCCCCCTTTATCTGCAGAAATAATGACCACATTTTTATTATGACAAAGGTTATCCAAAGCCTGAATTTCTGATGCATTTAAATTATTCATAAGTAAATTCCCATATAAGCTAGAATTAAAATGTAGATCTTTGAGGACACATTGCTGAAAAATATCCACATATTTGTTATGAGGTGGAATCAGTGTAGATTTATGAAACCTGAAATCATGATGTGACGAAAATACTCATTCCGTATTACCAAAGTGTAGCTTAAGATTTAATACTCTACAGAAACAGACATCATCATTCACAAACACATCTTCAGGTACTACAAAATCAGGGACAAAATTCAACCCTTTATAAAGCAATTGTACTTCATCTGATAAAATCACAGAAGTGAAGTTATGTATATTACAGTCGCTGTCTAATGGGGCACCAGAAGATGTAACAATGTTTCCAAAGATGCCACTTGGTTTATGTTTTCTGCTATCCCTTCTTCTAACCCTAAAGGGTTGGGTAACTGATCTTGTCCTTTACCAGAAGAAACAGTTACATCACATCTTTTGTGGGCTGGTGACTCCTGTTTCTTTTCATTTTCATAGGTTCATAGGTTCATACTAGGCTATCTGCCCTAGGGCATTTATAAGCCTAGCCAGAATGTGTTTGGCTTTCACCACCCATTTTAAATTTATTTTGCTATGCCCTTTTTCGAGGTTAGTATACTGTGCCTCTGTCTAACAGTGACAAAGAAGTGATAACAAGTGGGTGCTTCATCAGAGGGAGCTATTGAAAAACTGCTAACAGTATAGGAGAACGAATCCTCCCCAGAAGTATCACAATAAAGCTATTGCCAGTTTTTTTCAGAATCGATCTCTGTCTTTTCCTTTTTAAACCAGTATTATTGGTATCCTGCCTGTTAAACTTAACACTTTTCTGCTGATCAAAACGTCTACCCAATGTATAGTCTTTCAAATCTCTATTAAATTTCTTTCCCTGAGTTGTTTTTCAAAGTCAAGTAAATCCTTATTTAACTTTTGAAAAGCCGATTGATACATAGGCTGATCTTCCAAATTTTTAACTACCTCACAAACCTCAGAAACATATATAGAATGTGCCACCCTGTGTTCATAAAAATAATATAAAATCTCAACAAAACGCATGATGGCACCTTGTTGTGCTTCAGCCCATTCTGCTATTAATGTATCATCAGCCTCCCCAACCAATGGCTGTGTACGAATATGCAGACCCCTAGGTGTTATACCTTTAAGTTTATAGGCCTTAAGTAATTTTAAATGCCAAACATTAGATCTTAACTTTTTTATCTGTAACACATGTAATCAATTTACCTAATGGAAAGTCATCTGCATAGAGACCATAGAAGATCTCGGATGAAAATGTTAGATCTGAAAGATACAATCTAAACAAGTAAGGCCCTAGGACAGAGCTCTGTGAGACACCCTGACTATAACCAAGAATTTCACCTATCCAGTTGCTGTATGATACTTACCATTTCTTATTTGTAAGCCATGCAGCTGTCCATCTTTTCAAGAGTACATCAATAGCTAGTTGTTCTAATTTATGGATTGGTGTTTTTATATATGACCTTGTCAAATGCTTAAGTTAAATCTATATAAATTACATCACAGCACAATTTTTCATTCATAGCTGTTATTATATTGTTATAGAATACCATGTTACAGGTGGTAATAGATCTACTTTCAGCATATACATGCTGATATATGGTTTCACATCCCAGCCTATCTAATTCTGAAAATAACTTATTGGATATTACCTTCTCCACTATTTTTTCCACAACATGAAAGTAGACGTAAGGGTCAATATGACTCTGAGTTTGTCTTGCTCCCATTTCAATAAAATACAGGTTTATTAAGTGCATGTCTCCAGTCTAAAGGAATCTCCCCATATTTATATGACCTAGTAAATAATAGACATAATGGTACTGTAAGTTCTTGTTGATGTGTTCTCAGGTCATTATTAATAATTCCATCTCTTCCCTGTGCTTTGTTTCAATCCAGTTTTTGCAGTTCTTTTTCAATATAATCCAATTTGATTCCAGTAAATGAGGTTACCTGGATGTCATTAGGATAACTTATCAACCTCTTTGGGAAGCCAAACTGTTTTGCATAAGATTTTGTAAATATATCTGTGAAGAAACTGAAAACACGCTCATCTGTGTTAGCATACCTGGCAGGACATTTGTATATATTCTCAGATTAACATGTATTGTATGTCAACATGACTAATTGTGAGAATGTAAATACATTTTAAATGTTGAGTATTTACCTGTTTAAACAAAATGTTTAAATAATCTGTCAATGTGTTGATACATTTCTAACTGCACATGTTTGTGAGGGACTTTCTAAAGTTCAAACTGTGGAGAATCAGCTGAACAGTAGGTAATGTCATTAGAATGTTCCTGGTTGCTAGGTGATTATTTGAACAACTGATTGACAGGAAAATTAACTTTTTCAAACAGCCCACTGTTATTTGTTTAAATTAAGACAGTTGAGACTGTTAAGCTGTTCCATTACTTAAGTGCTGAGTAGTTTGTGAAGAGCAGCAGTTTGTGAAGAGTTGCAGTCAGTTACAGTGCTGTGCAGTGATACCCGAGGAAAAGAGAACTCACCAAAAACTGTAAGCCTGCCTTTGTCTTGCTGTTATGTGTTAGATTAGATCAGGTATAGTGTTTTCTAGTTATACTAGGAAAGTTTAGTTACTCAGCTAGAGGTTTTTTTAGAATGATGGACTTTTATCCTACAGTTTAATTTTACATTTCTTGTGATTGAATTCTGGTGTTTATTGAAAGTTATTGATTTACATAATTTTGCTTATTATTTAATGTTTTCCATTACTTTATATTGTGGCTGGAAATCAGTGTGTTCTTTAGAGATTAGAGCACGCTTATACCTGTTGGATACTCCCCAGGTCACCTTGAAGGCCTGGTCACTTCTGGTCATAGCTATCATTTATTTTTATATTTAATTTTCACACCCTCTTAGAAGGGCATAAAGACATTCTGATTGGTGGCACCATTACCATATTATTTTGGGAAGAGACACAGCTGGAAATCTGTGTCAGGCTTTTCTGGAAGTGTTTGGATGTGCAACATTTAAATATACTTTGAGTGTGAGTGTTTCAGAGGTATTAAACTGGGACACATTGCTCTAGAGTGTATATTTAGGAGTTACCTTATGGCTGGATAGAAGTATACAGTCCAGTCCAAGATTAGTGAGCATGTTCCTGTTATGCTGTTTGGGAAAACTGTGAAATTATACTCCTGTTTAAGTGACAGTCTCACATTGGAGGATTGAAGCTCCTTAGTTACTGACCCAGGATAGTAAGGGACATCACAATTAATTGGTGGCAGTCTGGTGGGATTTTGGCTGGACATCACATTATTGGTGCCAACGGTGTGGTATTTTTAATTGGTTTTCAGTAGCTTGTAGTAGTTGTCATTAAGGTGTGCACAGTTTTATTTATGTTTTTTTTTTTTTTTTTTTTAATTTAGATAGTTAGGAATAGCAGGCATGGATGTCAGCAGAAGATTTTAACTAGCTATTAAAGATCCATTTGGCTAAGGAGTATGAAGTCAGAGGATGCATGCATGCCAACCTGACCAAGGAAGCAAAGATTTCAGCCTTGGCTGCAGCCACAGCTCAGATCAGCCGGTTGAAGGATATCCAGTTTGGTGCTGGTGATGTGCAGCCTGCCGAGGCAGGACCATCCACATTTTCTTCAGAGGACCTGAGAATACATCTGGAGTTAGATAGACTGTGCCTGGAGGGCAAATGTCTAGAGACTGAGAAGTAACTGTGCCTGGAAGCCCAAAAACAGGAGTCTGAGGAGCAATTGCAATGTCTATCGGTTGAGGAGAAGCAGCATCAACATGAACTGGAAACCAAACATCTTGAAATTGAATCAGGAGAGAGACTGCATCTGGAAGCCCAATAACATGAACTGCATGTCAAACATTTAGAAGCTGAGGAAAATGTGAGTGTGAGGAGAATCAGTAACAGTGCAGGCATGAAGTGGAGCATCTTACCCTTCAAGAAGGTCATGGAGGTAATGTGGAAGGGAAGGGTATAACCAGACCCTGGAAGTTGTAAAGCTCAGTAAACTTTTTCCTCAGTACAGTGATGGGGATGACTTTGATATTTTTATTCATATTTTTGGGAGGGTATGTAGACAGTATGATGCTGACCATGAGCTCTGACTTTGGCTCCGGACTCCCTTACTCAATGTTAAAACTGTTCTAGCCATGTAAAAATTGTCTGATATAGATTGTTTGGATTATGTTAACATTAAGAACTGTCTTCTAGTTTTTTTTAAACTAACACATGAAGCTTATAGAAAAAAAAGTTTTGTGAACATAGATGCCAGGCACATGAAACTGTATTTGATTATATTGCTGACTTAAGTACTTACTTTTACAGATGGGTAAGTGGGTGTTAGGTCACCATTTTGAGGGACTGGTGGACCTTTTGGTAAGGGAAGAAGCCCTCAGTACTTTGTCTGATGACACATGAGTCTGGTAAGCAGACCGTGCAGACTGCAGAGGAGTTGGGGAGAAAAGGGGATATCAACTTGGCAGGCAGAGCACCACTGCATAGGAAAGGGATACCCAGTGCTGCACATGGACATAAAGAACCCATGGGGGCAGTCTAAACCACTCCAACAGAGTACACCAGTAATGGGGAAAAGTACTAATCCAAGTGCACGGTTAGGGATTAGATGTTTCAAGTGTAACCAGAGGGGACACATAGCAGTCAAATGTCCATTGAAGCAAGGTGAGAAACCAACAGTGAAGGAGCCAGCAAGTGGTGATGACAAACTGCCAGTGGTAAGTTGTTTAGAAATAACTGGGGTGCTAAATTATCACCAAAATGTATAACCAGTATCACTAGATGATAAACAGGTAACTGCTAAGAGGGACACAGCTTCTCACATAAGCATTATGAGTCCCACAATAGTTAGAGAAAAGCAGTACTTGTTTGGGCAGTCCACTCTAATCAGAACATTGGGAGGGACTCCATTCAAATACCTCCGGCTAGTGTTCATCTTGAATGGGAGGGTGGAAGAAGAAGTAAGCAAGTAGGTGTGTTTGAGGATATTCCTGCAATTGTCCTGATAGGGAATGACTTTGAGATGCAGTATCTTGTGTACATGCAGTGACATGCAGTCAGGCTTGGAGAAAGGCATGTAGGTCTGGTAGTATGCGAGAGGCCCAGAAAGATCTCATACCTGAAGCTTGGACTGGCATGGTGGTTGTTTCAAAGAAGGTGATATCTGGTAACAGTAAGTCTGAATGTGAGCCATAACTGCTTGTGGGTACTGATGTTCTCTTGGACATGGAGACTGTGAAGATGGAGGTGAGTGGTGGTACCCAGAGTGACAGTGAGGTGCAGCTGTTGGAAGTTGCTAGGCTTCCTGTGGAAGGGAAACTTGTGTTTGAGAATATTCCTGCAGATGTCCTGATAAGCAATGACTGTAATGATGCAGTGCCTTGTGTGAATGCAGTGACACATAGTCAGGCCGGGAGACAGGCATGTAGGTCCAGTAGTCTGGGAGAAAACCAGATGGATCTCATACCTAAAGCTGGGACTAGTGTGGTGACTGTTTCATAGAAGGTGTTATCCTGTAGCAGTAAGTATGAATGTGAGCCACAGCTGCTGGGAAGTACTGATGTTCCCTTGGACACAGTGACTGCAAGGATGGATGTGAGTCATAGTACTCAGAGTGACAGTGAGGTACAGCTATTGGAAGATACTAGGCTTCCTGTGGAAAGGGAGTTTGGGTGGGTCAGACATGTACAGCTGAGACAGGTTCAACTTATGGATCCTATGTTACAAATCTTGAGGGAGATGGCTAAGGAGGCACCTGAGACTCAAAGATGAGGAGGGTCTGTATACTGGAATAAAGGTCTGTTGTGCAGGGAGTGGAATCCTGGATGTGGCCTAGAAGGTAAGTAATACAGCAGTTGGTAATGTCTAGAGCTTACTGTCTGTCACTTTCAGACAGAGCACATGACATTCCTTTTTCAGGTCAAATCAGCATAAGACTTACTAAAAGATGTATTATGCAAAATTTCCGTCAGCCTGAGATTGCAAGGGGTGTTGTAGTATATTGTAAGACTTGTAAAGAGTGCCAAAAAGTTGGTAAAGGAGGGAGCAAAGCTAAGGTTCTGTTAATGTCTTTGCCTGTTATCGAAGAGCCGTTTCAGAGAATGGTCTTGGATATATTGTGACCCCTGAGTACCCCAATTTCTACAGGAAAGAAATACATCTTGTTGGTAGTAGAATATGCTACCAGATATCCTGTGGCATTGGTTCTGTCATCTATTGAGGCAAAGAAGGTGACAAATGGTAGGTTTTCCATGGGAAATATTGACTGACCGAGGTAGTAACTGCATGTCAGCCATGCTGACTTGTTTGTGGAAGCATTGTGGGGTGAAACATCTCATGACCACCCCCTACCATCCCCAGATTAATGGTGTAGTGGAGAGGTTAAACTCTATATTGAAGACTATGCTACGGGCAGATCAATGTGCAAGGGAGGTCTTAGATAGTTTACTAGGGCCGACTTAACCGTTAAACCCAGTAAGTGTCAAGTGGGTATGGCAGAGGTCACTTACTTAGGACACAGAGTGGGAAGTGGTACAAATAGCTCTGAACCTGTCAAGGTGGAAGCTATTCAAGAGTGGCCAGTTCCTGTTACTAAGAAACAAGGGGAGAGCATTTATAGGGATTGTGGGGTACTATACAAAATCTGTGCCCAATTACAGTACCATAGCTGCACCCCTTACTGACCCAACTAGGAAGAATAAATTACAAGATAGTGTGGGCTACAGATTGTCAACAGGCATTCCAAAAACTAAGAGATTTTGGGAGGGCCCCCAGTGTTAGCTAACCCAGATTACAATAAAGAATTTATTGTACAGGTAGATGGCTTGGATTATGGGGTGGGGGGCGTGTGCTCAGTCAAGTGTCTGCAGAAAGATAACACTGCAGTGGAGTTAATAATGCCAATGCAGGTGGATTGCCCAGGAGAGAAATGGGTTATTACCAGACAGACCCATTTTCTCAAGCATCGGTTTTCAAGGGTCACCTGAAAATGATGCTTGAGTCATGGGGGGGGGGGGGTGAAGAAACTGAAAACACTGTCATCTGTGTTAGCATGTCTGGCAGGAGATTTGTGCATATTCTCAGCTGTGTGCTCAGTCAAGTGTCTGCAAAAAGATAACACTGCAGTGGGGTTAATAATGCCAATGCAGGTGGGTTGCCTAGGAGAGAAGTGGGTTGATATTACCAGACAGACCCATTTTTCTCAAGCATCGGTTTTCAAGGGTCACCTGAAAATGATGCTTGAGTCATGGGGCAGGGGGGGGGTGAAGAAACTGAAAACATTGTCATCTGTGGTAGCATGTCTGGCAGGAGGTTTGTGCATATTCTCAGCTTAACTTGTATTGTATGCTAGCATGCCTAAGTGTGAAAATGTAAATAAGTTTTAAATGTTGAGTATTTCCCTGTCTAAGTATGGGAAGTCTCTGAGACAGGAATCTATCCCTCCAACAGAACATGCTGGAGGGATAGATTCCTGTCCCAGAGACTTCCCATACTCTGGAACAAACTACCTATCTATATCAAACAAAGCTCCTCATTAGCACTGTTCAAGAAAAATCTTGATGATTGGATGGGAGATAGGAAATTCACCCCAGGGATCACTTCTGTGGCTCTGCTCGACAGTGGCACATGACAATAATTTTCTTGGGTGGCAAAAGCCAGGGTACCTTTGGCTAGGTTTATATAGGCCCTAAGGCCAATAGCCTAGTACCTACCTATGAACCTATAAACATAACGTTTAAAGAATCTGTTGGTGTTTTGAAACATTTCTAATTGCACATGTGTGTGAGGACATTGTAACGTACAAACTATGGAGAATCAGCTGAAAAGTAGGTGAAGTCATTATAATGCTCCTGGTTGCTAGGTGATTATTTCAACAGCTGATTGACAGGAAAAATAACTTTTTCAAAGAGGTGACTTTTATTTTTTTAAATTATGACAGTTGAGACTGTTAAACTGTGCAGTTAGTTAAGTGCTGAACAGTTTGTGAAGAGCAGCAATTTGTGAAGAGTTGCAGTCAGTTACAGTGCTGCGCAGTGATACCTGAACAAAAGAGAACTCATCAAAAAGTGTAAGCCTGCCTTTGTCTTGCTGTTATGTATTAGATTAGATCGAGGACAGTATTCTCTAGTTAGATTAGGAACGTTTACTTACTCAGTTAGAGTTTTTTTCTAGAATGATGGACTACTATCCTACAGTTTAATTTTACATTTCTGGTGACTGAATTCTGGTGTTTATTGAAAGTTAATGATGTACATTCTTGTAATCATTTTACTTATAACTAAATATTTTCCATTACTTTATATTGTGGCTGGAAATCAATGTGTTCTTTAGAGATGAGAGAGTGCTTATACCTATTTGATACTCCCCAGGGCAGTTCAAAGGCCTAGTCACTTCTAGTCACAGCTATCATTTATTTTCATATTTAATTTTCATAACTGAACATCCTTTTAGAAGGTCATAAAGACATGCTGATTGGTGTCAGCATTACCGTATTATTTTGGGGAAGGGACACAGCTGGAAATCTGTATCAGGCTTTCCCAGAAGTGCTTGGATGTGTGAGATTTAAATTGACTTTGAGTGTGAGTGCATCAGAGGTCTTAAACTGGGACAGATTGCTCTCAACTGTGTAATAAGGAGATACATTAAGGGTCGACAAAGTATACAATCCAGTCCCAGATTACTGATTTTGTGCTTTTAGGGGAAAATTGAGAAATGTTAATCCTGTTTAAGTTGTAGTCTCACATTGGAGTCAATAGTGGGATTGAAGCTTTTTAATTATTGACACAGGATAGTAAGGGACGTTACATTCAACTGGTGGCAGCCAGTGGGATTTTGGCCGGACATCACAATATCTATAATCAGTTGTGTCTGAGAATAAATTTTAATATCTGCACAGAGTTTATAAATGTGTATGTCTTTACTCCATCCACATCTTATGTATCTATAAAAGGGTTTCTTATTATACTCAATGGGCAGGATTCACGAAGGCTTGCACTAGTCTAAGAGTAGTGTAAGAATCCATGCAGCCTTCGTGATCCAGGAACAGCCCTAAAGTCCGTTTAAGAGACCAGCTAAAATGTCTCTTAGATGGAGTGGGTGTGGATATGCTAATCACCTCACTTGCAGCCGAAAGGCATGCAAATGAGGTAGATTAGTGATCCACGTAGCCCAAAGCAGCCCGTGTAAGAGCTGTTTCAGCTGCAGAAATGTACTCAGTTGACAACTGAGTACGTTTCTGCAAAAATCACAATGGAGCCATGTCCGCTCCAAATAAAGGGTGCATATGTGTCAGGCAGCATGCCAATGGCCAAATATGTGGCCATAGGCAAGGTACCCTGATGCAAATATGAAAAATAAATATTTGTTTAAACGCAGCGCAGCCCTGCGCAAACGGGCTGTGCTATATAAAACATAAAAATGAAAGTTATAAACCCACAAATGTGGGTTTTATGCAATACATGGATTTACAATGCAGGGACCAGCAGACCAAAAACAACATGGCCACCGTTTAGTGGTTGCTAAGGGGGGAAGCTGAGTCTAAAACATGTAACTAAGCATTAGTAGGCAATCTGATGTAAATGAGTGTTAGGATACTGAATCCCACAGTCACATAGCAAATGAGCACATTCTGAGTAGTGTAAGAGATACATAAGGGGGAGGAATAGAATAGGAGATAGGTGACATCACAGGGGGGAATGGCAGAAAGAAACAAGTTAATTGGAGGTCAGTGTTACATGACAGATGTCAGACACATATCATGGAAAGAGGAGTGCCACAAGATAAGCATGGGAAAGTCAAGAAATGGAAGGTGTACACTGTTGCTAACACCATAGTTTCTTGCTGGGCGTGCATGCACACGTGTGTGCACCATGAAGCATGAGTAGGGCAGTGTGCGCACGTGTAAGGTAGACTGAGCATGTGGGAGTCTGTTGGCAGACTTGTAAGAATGTTTGCGCTGGTGTGCGTGCATTTTAACCTGAATAAGACGATTCTAAACCGTGTAAGCATGTGTGTGCGAGTGTAAGGCAGACTGAGCATGTGGGAGTGTGTTGGCCGACTTCTAAGACTGTTTGCACTGGTGTGTGCATGTTTTAACCCGAATAAGCATATTCTGAACCGTGTAAGCATGTGTGCACGCGTGTAAGCCACTGTGAGTGTGTTTATGCTAGTATGCATGTTGCTCCCCCCTGAGGAAAGAGAAAGGAAAAAGGAAGCAACAGAATTAGTAGGAAGCTAGCAGGGAATACTTCTGGAGCTAGCAGGTGAAAACAATTAGAAGCAGGCAATTACACAGGCATAATAGTAGCTCAGCCAAGCACTTAAAACTCTGCAAACAGCAGTGCAGGATGTTTCTCTCAGGAAACACTGCAAGACAGGAGTAAGCTATTAGAAGTGAAAACTGAAAAATGCAGATGGTGCCAGACAACCCACAGTGAGGAGACAGAGATGAGTGTACAGGCCCAGGGTCACCTACCATGGGTTACATGAGCTGGAGATAGTAGAGCGCTATAGAGTGGACAGAGACCTCCTGCAGCAAATTGTCAAGCTGTGCAGGCCACGCCTCACACACAGAACCAACAGAGGGGAACCCATCCCAGTGGAAACCAAGGTATGTGTTGGCCTAAGAATACTAGCAATAGGTACCTTCCAGAGACCAACTGGTGATATGATGGGGATATCACAGGCATCAGCCTCCAGGGTACTGCACCAGTTCCTGGATGCCATGTCAGCACATGTCGGTGATCATGTATGTTTCCCCAATGCCCGTGAGGTATTGGCCAGCAATATGCGTCTCTTCCAGCAAATAGCAGAATACCCTTAGATAGTGGGTGCAATAGACTGCACGCACATACGCATCAAAGCACCAGCTGGTGAGCGGGGTAGGGCCTACATTAACCGCAAGGGCTTCCCCGCCATCAACTGCCAGGTCGTGTGTGATGCCCAGGGCATAATAATGAATGTGTGTGCTGGCTGCCCTGGGAGCTACCATGATTCTCATATCTGGCATTTGACGCAGCTGTACCAGACATTTGCCAATGGGGACATCCCACACAGACACCTAGTGGGGGATGCAGGTTATGCACTGGAGCCGTGGCTGATGACGCACATCAGAAACACACACACACCTGAACAGGAATGCCATAATGACGCACACGCACAAACACGTAATGTAATAGAGCGTGTATTTGGGCTGCTCAAGTCACGGTTCTGGTGTCTGGACACATCTGGTGGAGCCTTGCAGTACTCACCAACTACATGTACCCAAATTGTCATGGTATGTGCTATGCTACATAATATGATCTTGCAAAAACAGCTGCAGCAGGACCAGCATAGGGCCGGGCCAAACAGCCCACCACCATTGCCAAGGCCATCACAGGCAGAGCCTGACTCAGAGGAGGAACAAACTGAGCCTGCCCCAGTAGGCAGAAGGAGGCATGCCCAGTATGCCTTGGCCTTGGCAAAGAGGCAACACATAGCACATACACTGGCTCAGTAGGAACCCTGGGAATGATATCCCTCTCTGACTCACTCATATAATAACATGGATGCCTAAAATGACATAACCTGCTCTCAAACATGTACAGGGAGTGCAATATGTGCATCCGACAGAGGCAGCCCTGCAGCACCACCTGAGGCATGAATGCCATGTGTTAAGTTATGTAACACCATGTAGTATATGCACACTTGAGGACCCTGACTAACATCCTACCCTCACCAAGCATGATGCCACAATACGATGATGGGATGATCAATTGCAATAATTGGCTGCAGTATTGCAGTTAGTCAAAGGGGATCCAATGTGTACCAGCCTGGGATGACATGCTGAGCATGACATGATGCTCCACCTGCTAGGGGTGGCATGCACCTATCAGTCCAGGTCTCATGGATACAGGCAAAGGCTGTCATTACCCACAGCGTGCCCTGAATAGGTAAGGCTCAAAACACAAACCCACCTCCATACGTACCCCAAGGGATAAGAACCTAGATGTAATGCTACCCAGTGCCAGAAGTCTAAACAGCAAGATGCGTGCAGTGTAAACTCACCCAGTATGGAGAATGTTGATATCTGTCCTGTAACAGAAAACTTGGTCAAGGCTCACAACAGCACCCTAACAATACCAGGTTACACCTCATACTGTGCTGTACAGTCTCAAAACATGGAACAAGCTACAAAAGGAGGGTGACTAGCAATAATTGTCAAGGATAACCACACCCCCATGTTGGTACCACAACAAGAAGCAGCATGGACTAGCCATGGTCAAGTAACAGTGACTAAAACTGCTTCCCAGTTTATAGCCTGCTACAGACTACCATCCTAACACCAGGAACTGCACCTGGCCTATGTTGGAATACATGAATATATCAAGCCCCCCAAACCACATTATATTGGTTGACTGAAAATATCCAGACATAGACTGGGAGCATTATACTAGCTCCAACACTGTAGGAGAAAAGTTCCTAGAATCCATAAACCAAAATGCCCAGGAACAACGTACCACTTCCACAAGAGGGATAAGCATACTGGATGTGATAATCAGCAACGTGGGTACTGGATGGCAAGATGAGAAGTGTAACCCTCACTGGTAAGACCAGACCATAGAGTAATCACAGTGGATGTACACATCCTGACCACAGTCCCTGGCCAGAAAACCACAGTGAAAAACAAACCACAGTGAAAAACGTGTGTAAAGCATAAGTTGCACCCCTCCAAACTGATATGTAATCCATTAAAGGCCCTGTGCAGGTGCAAAATATGGGCCATACCTCAGAACCTGTTATACAGGCATTCCATGAACACAGCCAGGAATGCTTGGATTATGCAATCACAAATAACAACAAGACACAATGCCATACACACAGGCATCTGGCATGCTGGACTCCAGCCATTACCAAACCATGCAAGAGAATGAGGAAGCTACTACATGATAGAGCAAACATAAAAAGGGAAGTAATCACTGATCAGTAGTATGGCAATAAAATATGTCCACACATACAATCCACTAAGGCCAGCTACAAAAAGTTGAATCTGTGAATCCTGAGGCAATGTTACACCTGCCCCAAGTACACAGACAACCCTCAACTCCCCCCAAGAAATACAAATATATGTAAGAGATGCAACCATTTATCCAAACCAGAGGCTGAGCTCCCTCAACTCAGTACTGCCAAAACTAGTCAGGAGGAGAAGGTAACCACACACACCACAAACTCAGTCCCACATAGACCTATCACAACTGCAAACCAAACACATAAACACAGGAAAACATTCCTAGAGGCCTTAATTACAAACACACCACACCAACAGAGGCCTCCAAAGCAGACTCCAAGCAACCACAACCTCCAAACATAGCACATGCAACACATAGTACACAAAGCTGGTGTGCCAAACAGTCACAGGCCAGAAGGAGAAACAACATGCCTGATACAGTTGTAATAGGTGACTCTATAGGTAGACACACTGCAGTCCTGCTCACCAGATTGAACAAGGGAAAGGGTACAGTAAGCTGCCTGTAGGCTGCTACAATACGCCACACAACACAAGTATGCAGGTCACCCCAAAGCAAGTGGAAATATGATGCAGTCATTGTCCATGCTGGTGTAAATTGCTCTCTGAGTATGTACTCCAGGCCAGTATGACACTGCCCGTTTGCAGCATCCTACCCTCACCAAGAAAGATGCCACAGAACAAGCACAGAATGATCAGCTTTAACAGGTGGCACAATTACTGCTGTCATTCCAAGAGGATCTAATGTCTGTCTGCTTGGGATGTCATGCATGACAAGCCATGCTGCTGTTCCAGGGATGGCTTGCACCTGTTACCCCTGGGCATCTGGATATTGGATAAGGCTTTTGCCACCTCCATAGAGCCTTACGTAGGCAAGGCTGAAAAGACTAACCCACCACCGTAGAAAACATAAGTGGTAAGAAACATAAGCATAATGCTGACCAATGCCAGACATGTAAACCGCAATATGCATGCTCCTGAGGCCCTCCCCAGTATGGAGAACATCGATGTCTGTGCAGTGACAGAAACCTGCTGCAAGCCTACTGACAGCACACCAGCACTACCAGGTAATACCTCATATTATGCGTTATGGCCCCAAAACCTGGACCAAAACATAAAAGGAGGGGGAGTATCCATATGCAGCACAGACACCCATACGTTCAGGTAACTGACAATGCACGAAGCATCGGAGACCACCCATGTGCACCTAACCATTGGCAAAACTGCTGTACAGTCTGTAGCATGCTACAGACCACACTCTCACACACAGGAACCCCACCCAGATGTCCTGAAGACACTGGACAGTATGAATGGCCCACCAAATACCAAGCAAGGTACTCACAAATTACCACATAGGTGGTAAACCATTATGTATGGAAGGTATAATCAGGGACCTAGGGACACAAGTGGACAGTAACCTGTTATGTGACACTCACATTGCCAATGTGGTTAGGAAGACTATCTATATTGGACACCATATCATGAAAGGATTCACATCTACGTCAACAGAGGTCATTGTGCCCCTGTACTGTTCTCTTATCAGACCCATAATCTAGTACAATGCCTCATTTGGGATGTACCTTACCTGACACCTGCAGCAGTTAGAAAGACCTCAAAGGTACCTCACCAAGAGGATAAAGGGTCTCAAATATATGTCATATGCTGCCTGGCTGTAGACACCCCAGCTGAATGCAATCACATACTGCCTACACAGAGGCATTGTATGTCTGTTGTACAAGGCCATGTCCAGCACAGGAGTAATGGACATGCTCCACCCCACAAAACTCAAAGCCATAGGAGCTGTGAGAGTGAGAAATGTCAACCTCAACACATAATGAAACAGGATGTGTTGGAGGGACAGATACATAACCCAGAGGCTCCCCACACCCTGGAACAGAATCCCACTCCATGTTAGGCAGAGCCCCTCACTGACACTCTTCAATAGGAATATTGTCAAGTGGATGGATGATCGTAGATGTACACTGGGGGTCTTCACTGTGTCACATCCAGACAGAGGCACAGTAAAGTAAATCATAAATGGCCATAATATTCACATAGCAAGGGGCAGCGAAAGACACACACATACACTGGCTAGGCTTACAAATGCCCTAGGGTGGATAGCCTAGTATGAACCTATGAACCTATGAAGATACAAATTGTACAGGACTCTAAGAATAATCCGAAGGTGTACTCAACTGATGGTAGGAACCAAGTTGGTAATTCACAGATATGCTCTGAATCACACAAATATTACAAACAACATACCAAACACACAGACATATTGCCAACATACAACCTGACAGGTGCAGTGCAAACCCCCCTCCCCCAGAATGCAAAATATCTATCCCAGCAGACTGCTTGTCCCCTGACATTGCAGATGCTGAGGTAACAGCCTGCATCTACAAATCAAAACACACAGCAGCAATGGTATGAGATGGTGTCCTGGGCTGAGTCCAACATGGACTCCAAGAAGAATGGAATGCCAAATCACACTACTGCTCAATGTCAGCCTTACCACAGGATATGTACCCAAAGAGCAGTGTACAACAACAGTGGTCCTTCTCAACAAAGGTGTTGCCTGAATGGATACTGCAAACTACCACCCCAGAATCCTGACAAGCTTGGTCTGCACAGCTATGGAAAGGATCAGCATGTACCGCAGACATAAAGATATTGGGGACCTACTGACACTGGACCCTACCCAGTGTGGCTTTCTGAAGTGCAGATCCTGCCCCTAAACATGTTTGACTCATTTGAAACAGTCATTAAAGTCATTGATGAGGGCAATGTAGTCCACACAGCGTAGCTGGACCTTGCAAATGCTTCCATACAATACCCTACTTGTTCATTATAGATATGCTCACCAGCTTAAATATAAACCCCTATGTCAGTAGAGGGGTTGCAAACCAGACCAAGGACAGAACTGACATGGTCAGACATGCTGCAGCCATGTCAGACTACAAACCAGATATAAGTGGCATCACACAAGGCTTGGTCCTGGGACCTCCCTCGTTTGGTATATATGTCCCATAGGTACAGGCCAACATGGAAGGACTGTGTCTGAACATGTATGCAGAGGACTACAAACTGCCCACCATATCTGACCCTCCAGCTGACACAAGCATCTCACAAAGGGCCACATAGAAACAGACAACTGGTGCCATAGCCATGTCAGCAAGCTAATTGCAGAAAAGTGTATAGTCAACCCCCGTGGATATACAGTACGTGCCCACCAATTACCACATAGGTGTTAACCCATTATGTACCTAACATGTAATGAGAGACCTGGGGACACAAGGTGATAGATATCCTGCATTGGACAAACATGTGGCTGTAGTGTTCACAGAAACATACCATATACCCACCTAATCATGAAGGTTGTCAGATCTAGATAAGGGGAGGTCATTGTGGCTCTGCAGCCATCCTTCATCAGCGTTACAATTGACTACAATAGCCCCTGTGGGATGTACCTCAGCAGACACCTCCATCAACTGTAAAGACCCCAACAGACCCTCACTAGGAGTATCAAAGAGCTTGAACAGATGCCATGTGTTGCCTGATTAAACAAACTACAGCTCCACACACTGCCATACTGCCCACCCAGAGGCAAGCTGTGCCTGATGTATGAAGCCATGTCCAAGCTGATATCGGTGAACACGCTGCACCTTGTACAATCTGAATGGCAGTGAGCTATGCACATGAGACACCTGAACTCCAGCATTGACATACATAGGACAAGCTGTACTGGATGATCCATAACACAGAAGCCACTCCCACTCATGAGTAAACTCCCAGTACAGGTTATCCATAGAGTCACTCATCGATTCTCCTCAAGAGGAATCGTGATGACTGGATGGGAGATGGTAGGTTTACCCTGGGTATCACTGTTATGTCACAGGTAGATGGAGGCACAGTATACTAACCATGACATATGTTATGGCAAACTCCACTTACAATGTGTGTCAAAGGACAAACACACTCTCCGACTAGCATTAGAAATGGCCTAGGGCACATCACTACTGTTTGGCAATGTACACCTATGTTGTGGAATACACTACCAATGTTGGACAAGCCTGGTATAAGTAGTTCATATCTAAACATAATGCAACATGGTCAGATGTGCACAACTGGCCCCTAACCAGGCTGTTGTGCTCACTATGGAAATGTAAAGCAGTGATAGGACTAAAACCCAGGATACTGTCCACCACAGTGAAAGTACTGAACTAGTACACTATACGGTACTACAGTGTTAGGTCAGTATGAAAGGATGTTGACAACTGTATGCAAAGTATCCCATGCAAACCCTGCAGGCACAGTATAATCCCTGTTGTGTTCACACATAAAGCAGTTGGACAGTAACTACACAACATGACACACAACACACAACCATAAATGGGAGATATTGTTGAAGTTCACACTCATTCACAAATGTGGTGGGCTGCAGAGTTCAACATATGGAAAGCACACACTGGGCATACTCGCACACTTTGATAAATGAGACATATGTCAGACAACATGCCATGGGAAGGCTGAACTGGGCATGCTCACACACATAGGCCAAATCTCAGTTTAGCAGTTGGCCACACATATCTGGTATGTGTACGTGTTATTCCAGGAACCAACCACATTACAGCAATCTGCCCAGTGCACACAGTTAAATGACTACAGAGACATACGTGATATAGTGGATCCCTCCCATATGCAAACATCTTCCACAGATATACACGTTGTTCATACAAACAGGGAATGCTATGGCAATAAAGACCTGCAAACAGTCTATCAGCAACAAATAATGTGCGTCTGACAATTAAACATATGGGTGTAGAGGTCAACACTAGGCTGTTTGCCCTAGGGAATGACAGCTTAGCCAGAGTGTGCTTGGTGTCTGCCTTCCCAGTACAGTAGGCTACTGTGCCACTGTAAAGTAGGTCACATAAGGCACCGTGTGAGGCTAGTGTGCTGTGCCTCTGTCAAGCAGGGACACAGTGGAGATCCCAGGGTTTGAATGTGCTAAGCCACATCCATGTTGTTGGTGTGTGCTGGAAGAGGGTTGCTGAGGATCTCTAACAGTAAGTGGGCGTCAGTAACTGACTGAGGGGAGCCTTATCTGCATTGTCTGGACAATTTCACTGTCAACACTGTGTCGTGATGATTATGTGGGATTGAAGTGTTGTGCCGGTACTGTTCAGAGATGTCCTCCCTCTGTGGTCTACTACTCTGCAATGTATTAGCTCACTCTGTCTATTGGACAGCTCATATATGGCTGATGTACACCTGACAGGTGTCCTGTTGTGGAGCAGTCATGGGTATATTTGGGATAGCATGATCAATGCAAACCTTCCACATGCTCATAGAATGCAATTGTCAAGGATTATGCAGAGTGGCCAGTATACTCCCCCAGCATGGGTCCTTTGAAGACTTCCACCCCAGTCTTCACAAGTGTAAAGTCTGCTTGTGATAAATACAGTTTGTTTGCAGTGACAACCTTGCCTGGGGGTGGGGATGGGATATGAATGTCCAGGGAAATGTGGGTATGGTCAGATATCAACAATGGTGGTCTACCTCTGGTGTGGAACAGTGAGTACCCATGTTGCAGATGGTCAGGTGCAATATGTATTCCCCCTTGTGGCTGTGGTGAGTGGTCTGCCATAGCACATGGACTCACAAATTGTAGTGGCAGTAGGGTAATGTTGTAGAGGCCTGAGTAGTTCCCACACACGATATGCCTGTACCTGATGCTAACAACTGGAATGGTATATGTGAACACCTGCATATCCTGGCACTGTTCCCAGGGAAGCAAAGTGTGTGTCCTGGATGTGGGAGGGGTGGTCTGGACTGGTTGTGTTGTGTGTTACAGGTCCTGTGGTCATGAGGCATGGTATAGAACATAACCTGCCAGTGCAATGTGCATATCTGACCCTGAAGTAGGTGGCTGCAAATGCATATATATGCTATCCCCCTCCTGACAGGTAGTACTAGATGTACATACCTCTGTAGAAATAATGATGTCAGCACCCTATAAATACTGCAGGTGCAAAATAGATGCCCAGTAATTTGGATAGTGCGCTCTGTTAATGTGTCTCCCTCAAGTCTCATAATATAGGTAGGTAGGGGTTTGAACCCTGCAAATGCTCAGTGTGTGTGTGAGTGAGAGGGGTTGTTGTGTGTGCATGTCTGTGTGAGGGAAATGTCCCTTTTGGCAACTGGGAAAACACACTGCAGGATGCACATTCCCCTTTCTAAACACTGATGATGTTAGCACCCTATAAGTACAGCAGGAGAAGCGAAACTTCCCAGTAATGCAAATAGCGTGCTCTGCTAATGCGCCCATCTCAAGTGTCATAACATAGTTAGGTAGGGGTTTGAATCCTGCAAATGCCCAGTGTGTGTGTGGAGGGGGGTTAGTGTGTGTGCAAGTCTGCATGAAAGAAATGTCCCTTTTGGCAACTAGGAGAACACACTATAGGATGCACATTCCCCTTTCTAAACACTGATGATGTCAGCACCCTATAAGTACAGCTGGAGAAGGGAAATCTCCCAGTAATTCAAATAGCGTGCTCTGCTAATGCGTCTGTCTAAAGTATCATAACATAGTTAGGTAGGGGTTTGAATCCTGCAAATTGCAAGGGTGTGTGCTTGCATAAGGGGAGTTTGTGTGTGTGCAATTCTGTATGAAAGATATGTGCTTTTTGGCAATCAGGAGAACACACTACATGATGCACATTACCCTTTCCAAACACTGATGATGTCAGCACCCTATAAGTACAGCTGGAGAAGGGAGACCTCCCAGTAATTCGAACAGTGCACTCTGCTAATGCATCTCTCTCAAGTGTTATAACATAGGTAGGGGTTTGGATCCTGCAAGTGTGTGTGTTTGGATGAGAGGAGTTTGTGTGTGTGTAATTCTGTATGACAGATATGTGCTTTTTGGCAATAAGGAGAACACACTACAAGATGCACATTACCCTTTCCAAATACTGATGATGTCAGCACCCTATAAGTACAGCTGGAGAAGGGAGACCTCCCAGTAATTCGAACAGTGCACTCTGCTAATGCATCTCTCTCAAGTGTCATAACATAGTTAGGTAGGGGTTTGAATCCTGCAAGTGTGTGTGCTTGGATAAGGGGAGTTTGTATGTGTGCAATTCTGTATGAAAGATATGTGCTTTTTGGCAATCAGGAGAACACACTACATGATGCACATTACCCTTTCCAAACACTGATGATGTCAGCACCCTATAAGTACAGCCGGAGAAGAAGAACTTCCCAGTAATTCGGGTAGTGCATTCTGCTAATGCATCTCTCTCAAGTATCATAACATAATTAGGTAGGGGTTTGAATCCTGCAAATGGCAAGAGTGTGTGTGTGGTGGGGGGGGTAGTAGGGTGTGTGTAATTGCAAGTATGAGAAAACAGTTCCTTTGGGCAACTACTACAATACACCAGATGCTGCATATTCCCCCAGTAAACACAGGTGATGTCACCACACTATCAGTACAGCCAAACAGGGCTAATCGCCCAGTAATGCAAATAGTGCGCTCCGCTACGGGGTCTATTACTACTGTCAGAGCAGATAGGTATGTTTTGGAAGCCCACAACTGACACCTGTGTTTGTGTCACACAAAATGCCCATGTGTGGGTTGTTGTTCATAACAATGCATGACATTGCTTAAACCAGCATAGGCAATGCACACATGATGTATGTGTGTGACACATACACATATATACCTGTGACCTTCAATAGTTTCCATGTCTGACACGTGCCTCAAGTGAATAAATGGTATTTTCACTGCATAACATTATGACTGTGTCTTACTGTGCAGGGGCTGCATGCGGTATGTGTATATACAGTGTGAGTTGTATATGGTATCATCCTAACAGCGGGGGATACATATCTGGTCTGGGCCATATAAACTACATGTAGTCGATGAACAGGTGCTGCATGTTCACACTGTTGTGGGAGTGGTAACATGTTGTTCCACTGCAATTCAGTGACTACATGCTGGGAACCTTTCAGCTAGTGTGTTGTAGCTACAGTAATGCTCACACACAATGTTCGGCTGGATGCAGTCCAGCCATATAAAGCCATATCTAAAGACCGTCAATTTCCCAGTGTTGTTAGGGAGGACAGGTGGGTTTTGTGTGTATGGGTGGGTTGTGTGTGCCAGGCTATGAACCAGAAGGCAGTGCAACACACTGTTAGCTGCACATGGATAGGCCCTGATGCTTTGTGTTGTGCCAACAACCTAGAGGTGTGTGTATCTGTGGTGCCTTGAGATACCTCCCCCCTGTTCATGTGTGGTACATGTGTAGGGGATGACAGGCATGGTATGAGGTATAACCTGGCAGTGATGGGTTGCACCTGTGAGCCGTGAATCATGAATCTGTTACTGCACAGATATTGTAGTTTACCGTGCTGAGGACAGTGTCCAGTGCATGCATCTTGTGGTGTACACTGCTGGTGTTGTGTAGCATTACTGTTAGTGTCCTATCCCGTGTGATACCCGCAGAGGTGGCTATGTAATCTGTGCCCTGCAGCAAAAGGCACTATGTGTGTATCAAGAGGCTTCGCCAATATATGATGGCCCATGGGTGACACGTGCAAGCTGCCCCTCGCAAATCTTTGTGGCTTCCCTAGCATGTAAGCAAACGCTGACAGCCATTGAATACCCTATGAATGACATTGGAGATTGAGCAGAATGTAGACATAGAACACCCTTCCTACATATTGTGG
Source organism: Protopterus annectens (assembly GCF_019279795.1). Lineage (NCBI taxonomy): Eukaryota > Metazoa > Chordata > Ceratodontiformes > Protopteridae > Protopterus > Protopterus annectens. The sequence goes on from NC_056726.1 coordinate 1,429,693,939, forward strand.
TAGCATACCTGGTGAGGGTATGATGGCAACCAAGGTCAGGCTCATACCAGCCTGTGACACATGCTGAGAGAGACCTTCTATGTTCCCTATCATGTAGTACAGGGAGGTACGTCTCAGGTCATCCATAGTGGCATGGACAATGACTGAGTCATACGTATCCATGCCTCTGACTGACCTGTATGCATGTGTCATGTGGTGGACCATAGTGCCCCATGGGCATATCACTGTGACCTTCACCATGTACAGCCTGTTTAGTGGGACCCCACTGCACTGGCCAAGAGAGGTACCTGACACATCTGTAGCAGGTGTGTTATGTAGCCCTACAGGCTGTGAGTGTTTGGTACACGGGATGTATGTGCCATGTGTGGCATGTGCTCTGTTCCGACTTAACATATGCCTGTGTGCCAGCTGCGGAGGTGTGTATGCTCAGGCAAGATGCTATTCTGAGGCTCCAAGTATGCCCCAGTGTGTTCATGTGTTTGGATTGCTGTCAGTGCAGGTCTATGTCACACTGGTTTTGTAGTCACTGTAGTATGTCATGCCACCTGACAGGGTATGGCAGTACTGGGTTCAGAGTGCTCAGTCCCCAGATTGGCTATGTGGTTGCATCTCACACATGTGTTGTACGTTCCTGGCCAGGGGAGAGGGTTGACTGCATACATGTGGCAGCTGTGACATTGCCACATGACTCACATATACCACAACTGGACCATAGAGGAGATTCACAGGTTACCTTTGCACATGCTACGATAGTAGTGTGATTGCCATGGTGATTACCAACACATAGGGCCAATGGGGAACAACATATTGAAGGTGAGTATGTGTGGGTGTACTGCTTCTGATTTCATAGCGCTGGCATTTATGACTGCACACGTGGGCAAATGCCAGGTAAGTCATATGCAATGTGTCACAGGCAACGTACATGTGAACAGGACAGACAGTGACGTTCTGTCAAGTGAGACATTGACATACGTATAGTACGCTATGCAGATGTCACTAGGAATTCATGGAAGCTCTGTAAATCTGCATTGCAGGTGGAATCAATGTTCCAGGGAACCTCAAGCAAACATGCATGCAAACAAAGCTACAGAAAGCAGGGCTGGAAGTAGTCCATTGTACAACAAAGAAGGGGTACCACTTCCAGTAGGTAACTGTGCAAATATGCAGGCACTATAAACATGTACCCAGGAATGCACAGCTCAGATGTCCATGGTAAAACTGATATTATTTAATATTTAATTTAATTTAAATTAAATTGGTACTGCACACATATCAACATGCGCAAACATCCACATTGCATAGTCATTGTGGGCAACATGCCACCATTAGTGTACATGTCCATCATTGCGTATCACTACTTGCATTACCTTCTCCCCTGTGCTACCTATGTATGTGGCTATCTGTTGACATCCTTACCACCAGTATGCAGTAATGTGCAGCTGTTACACTATGGTACTTACTATGGGTGTAGATAACAATTCAGGACAGTCATACAGTTACTGCATCAGGCATGCTGGGATATACACACAATCATATCAGCACACTGTACTGTTACCAACATGATACTAGTAATACACTTCTATGTATTCACCCTGTGCATCAGCAACATGTTAACCTGTTCCTGCACTGATGTTGGAATTTGCAGGAGGTGGCACAGTTTCATCATATGCACAGGGTGTGAACTAGGTATGCCTGAGTCTGCCACTGATACCACCAATTGACATGTATGTATATGTGTGTTGGTGAGGAACAGCAGTACAGGGTGGGCCACTGTTGGTGCAGTGTGTGTATGTATGTGGTAGCCCTAGGTGTTAACATTTCGCATGTGTGTATGCATGCACACAGTTCCACCTCATGGCTGCCATATACTGGAGTATGTGGGCAGCCACAGACTGCACCTGGCAGGTCATACAGATCAGTGTCTGTGGCCACGGACATGGTACCTGTGGCTGGCAGGGGTGCTACGGACCGTATCCGGTACTAAGCCAGACTGGGTACTGTCATCAGAAGTGGGTGTTCGTTGACTGGACACAGGTCCCTGTTGGGACTGTCCAGAGCCACGTGCACGTGGTCTCCTGGGGTGGTCTGATGACAGCACAGACCCAGCATTGCTGGGGCTGCTGCTGGCACTATGGGGGCGTCCGCGGGCCTGTTGTCATCTGCGTCGACTGCCAGCTGCTGCTGTTGCTGGCATATGGCCACGTCTATGCCCCAACCGTCCACCATTGCCCTGGCTCATGGACATGTAGTTGTGGAACTGCTCTAATATGTCCCCACAATGTCTGTATATGACATTGGTTAAATTACGGATAGCATCCGCGATGTCACGCATACTGTCAGTCATGGCTGTGCGACATGCTCTCAGCTCCCTTAGACCCTGTCTGGTGTACCTTTCCATATGTGACTGTGCCTGCATGACAGCCCAAAACATAGCTGAGGTTGACAGACCTCTTTGGGCATGTCTGCCAGAGACAGTATGCCCACAGATGCTCCCACGAGAACCCATGGGCAACTGTCTGTGTGGTACCATCTCAGAACCCTGCCCATGGCTGCTGTGTGGGGAAGCATGTGCCACAGATACCACATTACCCTGGTCAATGCCCACTATATCCTGTCCATCACCTAGGGAAATTGGTGACATAGGATGTACTGGCAGGATGACTGTGCGCAATGATGGGGTTGACAGCTGTGTACTGTCAATTGGCTGACCAATGACGGACCCTGACACACCTTCCTGTGCCATTACACAGATATCATCATTATCAGTACCTGTGGCACCAGATTCAGGTTCCCTGCTGCAGGACACCAGAGCAGCACCAGAACCTGTGGGAGGAAGACAGGAAACACAGTTTACAATGTCTACACAATGTTACCAGTGATGCACACATGCACACATGCACACGTGGACACATGCACACATGCACACGTGCACGTGCACACTGCGTGCACATGGACACGTGGACACACGCACATGCACACATGCACACCCGCAGTATACACACAGAGCACTACTGAGTTACACTATTATTACTAGCACTATCAGGACTATTATAGGTATTGTTAAAACACACTCACCAGCATGGATGGGCTACCTTGCTGTAACAATCGGAGGACCTGCAGAAATGAGGGATTAATGTCAGTGGGCACAACTGTGCCATTGATACTGCATGATACAGTTCAGTAGTACAACAGCTGCCTTTCACATGTCAGCTGCTGATATTGGCAATATCACACCTGCACAATTACATACTATGTTGACAGCTACATACCAAGGACACACCTTACACATGCATAAACTAACAGTGTATAGAACAGTCAAGTGTACATATGGCATATTACCTGCACGCTCCATGTCGTGTTGCTGTGTGGCTCCAGCCTCCATCATAATGCAGGTGTGTTGCTGTTGATGTTCCTGGGCTGGAGCCACAACACTTAGGAGTAGCCCCTCCAGTCTGGTGAGGGGAGGATGTGTGGCCCCCCACCTCCTGTGGTGACCTGTTGCCTGTGGATATCCGATGCATGCTGATGGACATTTCTGATTAAATCACTGCAGTGATGTCGTACCTGCTCATGTGTCCTATTATGCGTACCAATGTAATTTACCCTACGGACAAGGTCTTGCCACAGTGCAGCCCTCTCCTGCTGATTCTGGCTGGTGCGGGAAAACAGTATGTCATAATCCCGCACCAGGCTCTGGTGTATCTCTTCATCTTCTGCAGCAGAGTAGGCAGGATTTCGCTGACATGCCATGTCCCTGAAAGAGAACGCAAACAGGATATCAGCAAACTATGTCAGCAAAATATGGCACACATACTATACATGATACTCAACTGTGGTGATATACTACTACTCCCATATGTAGCACGTGTGTGTCTCTTGGTGGATACACATGTACATGGCCAGATATCAATGCTCAGCCAACACCTGTGCAACAATACCTGCCACATTCCATACAACATGGTACCAAGCCCCATCAGTCAACACACTGAGACAGGTCCAATGCACCACCTCACTATGGGGGTTCATAACAAGGTACTGTATGTGGCACGTCATCCACTAGTGTGATCTGGACACAAAATAATTGGCCTGGATATACATTTCCCACCACCACCACCAGCACAGTAGACTACTTTGATATATATGTGAATAGACAGATTTTCACTTGTTAGGACTGAGATGGTATCCATGCAGCCCACTGGCCCAGTGGAAGCCACAACACACAATGCTGACCCCTTTGCAAATGCTTCCCACGGACATCCCGAAGAATGCATGGAACATGCACACACAATTCTAACCCAGACCCTATGCACAAAGGTTAAGCATCCTGTCTGGTGGACCCCAGCCAAAGACAAATTGTATAACGATAGAAGGAGGCTACTGCAGGACAGAGCAGACGCACATAAAGGGAAGGCATCTGTGGTCGGCACTAGTAATAAGCTAAGTTCTCTCATAACAACATCCAAGGCCAGCTCTGAGAGAGAAATGGCCAAGGAGACTATAGATAACCACAAAGCCTTCTTCAGTTTTGTTAGAAACACGGACCAAAAGCCTCAGATATGCTCAGAGTTAGTACACAACTACATAAAATTCACTGAACCCACAGATACTGGCAACATTCATGCAGACAGGTTCAGTGCAAATATCCCCCTCCCTCTCCCCCAAAAGAAGTAATACTTATCACAGCTGAATGTAACCTCCCTGTCATCTCAGATGTCCAGGTGAGGGCTGCCCTCAGCATAGCAGAACACACAGCATCAATGTGACCTGATGGTATCCCTGGATGTGGGCTACGTGAACTCCAAGAGGAGCTACAACCGCATATAAAACTGATATTTAACCTTAGCCTTACTACAGGATATGTACCTGAACACTGGTGTACAGCAACAGTGGTCCCACTCCACAAAGGAGGCACCTCTACTGACCCTGTGAACAACGGCCCCATAAGCTTACCCAGCCTGGTCTGCAAAGCTATGGAAAGATTCATTATGGAACTCATGTACAGTGATATTGGGGACCTACAGACACTTGATCCCACCCAGTTTGCCTTTGTGAAGGGCTGATCCTGCCTTTTGAACCTGGTTGACTTTTTCAAAACAGTCACTACAACCATTGATGAGGGCAAAGCAGTCCATACAGCCTACCTGGACTTGCTTAAGGCCTTCAACACAATACTCCACTCAGGCATCATAGACAAGCTCATCAGCTTAAATGTTAATACATATGTCACATGATGGGTTGCAAACTGGTTGAACAACAGAATCCATAAAGTCAAAATTGCAGGAGCCATGTCAGACTCAAAGCCAGTCACAAGTGGTATCCCACAGGGCTCTGTCCTAGGACCCCTCTTGTTTGGCATTTATTTCTCAGATGTGAAAGCAAACATGGGCGGGTTGTGGATGACAAAGTTCCCAGATGACTACAAACTAAGCACCATAGTCAATACACCAGCTGACACACGCATCCTACAGGCAGGCCTCACTGAAATGGACAACTGGTGCCAGAATCATGGCCTAACACTGAATGGCATGAAATGTATAGTCATCCCCTTTGGGTAAAACAATGTACACACAACTTATCACATAGACATACATAAAGATACAGACCAATAACACATATGGAGGGTTCACAGTATGTAGACTATTAAATTGTTACTTTACATTACCTGTGTTTGTCGCACCTGGTTGCGTTACCGTTAGTATAGGTTCCTGCTGCTGCTAGCCCAGCTTGATACTGACACTGATGACAGCTTCAACTTAGTTTTTCTTAAGTGTGGTTTTTGTTTGTGTTTTTATTTCCTTTTTTTCTTTCTCTCTCTCTCTCTCTCTCTCTCTCTCTCTGCCTCCAGATGGTGCAATGAAAGTATTGCATGCGTGGACTGGGAGTACAGGATGCTTTTGTAGGTATCTGCATATGTCCATGTGATGGCCTCTGTACCAATTGTTAGCCAGCATTTGCTGATTGCATGCAGCCAGTTGTGTACTGATTGCAGTTCTCACTGTGATTTCAGGACAGTGCTATAAAAGGGTATGTGAGATAGGCGTTGCCCTTTCAGATTGTAAGGACGGGGACCATGCTGGTATGCTGTGGACACTGTTCTGTGAGTGTAAAGGTTAGTATGTTTCTCATCATTCAGGCTGTGTTGTAGATTAACATTTCTCCATTCGTCTCTCCTGTTTCCTGTACTAGGTGTGTATGTACACTGACACCTACAACTATATATATATATATATATATATATATATATATATATATATATATATTTATATATGTATAATAACTGACATTATTACCTACTAGCTACCAACTAGCATGGCTGTTTCTGTTCATACACTACTATTATAGATATCCACTAGATTTGACAGTAAATATACATGACATGCTTTGTGTACTACACATCCTATATTCCCTTTACATTCATTCCTACTATTACATGATATATTTATTGTAGCACAATGTTTTTATATAACAATCATGGCTTAGTGGTAAATCATGCAGACTACTGTTTCTAAAGTCCTGGGTTCGAGACTGACAGTGGGATTTTATTTTGCTTTTGAACTGACTACAGCACCTGTCATTCAGAGTGACTAAGGCACTTTTAATCAGTTGTAACCGGGTTAGCGCTGATTTGCGCGGAGCTCCCGCATGCACACTGGCATTTAGCTCCGCGCACACCCACGCTAATTTCTTTGAAAGAAATGAAAATGGGGAGACAGGAAAGTGGTGAAAAAGGGGTCACAAAGAGGGTAAGACAGTAGGGAAACAAGCTTGGGTTTTGCAGGAAGGATGTAGGTAAGGCCCATAGCTGTCCATTTCTTCATCAGCAGCAGCTGTGCATATGTTTGTAATTTGGTGTGACACTTGAAACCTTCCACCCCTGAGAGAGGTGTAAGGACAACAATAATACTTGTTGTATAGCCAATTGTAATTGACAGTTTCCATGTCCAGCAGACATGTGTGCGAAATGGGTAGCTATGTATGGGGTGTAATTTTTTTGTGGGTACAGAGTGCCCTTTTTTTTTTTTTTTTGAGGTGAGAGTGGTATGTCAGGTAAAGGAAGTCTGTATAGCTGGGGAGGTAGGTTGGGTAGGTCAACAAACAAGACCAACAAGACGCATACAGGGATGGTGTATGACACATGTGGGGGGGGTTACACAATTGACGGGGATGGATGTTTGAATATCCAGAGCCCATGAGCCCACAGATGGCAACAGCGGAACTGATATCCCCACCCATGGGCAGTTGCCACTGTGCCTTCACTGCCCAGGATGGGGCTGTGCTGGGGGCTGTGTAGGCCGGGCAGCAGGCACGCCCATTAGTTGTGCCACCCGTGCCTCAAGCTGGTGTAGGGGCCCAAGCACAGCATGCCGGATCTCCCTACGCACCACAGTCCGGACACTACGGAGGGTGATTGGATATTCTCCTCCGGCCACGCTTGCAGAGGAGGGACGAGCCCCATCCCCTGCAGCGCTTCCACCCACAGGTGGCAATGGGCCACTGGAGGAGGGTCCGGCCTGGGCACTACTGCCAGGTGCACTCGCCAGCTGAGGTGGGAGAGGTGGGTCCGCTGGAACCCGCCTTCCCTGTCGTCCTACGTTTTGCATTATGTCATGACAGTTTGGGTTAGTAACATACAATACCATTCATGATTAGTTGTAACAGCATGCATTTGTATTCCCATTAACCAAACACCCAGATATTCACACCATTGAACAGCAAGCATAACACATGCATAATTTGAACAGCAATACACAGTCCAACAACATGCAGGGTTGATTGATGGCAACAGGCCATCAGGTTTGGATGTATGAACAGGGCAGATGCATCAACGTACATGCAAATATGTATGACCCAACAGGACAAATGTCCAGGGGTGTTAATTGTGATTGCACATACCAATTTCACGTGGAATGGATTATATGTGGTTATAGGGTAGGGTGCAGAAAATATAATTAACACCTTCAAATACCAATACATATGCTGTACATTTCTAATAGCTGCAGATATATACACACTACAGTTCTACCTACAGTTTCCTATGTGATAACTACTTCAAGTTGGTGATAGGAATGTTACTGCTACATCAATATACATTTTCATTTTTATTCATACAGGTTCATATCTGGCTCTGTTCAGCTACATCATCCTGCTAGATTTGCTTTATATAGCTATAGACAACTGTGGATGTTTGGTATTTCAGACAATCATACTATCTGCATATTGCAGACTGAGAGCAACATATCCAGATTTTGGGATACACATTCCAGCTGCAGGAACATTTTGAACACATTTTGCAGTTAGGTTCTGCTGGTCACATTAATTTCATTCTGTACTGACTGCAGTATACTTTATTCAGGGGTTATTACTACTTTATTGGTGGATTCATAGCTCTTTCTCACACTCTCTCACTTGTTTTATTTTTACAATTCAGTATGATACTTACTTCTAGGCTTTATTGACATGTTTTAACTGTAGTTATTACAATCCTTTCCAACAGTCTCACTTCTGTCATGTTTCAGTATTTCAACAAGGATATATTTCACACATGTGTTTTGTTCATCTTCTGCAGCTGTACTTTTCAGCCTGCTACAGGTTGTGTACTATTATATTACAGGTGGGACATCTTTATTTCAGACTTTGTTTCAGACATTTACATTTTTCTGTTTGGATTACAGACTGCAACACACTTTTGTAATCAAGCAATACTTGCAAACACTCTTACACTGTTACTTGCACATTTTGTTACTTAGTGACTACACTGCACTCTTTTGCTAACTGTTATTCTTTTATATTTATTTACAGTTACAGGGAGAGGATTACTGACCTGCCTGGTGGCGCAACTGCACCAGCCTAACGCCATAGGCTCTGCGGTTCGCAGAACGGACACCTGCAGCTGTAATATAAATAAAGTAATATTGGAATACACATCTCCATAATATCAGCCAGGTTAATTTCTTACATACATAATTAGATGTAACTTACTCAGTAGTGGGGTGTTGGGCATTTGCCGGGCCTTCTGGATCCAACGGTTCAGTTGGTCCTGCTTGCGTCTCTTCAGGTCCGCATGGTGGTGTTGGACCTGCTCACCAGTCCTTGGAATCCCTGTAAGATCATGAGCCAACCGGTCCCACGCCTCAGCCCTATATGCTCCCCACAGGACCTGGCCCTGCATGAGTTGGGCCTCATGATTGTGGGCAAGGAGCCAAACCCTATATTTGGACTCCTCAACGCCCCACCTCTGTGCTGGAAAGCAACTGCCCTCACCTATTCCTGACATTCTGGCTGCAAGTTAGTTCTACAATCGGTTATGCTGTGTATTCCCACCTATGGGGCTTATATATGCCATTTTTCCCGCACTTATCTGTGATTGGCCATTTTGGAATTATATCAGCTTCACAAAACCTGCTTTGTCATGCTCCTCTTTCTATTCATTCCTATATATTTTCTATTACTGCATTTCTAAGTACAGCTGTCATGGCTTAGTGGTTCAGTACCTTGACTATGGTGCATGGTATCCTGGGTTTGAACCTGGCCACTGCTTTTTTATATTTTATGACTGTCTACACAGGCTAGAAGGTGTGTTGGTGTAAAGGCAGTTTTGTTACAGCTTGCTCAATGTTGCCCGTCGGTTAGCTTGTTGGCGCGGTGCGCAGCTCCGTGCAAATGGGTTCTGCTGGTTTACGCTTCATTTGGCTGTCAGCATGCATATTACGTTCAGCTCAGCTAGGAGCACACAGTTTCAACGTGTTAAACCACTGCTCACCTACGGGTACTCATTCTACACCTGTTAAACCACTGCTCACCTACGGGCAGATGTACTCAACTTCTTAAACTGTAGCTCAGCTATAGGCACATCTGGCATTTTTTATTATTTTGTTATCTCACATTTCTTCATAATAAATGGCCCATTTCATTACATTTTACATAAAATATAATTTTATATGTGTACATGTATGTCAGGGACTTGTTTCGCGCTTATTTCACTAAAAATCAAAATTGATGTGGTGGGGGCTCAAACAGTGACTGCCTGCTCTTCAGCCAACGTCTCTACCACTACGCTATTGCTTTTTGGCTTACTTTGCATATGTAGTTCTTATCTGCTTTTCCACTGACTGCTAACTGTGGCTAAGCTACGGGCACGCCCGCGCAAACGAGCGGACTCATGGGCAAACATCTTTACAATTTAAAAAAAATATATAACATGTTCATTTATATATTTTATGTTCATAGTTTGTGGGGGCATGTGTTGTGTTGTGTTTATTCACATTTCCATGGACTCTGTAGTGGGGATTTACTTTCAGGACTTTTACTCTTCTGGGGTCGTGTCCGTTTGCAGGGCTCGGCCTATGGAAGCGCCCCCTACTGTCTTCCACGGACCATGTAAGCCTTAGGTGTGATTCAGCATGCCCTCATGCATATGCATGACATGCTGACGTCACACCGTTTAACTGCAGCCTCCGTGTAAGCCTTGTAACTCTTACACAGAGGCTTCGTGAATCCTGCCTAATATCTTCATATACATTTTCTTCAATTTTTTTGTTTATTTCCATTTTAAAAGTTGTAGTTTGACCTCTCTTCCATTTCTTAAATTCTTTGTCTTTCTCCTTAATCAGGTGTGTTGTTCTTATATATACCCTTATGTTGTATTCCTAGATCCTGATGTTAAACATTTTTTTTTTATTTTTTTGCACTCACACCATTTCTCTTTCAGAACTTTCCACATTACATCTGCAGTTTTTCCACTGAACTCATCACTCCGGTTAGTTTTACATATTGACTGTTTTGCTTCCATATAATCTGTAATTAACCGTCTCTGCATTGGTTTAGATTTCAGTTTGGCAGCATTATCTAGCAACAAATTAACTTTTATAACCCCATGATCACTGCACATCAATGGTGGTAAAACCTGACTTTAAGTAACAGTGATTTCTTTAGGAACACAAACAAAGTGTGTTCCGTTCCCTGGTAGTTTTTTTTTTTTTTACAATCTGAAGCGATTGTTGTTCCTGAACATAAGTTGTGAATAATTTCTTATGTTGTTGAATCAATATTATTCCAGTCTGTTTCTGATAAAATGAATTCCCTAGCTAATATTATTCTTCCTTCCTATGTTTCATGCAAGAACTGTATGAATTCCTCTAGGTCACCAGCACTTGACTTTGGTGGTCTATATACTCCAACAATTGTTATATGTTCCAGGGTTGTCCTTATTGTCACAGTTACACAGTTTATAGTATTGGCGTTATCACTGAACATGTAATAATCACAGGTCTCATTACTATCTTTAATCCCTATCATAACACTGCCACCTGATTTTTTGTTAGAATGTCTGTTACAGTAAAAACTTTTATACCCTGACAAAACTAGTTTCCAGTCATAGCTCTTTAACCATGTTTCACAACCAATAATAACATTAATCTTGTGGGAACGTAGCAAATTTTCTAATAAAAAAAAATTATTATTAATGCTCCTAGCATTAACAACCACCAGAGATGCATCAAATGTTGCTATCTGTGAGCTGTTAAATTTTAGAAATGGCAATAATTCTGCCTAGTATTTGTCAAACAATGTAAAATATCTGCTGCAAAAAATCTCTTCTCTGATCTTGACAAATGCACGCCATCCTTTCTGAACACGTGTGCCCAAAACTAGGCTTGGATGATCTACACATTTCAATTTTTTAAAACAGGACATTTTTTCCATGTAGGTATTTACCCAAAAAATCTTTTCATTCATGGTGACCTGACTATCCTTTCTATATGTGATTTGTGGAAAATAAATCCTAACACCAGTACAAACAATACTATCTAAGACTGCTGTAAGATTTCTACTAACAGTCAGAGAGTATTTGCAGATGAGATCATTTGTATTTCTTCTTTTGGCTTTTCCTGGTTAGGGGTCACCACAGCGGATCACCTGTCCGCTCATGATTGGCAGTAGAGTTTTACAGTGTCAAGTTGCCAGCCCAGCACCCAACCTTCTACAGAAGACACATGCACGCACTCACACCTAGGGCCAATTTGGAGTGTCCAATCCACCTACAACATGTCTTTGGGAGAAAACCAGAGCACCCCCACACAGGGAGAACATGCAGATTCCACTCAGAAGGCACCGCAGCCAAGGATCGAACCAAAGAACCTCTTGCTGTGAGGCGACACCGCTAGCTGCTGCACCACTGTGGCTGCCCAGATGAGATCATTTGTACTGATATGAAAAAACAAAGCCACACTTGCTCACGTTAATTATCTTCCTCAAATCAGACTTTAGAAAAATCTTAAGAGAGGTAATATAATACTTCCAAATGATCAAAAATTGTAAAAAAAAAAAAAAAAAAAAACCTTACCTCACATATTGCTATAGAAGAAAAATGCCAAATGAACGCATTTGCAAAGACATCTTTTACAACTGCCCACTTTCAGCAGTTTTAGCCTCCTGAAGTAAGACAGACAATTGTGAGTGCCTTATTTTCTTTAACAGAGTTCCTCATGTATATCTATATTTGTCTATATATATATATATATATACATATATATATATATATATATATATATATATATATATACACACACACACACACACACACACACACACACACACACACACACACACACACACACACACACACACACACACACACACACACACAGTGCCATGACGGTGCCGTGACTTGTGTCTACATTACAAGCACATCAAGAGGTCACATAATAATATGTGTTCAGGTAGCAATGACAGTCAAAACAAAGTTTCATAAAACAAGAGTATAACCTGCATATCAGAGTTTTGGATCTGGGAGTTGTCTCTAAAGCCATTATCCTCTTAAGGTATGCTATGTTGCAAGATCATGAGTGTTTCCCTGGGTTTATTCCTGTTGGAGCACTTACCCCTGTTTCAACGTGGCTTACCATAAGCATCATCTCCCCCCAATTTGCATGAACATTTGCGAGAACGCACCTAGGTGTCCAAACCTTCTGGGGAGTGGGGGGGGGGGTTCACCCTTTTGCCCTTCGGTTTTGCAAAGTGGAGTTTTGCGCAGGAGAAAAGTGTACTTGAAAGCTACTCCTGCTGTGAAAAAGACAGGCTTATTTTCATTGGATTATGGCCTAACTGCCCTCCTACCACTGACTGACATTTAGAGAGGACACACCCTTGGCCCAAGGACATCTCATTCCCCATATCTATCTACTTGCTTAGCCCAATTTGCGGTTGTTTTCCTGTCTCTAACAGAGCTAGATGAAGTGACTATCCTTGCTTCATGTTACTTCAGGAATCTCTCCTTGGAAAACTTGAGTAGGCTTAGCTACATCATTCCTTTGCCAATCCATTGCCAACTCCAAATGGTGCCTGAAACACTGGACCAGCTGTAGTTGCCTGGGTCATTTATCCTTGTATGCCAACAGAGCTGGAGTTATACTGAAAACAATTCAGAAAAATTAAGAAACTGGCTACATTAAGCTAAAAAAATAGACAACTGACTGAATGATGAGAGACAACACAGCAGCTGCATGTTTATAAGTGTTCCTGTGAAAACTGTAATTGCCAGCCACCATCATTATTCATCAGCATACAAATGTGGCCTAAAAGACAGCTACAGATTTAGGGTCACTATATGATAGTAGGTAGTTTCAGTCACAGCCACAGCTGTGTTGATCAGAAGCATTAAACTTGTCAAATATAAGCAGTATGTGGTAAGCCTAGTGGGACACTGAGTTGCTTGCAGTTGCTTAAAAGCAATTATTAGGCCAGCCAGTGGCAATGGCTAGAGGGATAAGGACCTAATTATTGTCCAGCCGACCGGGGTTCAGTTAGCATGCTGGGCTTATTAGGTGCTAGCAGGGAGGGATTGGCATACCAGTCCCAAGCAGAAAGACATTTGTCTTGAAGTTCCCTGAAAGGAGGCATGATCTACAGAGTGGAGTAGCCCTTGGGCAGAACAGACAACTGGAAGGGAGGTCATGGGAAATAATGATAGTAGGCCATGAAATAAAAAAATCCTTCAATGAAAGCAGTTGCTGGCATGACTTCCAAGATGCCCTTAAGATCCACACTATCCTCAACCCCAGTCCATGAGTTGGACAAAATTCAGAATGGAAGAAGGAAAAGGTAGACATGTTGATGGGAGGGAGCACAGGAATGGCCAGAAAGCATGAAGAAAATCAGGAAAAAAAGGAAAAAAATAAAGGGCAGTACAATGCATCTAGACATCTAGCTCACCATAACTCAAAAGTTAAGAGGTCGCAGTTTATAAGACCCAGTAGTAGATATTATATAAATGATGGCATTTGGGAGCAAAGTCTATATATAACCCTGCTTGTTACCAGGGCATGGATTTGTTAGTAGTAGCCCAAAACTGTGCTGCTGATGCAAAGGATACTATTATACATGTTCTGGGCTATTTTGAATTGCATAAAAGTTGACAAGCAGCATGGTATGGTGGATTGTTATTTAACTGTTTTTAACAAAGTGTTCTGAAACTCGCAAATTGTGACTGTATGCACAAACACTACACTGGACATATATGGTCTGTGGATCTCACTCATTATACAAAAAGAAGCTCAAGGAAACCACTGCCTGGATTTAAAAAAAATGTTCTGATGTACTACAGCCTGTGATTCTAGTCAGTTAATAGTTGCTTTCATTTTATGAAGACTGGCATTACAAGTAAAGTTATTCTTGTTAAAAAATAATAGTTTCATGAGCTGATTACTTGACAGTGTATCACTGATTTGCTAAGTCCAGTTGACATTCGCTTCATTCATTATTGTGATTGCTACATGTTTGAGAAAAGGAAAACACAACATTCAGCTAAAGAGCAAGTAGAGTCATAAAGCAAGCATAATGTAAATTCCTAAAGATCTGGAGCTGAATTCATAAAGGTCCCTCAAGGTGTACATGATCTGTACATCTTGTGGTAAACTTTTCATATCCAAAGACACTCCTAATACAGGACTTTAGCACGGAATTATGAACCTATTCATCAGGACAGCTCATAGTCATGCTACACTGTAATGAGGCAGTCTGGGAGAGAGGCATATGCTAATTAGCCATGCGCATGTGCTCTCTCCTCCAGGACTTTCATAGGGAAGGCAGCCATGTAGAATAGCACAGCGACTCCTACCACGATGCCGTAGTGAACATGGCCAAAAGGTCATATTCAGCCATTGCAGTACAGGGAAGTAATTTTAAGTTTAGTAAGTAGTTATTAGAGCAGACAGAACCATTAAATAGTGGGATAAAGTCCTAACTAGGGTAGGAGGTCTATGCATGAGCATATGTGAGGAGGGGGGTGTATGTATGACTATATGTATGAGTCAGTGTGTCTGTGTGCATGTGTGTGTGTTTCTGTTTCTGTCTGGGAGTTAGCAGTTTGGGGTAGAGGGGTAACGTTAGGTTTGTGTGTGTGTGTGTGTGTGTGTGTGTGTGTGTGTGTGTGTGTGTGTGTGTGTGTGTGTATGGATTAATGGGTGAGTATGTGAGTGAATACCTTTCCTTTGAGAGTATGAGTGTGTCTGTGTGTGTGTGTGTATATGTGTGTGTGGGTGGGTCGTGGTGGCTGTCATGCCTCCACACTCCCCTAGACTTATAAGCAAATTCCACAAAATTGGTTGGGGGAACAGCTACTTACCAGTAATGATTCTATTACATGGTAGCCACCAGGGATAACTTTAAAAGTCTTGTGCTTTAGTGGCACTTAAACAGTATGGGGAACAGGTGGATGGGGGTATATTAGACACCAAGGATGGCATTAAAGTCTTGTGTTGTAATGGTACTTAAAAGGTACAAGGATCAAGAGGGAGACAGGAACACTGAATCCCAGGGATGCTACACTAATTTCTTAGTAACACTCAAAATGGTACAGGAATCGAGCAGTTGGAGTGAACACTAGGCACAAGGGATTACCCATATATTGTCTGCCACAATGGGACTTAACACATTTTTCTTTGATGGCTTTGGCCAGGAAAGGGAGACATCAGAGGGGTTCAGAAACCGCAGGGACAGGTATGCGGTGTAGTGTGTGTATGTGCATGAGTGTGTGTGTGGTGTGTGTTGTGTGTGTGTGTGACTGTGTACTTGTGTTCACTACCACTGAAAGCACTGATCTGCTCTTCATGTATTTATTTATTTATTTGACACTTATTGACCGGGGTAGTCCATCTGAGCTTGCACCCTTTTTCAGCAGAGGCTTTTTCATGGTAGTTAACTGCGATTTATTGACAGGGAAATTACCTGATAATGAGGTCTTTCCTCCTTGCAGCAATATGTCTGTGAATCACAAAAAATACTGTGACTGTTAATGAAATGCAGTAACAAGTTACTGAATCCTTGAGCTGGTCATTTCAGTGAACTTAATTTCTAAGTATTACGTAAAATACCAGTACATAGGGATACTTATTTCCTCCTAGCATATCTCAAGACAGAGAATCACAGTACTTTCTGTCAGTTATTGTTCAATACTGCTTAAGAAAAGTCAGTGATAATGGAAAACCAAATCAAAACCCTAAATTACAACCAATGCAATTGTAATTACATTTATTTCAGAAACACTTCCAGAAAAGTTTAGAAGTTTGGGAAATGTATATTTATACTCATGTATTACATGTGATTCGACCTGTCTCTCCATCCAACATTTTTTAATATGTATTTTAAAAATAAAAGTACATCTCCCGTCTTATACATTTTGATATATTAGTATCATAACCTCAGGAAGCTGCGCATGCATGCTTCCTGAGGATCTCATCTGATTTAATACACTTACTGGAGAGGTCCTGAAACAGCAAGGCAGTGATGGCACTGGAAATAACATTAATTGAGCTGATAACAAGTCCATAAGGAGTACTATGGAATCTTTTGCAATAATCTTACAATAAGACATTGTGGCTCTACAATAAATTAACATTATTACCTCCAGAAATGCCTTGTAACTAGATAAAAGTGCAATATGAAACAACATAAAAGTCCGGGTCTGAACTGTCTGCAAACAGCTAAAGTTAACTTTGAGTATGTGTCTACCTGTTTGAGCCAATATTCATTTTCCCTGGGAGAGCACTCTGCTTTGGCTTGTAAGCAACCCCCCCCCCCCCACACACACACACACACACACACACACACTCATCTTCCACTTTCTCTCTTATTCCCTTCTGTTAGCAAATAGTATCCATAACTGATCAATGCTGTGTGCTTGTTAATTTAAATTGAGACTGCAGTAGCCTACTGATACAAGGTTATCCTGTTTTTCCACCTGAGAAAAGGTTAAGAAATGACTTACAGTTTCAGAGCAGTCCTTGATCAATTGTGATTGTTTCCTAAACACAAACTTGTCTGCTTTGGCTCATTAGCAGCAGTAAAAAAGAACTGCCTGCTCATACCCTTGTTCTCCCCTCCCCCTTCCCTGTTTATTACCTTAAGACAATCCCAAAGTTAATAAATATTACCTGTGGCAGGCACCATTTTTAAAACTACAACCACCCTTGTCACTATCATATGCTCATTTATCAGTTAACTCTGTTACCTGATTGTTTCCAGCCCCCTCATAAGAGCAACTAACAGGGCCTCTACCCGCTTCGCTCCCCACCCTGCCCCCTATTCCCTCCCACCCCCAGTGGTCCCACCTTTATTACACTCACAAACCCCTCCCATCTTTCCAATAGCCAACCACAGTGCTAACCTAACACTACCTCCTCCATCTTCCCACTACTATCACACCTCCTCAACTAACATGTACAAGCATACCTTACCTATGCTCACTGCATGCACTCTCCTTGCATATCTTACATCCTACCAAAGCTCCGTCATTCCCCCACTCAACCACTACCACTGTACTATTAGTCACACCACCACTCATGTCTCACTCTCACTCAGCTCCCCTCCCACCAACTCAAGAACCATCCCTATGTACCCCCCACATATTCTACCAACTATATTACTCAAACATAAAGTATCCCTACAACTTAACATAGTAACCCTTCCACCATACCTATTACCCACAAAGCACAATCATAAAGTTTCCCTTATAAACAAACACATTCAAAAACTGAGAAAACTAATAACCTCATGCATATCAAAACTAGCCCTAAGTGGAGACATCCACCCCAACCCTGGCACTACCATCTCCAACCCCAATCCTCATAATCAGACAAGAAACCACAACTTCTCCCATATTACAGCCAATAGAAAGCCAAGTGACTTCCTTCTACTAACCCTAAATATTAGAAGTATATCCAACAAAGTCCATGAACTCCATGCCACCATAGACTTGTACTCCCCAGATATAGACATCCTGACAGAAACCTGGCTAAAACCTCACATTACCAGTGAGCAAATACTCCCTACAGGTTACGGCATACTAAGAGTAGACTGGCTAAACAAGAAAGGAGGCAGTGTAGCTATAATATTTAAACAGCATCTAAACATCCAGATCTTAAAATCATCAGCTCCACAAATAGGCAATGAAGAAATAATATATACCACCCTCAAAATAAACCAAAACAAAACGATCAACATAACTGAATGCTAGTTCCCAACTGACCAAAGCATTCCTCCACTAGAAAACTTCCTCAGCTGGTCTACCCACCATCTCCCCCAAGAAACTATCATTTTAGGTGATTTCAATATTGACTGGAAATCCTGTTCTGGTAACCATCCAACCCATCATGTAAACCTTCAAGGCTTCACCCAACTAGTCCAGTCACCAACCAGGATAAATAAAACCTCCAGCAAGCACACTATCCTGGATTGGATACTAGTCAGTAAGAACCCCCAGTCATATATAACAGGCTGCTTATCAGATAGCCTCAGTGATCACTCCCCAACATTCCTACTCAAAAAATACCTATACCAAGCTAAACCTGTCATCTACCATCAAATACGTAAAAAACTAAACTTTAACCCACTCACATCCATCTCATCTCTCAAAGAATGTAACTGGCATCCTCTAACGTACCTCAGTCTTGATGACGCAGTTGAATTTTTCAATACTACCTTCCTGAGCATCCTTAATTACTATGCCCCCATAAGACTTTCCAGAGTCAAAGCACAACCCTCCCCATGGCTACAGAAAACCATTAAGTAAGAAATGAAAAACAGGGATAAAGCCTGCGAGCACTGGTGCAAAATCAAAACCTCCTCAACTAGATAGAAATTCCTAGAACTGCGCAATAGAGTCAAAAAGCTAGTAAAACAGGACAAATTCCAATACTACCAGTCTGCCCTAGACTGCTCCCAATACAGCCCGCAAACAATTCTGGTCCTCCATAAACTCCATCCTCCACCCAGGTAAAGTCAGTACCCCTCCTCCTAACATCCCTCACACCTCAGAAAATATTGCTACCTCATTCAACACACATTTCACACAAACCATACTATCACTAGCTAAACAACACAACCCCTCTCCCCTCCAACCCACACCTTCAACTAGTAATTTCCCCACGGCCTTCTCTTTTTTTCCTGTACCTACCTCCAACATAAAAAAAAAAAAACTCTTAACTAAACTTAAGCCCACCAAATTTGCAGCAGACAACCTCCCAAGTGAATACCTACAAATCGCAGATGATGCTCTGGCCTACCCAGTATCCATCTCGATTAACCGATCTCAGTCAGAAAGTTATGTTCCCACACTGTGGGAAGTATCACATATAATTCCCCTCCACAAAGGTGGACCCTCCACAGAACTAACCAATTACCGCACCATAGCTATTCTCTCTTCACTCTCCAAAATACTAGAGAGATGCATACACTCTCAGGTCTCAGACTACCTCCTTACTAACAACCTCCTTTCCAATACTCAGCATGGTTTCCGACCAAACCATAGCACCACCACTGCCTTACTCTCCTTTTCTAACACTATCCTTCAGCATAAAAACAATGGCTATCTCTCCTCTGCTACTTTCCTAGACCAATCTAAAGCATTTGACATGGTCCCACACAAACAATTTATCTCTGTCCTCAATAACCTATCCTGCTCTTAATCAGTCACCGACTGGTTTCAGAGTTACCTGTCTGACCGCCAACAATCCGTTGTATGGCAGAATGACATATCTCCCCAACTACCTATCTCCATAGGGGTCCCCCAAGGATCCATCCTTGGACCCCTACTCTTCTCTGTTTTCACTAATAATCTAGCCTCTGCCACCAAACATGCCACACTCATACAATACGCAGATGACTCAACCATCATCTGCTCAGCCCAGTCCCTACCCAAACTGCAAAAAGTCACACAGGAAGCCTTTTCCTCTTTTGAAACTTGGTTATCCGATGCCCAATTAATAGTCAACCCAAACAAAACTAAACTACTCATCTTCCAACCCACCAAACATACTCAAAACAACTCTCACTTTAACATCACAGCAAAAGACAACACCACTATATACCCAACTGAACACACCAAATTGCTAGGAGTGGAAATAGACAATAAACTAAAATTTGACATTCACATATCCATGACCATAAAAAAAGTCCACAAAAAACTAGGAGCGTTATACAGAAATAAGCAACTTCTCACCAAACCAGCAAAGATTTCAATAGCAAATTCCCACCTTATCTCCACTCTACTTTATGCCTCTCCAATATATACCAACCTAAGGCAATGCGATCTAAACAAGCTAGAGACCTGCTACAACAAAATCACCAAATTCACCACAGGGGCATCCTACCATAATCACCACTGTCTCTCACTTGCTGAACTGGGCTGGCTTGAACTCCCTCACCTCCTTCAATGGTATCAACTCTCACTCCCCCACAAACTAGTAAACCATCCACTAAATGTCCCATCCCTCCAGAATCTTCTCCAACCCTATCGCACCACCAGAACACTAAGATCCAGCAACAAAAATCACTTGCAGATCACTAAAGCCAATAACTCTGCTGGTGAAGCACTATTCTCTTGCATCATAGCCAAATTATGGAACTCCCTCCCACCCACAATTACCTCCGTACCATCATGCACCCACTTCAAAACTTTACTAAAAGCACACCTAAAACCATGCTGGCTATGCCCTTGCAACTCCCACTCTAAAATCACCCACCCCATCCAACCACTACCTTTCTTTCCACTCCACTAACTACCTTGATTATAGCAAGCTCAGATGCTCATAAGCCTAGTACTTATTATACAGCAGGAACTTCTTATTGTAACATTTGTTAATGTCTGTTATGTACTTCACAGATAAAGATTCTAGTTGTCTACTGATGTACTATGTTCTTCATCTGTAAATATGCTGTAAGTAATTGCTATATAAATTGTTAATCGCTATGTAATCCAATGTAATTACTGTCTGTTTATTTTAACTGTGGAGCTTTTCTCCCCGGGCCTCCGCTGAAAATGGACCTACATCCAGTTGGACACGCCCGGTCAACAAATGGAAATAAATAAATAAATAAATAAATAAATAAAATAAAAATACTGCAGAGTCAGGGAATTTTGCAAGCAATGTTGAAGATAACAAGACTCAGGTTGTAATGAATAACATTCAAATAATAGGACTTATAAAGAGCAATGAAGGTGAAGACTGTGGAATTCATTCAAAAAGAGTTACAAACATTTCTGTTAATTCCTCAACAGCATAAATGTGTGTTTAAATACCAAAGCTCTTAATCCATCTGAGGGCCAAGGAACTCTGACAAGATACCAAAATAGCAGGCTGTGCAGTCTGGCTAGCCAGTGATTTCAGAAATTATACTTACATCATAAAGAACCAACTCCCCTCATGTGATGTCTATGGGAAATGAGTAATGAACTGGGTTATGTGATGCAAATGAACATACAAAAGGAAATCTAACTTACACTTTCACAAGTCAGACAGAAAGTGAAGACCTTATTAAAGCAACCCCATGCATCAACACTCTTCCTTATGTAGTGAAATCTAGGAAATCACGAAACGTTCAGATCTCCTGACTACCAAGAAGAAAAAGAATAAGACCATACCCACAGCATTCACTCGAACATAATCACTGTCCAAATCAGAAAAAATGAAGAATGGAAAGAGCCAAGCAGCAGATAATTCCAACGAAAAACATTCACCAACCAAACCTAGTGCTAAGCAGTCGTTATTCACTCAGCCAACATCAATAAACAATAGTTTGAACCAGAGCGATTTCTTTCTAGGGAGGAAGACAGGGTTATATTAAGAATGGATTTCACACATCACAGACATCATTACTAGAGATTCAAATTCTGGAAACTATGCAAGTTTACGTGTAACTAATATTACAGCACTTGAACCACCTCTGAGTGAATGACTGCACTGTTCTGACATACTTTTGTTTCCGCTTTTAATAGACTTTGCTAGGGTTAAGGATTCCCATATGTTTTCTGTACTGCAAGACCAACCAGTTTTTGACTATTCAGAGTAGTTTGTGGACGGAAGTATGAATTACATTATGGAACCTTAGCTTATGATCATGTTTGCTAAATCTATGGAAGAACTTAAAGCAACATGTTATCTTTTTGTATTTCATCTGTGATAACTGCATAGCAGTATACTTTGAACATTCTTAACAGAGTTCACACTTTTATCTTTCATGAAATATGGATACCATTAACCATCTACTTTGGTAGTGGTAGTGAACTGATGATTACTAATATCGTTACTGTATCTTGGGTTTTGTAAATCTATTGTGTTCAACACATAATGAAATAACTCAATATTTCTACAATATGTATGTATATGTATTTCCAATATATCAGCATGTCCTCTCTGTGTCTACTTAGGTTTTCTTGAATTTCCTCTGGATGCTCCAGTTTCCTCCCGCATTCTAAATGCAGGCCATAGGTGGACTGGACACTCTAAATTGGCCATAGGTGTGAGTGTGCATGCAAGTCTGTGGTGTAGAATAACTAGTGCTGCAGTGCTAGCCACCTGGTGGTATAAAGCTTGGCACTAAATGATTGCAACTATTGAAGTATGGGAATCTACTAAGTACAGAAGAAGTAATTAGGGACCTGGGTACCCAAGTAGATAGCATGCTCTCCTTTGATAACCACATAGTCAAAATGGTCAGGAAATCCTTCTATGTGGCACACCCGATCACAAAGGGTTTCTCATCCAGATCGAAGGAGGTGATTGTGCCCCTTTACTCCTCACTCATTAGGCCCACAATAGAGTACAATGCCCCATTTGAGATGTACCTCACTAGACACCTGCAACAACTAGAAAGACCACAGAAGTACCTCACTAAGAGGATTAAGGGCCTTAAACAATTACCCTATGAAGCACGACTAAAAAAGCTCCAGCTCTTCTCAGTCGCTTACCGTCTGCTCAGAGGTGACCTATGCCTGACCTATAAGGCCATGTCAAACCCTGAACTAATGGACACGCTTCACCTCAAAAAAACGAGATCCCTCAGAATCACTCATTCTAGCGACTTGAACCTATGTACAACAATAAACAGGATATGCTGGAGGGATAGATTCCTGTCCCAGTGACTCCCCTCACTCTGGAATAGAATCCCAATCCACATTCGACAGAGCTTCTCTCTGACCCTTTTCAAGAGAAATCTTGATGATTGGATGGGTAATCGTAAGTTCTACCCTGGGATCAGTTCAGGAGCCCTGTTGACAGAGGCCCAGGTTACTAATCTAATGGGGAGGCGAAAGCCATCACTCTGTGGCTAGGCTTATAAATGCCCATGGGCAGATAGCCTAGTACTTACCTATGAACCTATGAACCTAAGTGAAACCCCAAACCCATCTGAAAATAAATGGGAAAAAAGGTTGTGAATGCATGGATGTCTGTGTGTGTGTGTGTGTGTGTGTGTGTGTGTGTGTGTGTGTGTGTGTGTGTGTGTGTGTGTGTGTGTGTGTGCCTACTTTACTGTGATTCCAGAGTTGGTATATATATATATATATATATATATATATATATATATATATATATATTATTATTATTTTTTATTTTAACTAACTCAATATTTCTATATAGATATATGTGTGTGTGTGTGTGTGTGTACATATATATATATATATATATATATATATATATATATATATATATATATACATATACATATAGAGAGAGAGAGAGAGAGAGAGAGTTAGAGATTTAAAGATGTGTGGGGTGTGTAGCCCTCCACCTAGGTGGGATTTAGATGGTGTGTTGTTAGTTATTGCTGTTTTGGGCAAGTATTAACTTGTCCTGTGCATACTTACTTGAGTTGTGATTCCGCATTTCATGATTTTTGTCTCAGTGTTGTGGTCGTTGGTATTTCGGACTTTCGGTAAATAGAAGTAGATATATATATATATATATATATATATATATGTATATATATATATATATATTTATTTATTTTTTTATTTATTTATTTGCCTTTTGTTAACTGGGTTAGTCTGGCTGGGTCAAGGGCCCTTTTTCAGCAGAGACCCAAGGAGAAAAGCTGAAGTACAGCATCAGTTAGTTACAATGAAGTGCAAATTTAAACAAAACAGAAGTTAAAAATGCACATTACACATAGAAGAAAAATTAAGTTTTTCATTTATTAATGGTAGTAGAACAAGCAATCTTGGAATACTAAGAATATAATTATCATAAAATACCAAGTTATAATCTGTAGTAGGTAAAGAATAAATTATTAGGTATAAAGAGGAGTGTAGTGAGAGACTGAGTAGGAACAACAGGGCAATAGAAAAGAGATGCAAGAAGAATACTTTAGCATAGGAAAAAATGAATAATAAGAATGATGGAAATAGAAGATTGAGGTAAGTAAATTAGTGGGGAAGTGTAGATAGAGGAACAAAAATGGTAGGTAGATGTGGGAGAGGTAGGTCTAGAGGAGGAAAAGATTCAAGTTGGGTCTTGGTAGGAACAAGTCCAGGTATTGAGCAGATATTTCCTTCAAGCAAGTTTGAAGTTGCTGGGATTTTGAATAGATCTGATGACAGGAGGGTGGTTGTTCCAGGAGAAGGCAACAGAGTGACTATAAAGACTTTTCCTTATGCACTTTTTGGGTTTGGAGATTAAGTGTAAGTATTGGTCAGAGCTGTGAAGTTCATGGTTAGGGACATAAGGTATCCTGTTTAAGAAAGGTGCATGACTGCTAAAACTAATGAACTGTTAAAAGTTATGATGGCCTCAGTAGTGTAACTTAACTTAAATATACCACCTGTACTGGGATACTCTGTTGTATTTTTTAACCAAGAAAGATTTGGGCATTGCTAATTAACTAGCTCATAGTTAAAATGTAATGTAACATTGTGCTGTCTCAGTGCAAATGTCCTGTTTAATATGTTCATAAGTTCATAAGTAAGTACTAGGCTAGCAGCCCTTATAGATTCATAGGTTCATAGGACGATAGTAGGCTATTGGTCCGGAGACCCTTATAAGCCTAGCCAAGAATTTCACCCATGTTCCCACAAAGTCAGCACCTGTTTTTCCTGTCCAGCAGGAACACAGTTGGGATCCCAGGGGTATTATCAGAGAGTTATTTTATGCCTCACTACTTTCTCTTTTTTTGCTTGAAATAACCTATCCCATTTGGTTATAGACTGGCATTGCCAATCCCATTGTCGATAATTATATGTTACAACTAATGATAATAACTGGGATCATGCCATAGATAATTTGAGGGTACCCATGCATGGGATAAAGCATTTAGGAGGTGTGTCTGTCCATTAGTACTGCAAAGGGTGGGGCAGTCCTGTGGTACAGTTTCTGTTTCCCATCTACATACAGTCCTATGCAGCTCGACTAAAGAAACTCCAGCTCTACTCAGTTGCTTACCGCCTACTCAGAGGCGATCTATGCCTGACATACAAAGCCATGTCAAACCCAGAATTAATAGACATGCTCCACCTCAAAAAAATCCAAGTCCCTTAGAGCTACACACTCCAGGGACCTAAACCTCAGCACAAAAATAAATAGGACATGCTGGAGGGACATATTCATTTCCCAGAGGCTCCCCTCACTCTGGAATAGAATCCCAATTCATGTTAGACATAGCCCCTCGCTGAACCTCTTCAAGCGAAATTTGGACGCGTGGATGGGAAATTGCAAATTCACCCCCGGGATCTCTCCTGTGTGCCTGCAAGACAGAGGTACAGTAATCTAATCTTAAAAAGGGTACCTTCTGTGACCTACTTTACAGAGGCACAGTAGGCTAATTTAATAGGGAGGCAGAAGCCAAATACACTCTGGCTAGGCTTATAAATGCCCTAGGACAGATAGCCTAGTATCTACCTATGAACCTATGAACCTATATCTAAGATGCACTTGAATATGGATATGGATGATTGTTGTTTTCTGTGAAGGGGAGCAGTATCCTCTGAGAGATATACCTGTCCTTCCAAACCATTCTGTTGATGTAGAATGAGTATTTCTGATGCCATTTGACTTACTGATGTGCAGTGAATCTATCAGTGATGGGTCAAAGGATTAATTGAATGTCAAACACAGGTCATCTCTTAGCAGTCTATAGAAACAAACGTGTAATGACAGGGCTTCAAGTCAGTCCATGTAGCGCATGTTTTCTATGCCTTGTATCCTTTCATTACCTATAACAGGTTCATGTCAGCATTTTAGTTGTTGCATATGTCAGGACAGAGACATGCCATAAGGGCAATGATTGGTCTAATGAGTGCTAAGTAAAGGGGGATCATGACATCCTTAGATCTAGACACAATCCCTTCATTTATAAGCTGTGCAATACAGAATGTCAGTCTTACACAATTGACACATATTGTTCAAAAGTTAAGGCACTGTCCACATAAGTTTCCAAATCTTGAACAACTGGGTCAACTCTTAGGGGTGTATTTTCAATGCGGCAATTCCTTGTGGTAGATGAATTTACAAAGGATA
The DNA here is from genome assembly GCF_019279795.1 of Protopterus annectens. NCBI lineage: Eukaryota > Metazoa > Chordata > Ceratodontiformes > Protopteridae > Protopterus > Protopterus annectens. The sequence continues at coordinate 1,429,720,719 of NC_056726.1, forward strand.
TAAAAATGCATTTTCTGGCATGCACCAGGTTGAGTATGCATAACCTGCCCTTGATGAATCCAAGTGAGATGGATCCAGTGTTTGGAGGTTACCTATGCCCTGATCGATTAACTCCATGATAAGTCTTTCCGTGGCTTTGCATATAAGGCTGATCAGACTTATTGGTCTGTACTTGTCTGTAATGTTTGTGAATAGTACCTATAACAGGTTCATTGCCATTCGGTTGAGTAGACCGTTAAAGAACCTAACCCAGTTTCACAATTGTCATAGAGCACTGTCTGATTAAATGACCTGCTCAAAGTCACATAACAGGCAAATGGAGTCTGAAGGAATCAAACCCTGAGCTAATAAAGTAGCTTTTTAATAATTCGCAGTCATTATTTCTTTGTTCAAACTGCCAGACAAAAGCCACTACATTGGGGAACTGAAGAATCTTGCAGAACCTTTTATTTTTGCCAGTCCTTCCTCCCGCAATTGCAGATCATAAGTGCCCTTGCACTGGAGCAGAGTTTCAACCAAGTGAGTAGTTATTAGGCAGACAACAGGAGTTTTTCCTTTTTATCCCTAACACCTTGCTGTGCACCCATTAACATGTTCCAGCTTTTCCAAACAATTCTCAGCAGTAAGTGTGTGTCATGCTCTTTTGCAAGTGATGTAACCCCTCAGGACAGGTCCACCCCAATGTAGAAGCTAGCATCATCATGGGGTTTCCATTATCTCCTAGGACTTCTGCCTCAGGAATGTGTTTTTTGGACAGGCACTCCCACATTTCCCCCTGAAACCCCAAAACAGAAGTGAGCCAGCATAACAAAATCACTCCTATCTTCCCCCTAACAGTTCTAAGAGGAGACCAAGCCAGTGTCTGATGTCAAGTCACCTAGGAAATAGAGTTTTTCTGTTTATGTCAGTAGAGCTGGATCTGCAACATGCCTTTGAAATTAGTTTTTATACATGGTAGAAAGTTGTAACCAACTATTTTTTTTTCTTTTTTTTTTCATGTTATCACCGCCTAGTTTTTCAAACAGGCAGCACCCATGGCCTGACTTGATGATCATGATCCATAGTCTGAAGAGTTATTTATTTATTTTTTATTTTTGTTTCTATTTGTTTACCAGAAAAGTCTGACTGGGCTTAAAATGGCCTGTTTTCAGTAGATGCCCAGGGAGAAAAGCTCCACAATATCTATACACAAGTATTAATATACAGTCAGTGATACAATCATACAATATTTGAACAATAGATATTTAATGTAAATTACATAATGTATGTTACATAAAAGAAAGAAATTCCAGATAATTGAGAGAGCAGTAAAAAAAAAAAATAAATAAATAAAAAGAAAACAAAAAAGAAAAAGAAAAGAAAAAGCAATGATTAAACAAAAAAATTATAATATCGATAATCAAATAAGACATGGTAAATTGTACAGAAGAAGAGTATAATAGTGTAGAAGAGGAGCAGAACCAAATGCATGGTGGGGGGGGCAGAAGGTTCAATGAAGGAGAAAAGGAGGTGTGGTAAATGAGGGAAGAGCATGATTAGTCGGGCTTACAGCAAGAACAAAAGCCATTTGCTATTTAGGTGTTTCCCAAAGCAGTAATTTGAATTTGGATGAGTTGCTAGTGCTGAGTATGTTCTGTGGCATAGTGTTCCAAGTCTTTGCTATTATGCTGGAATATAAGGAATCCCCGTGAGTTATTATTTGATTTAGTAATTTTCAGAAGTAGTTTGTTAGAGGATGCTAGAATTCTACTCTTGAAACAGAATTGAATTTGTTGGCCAGTGGCTGGACAGGTATATGGATGATACAGGGTGGAGAGGGCTAGTGTTAGTTGATTAACAGGTTAGGTAGTTCTAATCAGTTTAGTTGACACAGGGCTTTGCAATGATGAGATCTTGATAGATGGAAGCAAATCTTGCTATTTTGTTATAGCAGGATTCAAGTTTGTTTAAATCGCATTTTCTTAAGTCTGTGAGTATTGGTGAGGCATATAAGACTGTTGATAGTAGATGTGTTCTACTTGATGGCTTGTTTGGTGGAATCAGTTTGAAAGGGCTTGATTCTATATAGCGAACCTATCTTGAAATTAACCTTCTTAATGTTTAGAGCAAGATGTTTATCAAATTTGAGATGTTTGTCAATGGTGTCTCCAAGTAGCCTTAGTGTTATTTATTGGTTCGATGACAGTATTATGTGATGAGTAGATGGTGAACAAGGGATGATGATTATTATTATTTATTTATTTTTTTTTGCTACTGGAGAAGAGCATTAATTTTGTTTTGCTGGGTTCAGTATAAGCTGGGAGTTAGAGAATTATTTTTCAATGTCACGAAAGGATTGTTTTTTTGTTTTTTTTTTTGCTGGAGAACAGAAAGGGAGGGAGCAGAGCATATGCGGAAGGAGTCATCAGCATATTGAACTATTGTTGCATGTTGAGCGGCTGTGCAGTTTCTTTGTGAATATGATGAAGAGAAGAGGACCAAGTATAGACCCTTGAGGCATGCCCACAGTTACGAGTAATAGTGAAGAAAGTTCATTTTGCCATCTGGCTGCCTGTTATCTGTCAGTTAGGTAGGTGATGAATCAGGTAAGGACGGATTGGGAGAGGTTAAGGGAGGCTAGCTCTTCGATATGTTTTTGAATTGAAATGGTGTTGAACACTTTGGATAAGTTAAGGAAGATAGAGGAGGTGAGTAGACCATTGTTTCTGTGTTGGTTGACTGTGTTTATGAAACTGACTAAGGCTGTTGTTGTGCTGTGTTTAGGTTGAAAGCCATGTTGAGTTGTGGATAGCAGGTTGTTTTTAAGGAGATGGTCAAATAGCTGAGTGTGAACACATTTTTTCTAGTCTTTTAGCTATTTGTGAGAGGATGGCAATAGGCCTGTAATTAGAAAAATCAGTGGAGGTGTCACCTTTGTGCAGTGGGATTATGTAAGATATTTTCCAGAATTTTGGAACATATATGATGGTTTAGTTAATTAGGATGGATATGGGGTATGAAATGATGTCTGCAGGTACTTTATGGTATTCATTAGGCAGCTGGTCAGCAGCAAGGGATGAGGGTTTGAGTTTAGCTAGGATTTTTTTTTTTTTACGCTATGAGTCTGTTTAGGACTAAATCTGAAGGAATCAAGGTTTATTTCCAGTTGTGCAGGGACTGATAGATGGGAGTTGGAATATTTTTTTTACTAGAAATAGTATCAAGTTTATGAAGTGCTGGTTACAATGAGTAGCAGTATTGTCAGTGGAGTTAGTGTTGGATGGGCTTGGGGTAGTGAAATGTCTGAGTATAAGCAATTGGTTGATGGCACCCCAGAATTTTAGGGGTATTTTGGTGGCTTAGATTAACAATTCATTCTCACTTCTGGTTATCATTAGCTCTTGTAAATATGAATATGCTATTACTACATGTTTGATTATGTGCTAGTATTCCATACGAGTTATATTGTTAGTAGGGGACTTTCAAATGTGAGTTTGGACTTACAGCAGAAGCAATACTTAGTTAACTCTTTAGTTATTAAAGATTATTGTTATTTATATATTTCTTGTTTTGTAGCTTTTGAGGTTTATTGTTATTTACATCCTTTTTTGTAGCTGTTAAACTATGTGATAACATTAATAAATGTTTATGCCAGTCTTTCTGTGATTATAATTTGAAAGATAATATTGTACAGAAACTTGCAAAGGAATTTATTCATTATTAAAAAGCAGAGCTGTATTGAAACAAACTAAAGCATTTGCAGCCTAGTTGCTTCAAGAAACCAAACACAAGAAAAATTGCTAATACATTTTTTAAGTGCAGTAATAGGTATGAATATGTTATTGTTTGCACCTCTTGCACAAGAGGAGTGATACCGCAGTCAGAAATAAATTAAGTTGTTTTTTGTTTGAATCAGTTAAATGATTTCTGGAAAGTGAATTATATTAGTATGGTAAACATGTTTTATTATTTGAATTTATTTCACTATAAAACCCAAACAAAAACATAACATTATCAGAAATAATTGCACCGAGTTAAAGAGAATGATGTAATTATTTTTGATGCACTATAACAAAGTTAAAATTTTCAAAACATACCAGACGCAATGATATGTTAGTGCTGTGGGATCACAAATTTAGTAGCAGAAGTTAAAGCTTTCCACTGTGCATATATTTGTTAGAATGGAAAAGACTATCATTATTTGATTGAACAAAAGGCATTGCATAGTTTAAGCTTTTAATTGCTGAGCTAAAGAAGAATGGTTTGGTAACTGCTATTTTGGGACTTATGGGCACAAGAGGTATCATCATTAGAGACACCATGGTGACTTATAAAGATGATAGCACAAGACCATGAAGGTGCTCCCTTAAGTACGCACCCACATTGCATGGCTGAAATTTACAATTTCCTTAGTGTCTTAAAGTTAAACAAGGTTAACGCTTTAGAGAAGACCATGATAAAACTAATTATGCATGGACAGTTTTTACTGCAGTTGAATTGATATGATCATAAAAATCTACCAGACTCAATGGTGTCACATTAGATTTTTATAAATGTTTCAAATAAAATATGGCAACCTCACTCTCTTCCTGTTTTACTTAGCAGAACCCAAAAGAGCCTTTTCTAAATCCTTATTACTTGCTCAGGTGATTTGATTTTTGGAGCACGATGAAGACTATACCTAGCAATGGCAGGCCTACCTCTCCAATGAGTTTATTGGATAAAATTTATGCTAAGATCCTATTTCATACATTAGGAACAGTTGCTCCATATCTTACAGACATAAACAAGAGGAGCTTTGTAAAAGGTGAAGCAGAGAGCCTGTATCTGGTAAGGTTGCAGATTAAACACCCACAGAGTAATGGAAATGAGTAATAACTCAATGGATGCTTTACTCCTTTATTTCATGAAAATATCAGATTCTGTTGAATGAATGTAATTGTCATCAATTTTGGAGGCTATGGGTTTTCCTAAAACATGTGCTGATAAATATTTGCCTCTATACTCACAAACAGCATTGCCTCCCCAGCATCTGAAATAGTCAGAGGCACCTGACAGGGATGCTCCTTTCCCCCCGTCTTATTTTTGTAGAAAAAAATATCATATTTAGCATGCAGATCTACTTTCTTCCCACATTCCTCAAATGTCAGCACTATATGATTTGCTGATAATTGTGTTTTTATGAACAACTACCGTCTTATCTACCTTTTCCTAGTTCTAGATGCACTGGATTACTGTTCTTCTATTTCATATTTAAACCTCAATAAAGAGAAATCACTGATCTTTCCGCTCAGGAGGGCTTATATCAGTGAAACTCTTTCAGCATACTCCCTCCACCTTAAAGTTATTTCAATATGCTCATATTTTGGAGTCACTTTAACTCACAATCCTGGAAAAGTAATAATTAATAATTAATAATTATAAACATACAGGTCATAAACTAGCTTTGACGATTTGTATTTGGAATAAAGCTATTCTTTGCTTCTTCAGCAGATTAACTATAACTATAATGACAATATCACCAAATTTGCTGTTTCATAAAAGACATCTACCACCCATGATTGTTAAAAAAAATGTTAAAACCCATCAAACCATGATATCTTACTTGCATTTGTGAGCTGCAACAACTGAGAATAATTTAAAAAATGATTTTAATTTCAAGGGGTAAGGGAGAGCTGGCCCTAACTAATTTAATTACCTATTCAGTAACTGTAATACATTGCCATTTTTTAGAGCAAGATCTAAGTCAATACTAATTTTGACAGGGTCTGAAATAAAATTGGCACACCTAGAAGAGTTTTTCAACATTAAAATATCCAGCATAATGTTGGACCTCAGGGACTGGAAAACCTTTGCTTTTATATGTTTGTCCATGTATAATAAAGCATCATTCAGCTTTTGCAGTTTTAAAAAAAATTCTGTTCTACTTCTTTTTTAGTGACCAACATAGTCATATATTGGCATGAGTGGATATCAGACAGTTATTGAATTTTCAAGATATTATACACAAGCAAGGTAATAAAAATCTTAATTTTACAGAACTTAATAGGGAATGAGAATCTGATGAACTGAAATGGTGACAGTGAATTCAAACTAGATTCCTCATTACCAAAAGCAATTCACACCTTAAAATAAAAATTAGCTCCTGCAGTCAATAAATGGTGTAGCATGAGCCATATGACTATCAGTAAACAGACCCTGCTCCCACAATGTGGTATTTTGTAATTCTGAGACATGTTAGCCATGATGAGAAAAGACCTACTGTAATTTATAGCTAAGCTGTAAGTCTCTGAATTGCTGCTTGTGGCACAACATGCTGATCATTGTAGGTATTGGAATCCCCCAGTCACTTTTCCACATAGAAGTACACATTCAAGCACAAAGACACAGACATGTACACACACAACACAGTCCCTGACTTGTCTGCCCTTCCCCCATCTAGTAGTTCCCTGGAAACCTCAATCCCATGCTAGTTGAAATGTCATTAAGGTGCAAGAGTTTAGGGTACCCCATGGCACCTAGTGCTTCCCCCATCCCCTGATCCTCTTTCTGTTGTAGGTGCTATAAGGGCACCGGTGTATTATCCCTGGTGTATAGTGTTTCCCCCAACCTCTTATTCCCGTACTGCTGCAGGTGCTATTATGGCACCCCATGTTAGTGTAAAATCTGTATGTACTGATGTAGGGGCCATCATGGCTCTAGGGTTTAGATCAAGCCTTGGTGGCTAGTGCTTTTGCCCACCTCTGACCCCTGAACCATTTTCAGTTCCAGTAGAAGAATACGGCCTTTTGCCATAATTTGGCATCATTAGCATAAAGCATGGGTTTGGATCCAGCCCTATATGGTGCTGTACACCATCACATTAGAGCAGTGTGCAGTACTGTGTTAGGGATATGCCTGAATTTGAAAAGGTTACCCCAATGTATACATAATAGAGTACATGTCATGGTACCTACATGAATTCTACTGCAGGTGACCTTGCATGTTAAAGGATATGCAACAAAAATGTAGGGAGACATTTTTTATATGCAGTTTTAACTGGAACAATTTTACTTTTTTATTCATTTTATTAAAACATTTAAAAATTTTGTATAAGGTTTTAAGAAATTTTATAGGTTTCTTAACATCTTTTATTGCATTTGCTTAAATGTTTTATGATGAATGCAAGTTTTTAGTATGCTATTTATGTTAAATGAAAAGCAGTTTTTGAATGCCTGTTCATTATGTCGCTATAAAAGTTTAATTGAGTGTTTAGTTAATTCAATTGTAATCATAATGGAACTGGAAGGTATATAAGGTTCTTGTCAAAAGCAGTCCACATCTGATGAAGGTTTTAACGAAAATGTACTGTGTAAAGAGAGCATTTATTTTTTTTATCTGTTGGCTGAATAAAGTTTGAACTATTTGTTTATCAGTGGCTGACCACGTTTCCTGGGTGCCTTGGACTATTTTGAGGATTATTTGGTGCCTCTGGCTTTATTTTTTCGTGTTTACAAATGTAGTGAGCTAAACATTTCCCAAAACATAGACTCAATGATATTTACACAGTTTTATTGCAATATTCTTTGCTGGATTTATCAGATAACAAACTTAAATGGGAATGTGTGCTAAATAATAGTTTAACAATTTCTGAATGGGGCCACATTGTATACATGAGTAAGGATTCTCTCTTTTTTTCCCCTATTCAGGTTCTCCTTTTGTGAATGTATTGCATCAGTGGTTGTTGTCCACTCTAAGGTTATGGACTAGGAACTGGTCACAACCATAAGTTTGTTGATGAAAGAAGGAAAGGAAGACATCTTCACAGTTTTTTAACTTTGCCCATGTGTTAGAAAACGGCATTTACTTATGAATTCATCTTATTGGTTCCTAAGTGCATATTTTCTAGATAATGGATGACCCACCAGGGGCAGCAATATCCTAGACCTGGTCATTGCCAACATGGGCAACCAGTGTTCCACACCAGAGGTCAATTCCTCGTTGGTCAGATCCAACCACAATCTAATTACCCTAGACATCCATATCCCACCCCCACTCCCCATTAGGGAAACCACCATAAAAAAATTCTCCAAAGCCAACTTCACACTTCTTAAGACAGAAGTGGCCAATTTCATGACACCCATGCTGACGGACAATAGAGGTACGACTGCTGAATCCTACACAAATGCACTTTATATGCACTTACACGAGTGCATGGATGGTGCAATCCCTAACAGAACCAAGATGCTATCCTACAAAAAAAGAAAGCCAATCTGGTGGTTCCCTGCCATAAACAAGCTCTACAACAGAAGAAAGAAACTGTTGCAAAAAAGAGTAAAATCCCATGACTGGAGGAACTCCCTGGTCAGCCTCAGTAAGAAGCTGAGATCCCTCATACAATCCTCCAAAGCTAGTTGCGAAAACAAAATTGCCACTGATTCTAAAGACAACCACAAAGCATTTTATAGCTATGTCAAGAATCTCAATGGCAACACTCAGATCTGCTCTGACTTACAGCACAATGGCACTAAATATACAGAAACAACTGATATTGCCAAGATCCTGGCAGATAGGTTCAGTGCTAACTTTACCCCCCTCTCATCCCCTAAAGGGCCCATCTCTATACCGGAAGAATGCAAAGTTCCTGTAATCATGACTGCACAGGTAAAAAACACACTCTCCAAAGCCAAGAACACAGCATCCATGGGACCTGACACCATCCCAGGCTGCGTTCTACACAAACTACAGAACAAACTGGCACCCCACCTAAGTACCACATTCAGTCATAGCCTCATCTCAGGCTTTGTGCCCACTGAATGGTGCACAGTGATGGTTATCCCATGCTACAAAGGAGGAGCCACCAGGGACACTGGGAACTACCGCCCCATTAGCCTGATGAGCCTGGTCTGCAAGGCTATGGAACATATCATTATGGAACTTATAAACAATGACACTGGTAATCTCCAAACTGTGGACCCCACCCAGTTCAGTTTTGTAAAAGGCAGATCATGTCTCCTAAACCTGATAGATTTCTTTGAAGTGGTCACCAAAGGCTTAGATGTGGGTAAGGTGGTTCACACAGCCTATTTGGATCTCGCCAAGGCTATTGACACTATCAACCACTCTGGAATTATAGATGGACTCGCTAAATTGGGTATAAATCCCTATGTCACAAGATGAGTTTCCAGTTGGCTCACTGACAGAACCCACACTGTAAAAGTAGCACACTCCAAATCCAGCTTCAGTCCTGGGTCCTCTCCTATTTGGTATCGACTTCTCTGAAGTATAGGCTAACACAGAAGGTCTTTGGCTAACCAGGTTCGCAGATGACTGCAAACTAGGAGCCATAATCAAAACACCTAATGATGTGGACATCAAATAAAAAAGGGCCTCACTGAGACAGATGCCTGGTGTCAAAGCCATGGCCTCAAGCTCAATGCCACAAAGTGCATTGTCATCCCTTTTGGTAAAACCTCTGTATCCATGAGCTACCACATAGGCGGTAGTCAACTTAACACCAAAAGTGCGATGAGACTTTGGGACACAGATGGACAGTAGTCTCTCTTTTGATAATCACATCACCACAGTAGTCAGGAAATCCTTCTATGTGGCGCACCTCATCACAAAATGTTTCTCATCCAGGAAAAAAGAGGTAATTTTCCCCTCTATTTGTCACTCATTAGACCCATTGTAGAGTACAACGCTCCTTTTGGTATGTACCTTACAAGACATCTACAACAACTGGAATGGCCGCAGAAATACCTCACAAAGAGGATTACTGACCTCAAACAGATGCCCTACGCAGACCGTCTAAAAAACTCCAGCTTTACTCCATCATATATCGCCTACTCAGAGGCGATCTCTGCCTAACAAGCAATGTCAAACCCAGAGGTGTTGGACATGCTCCACTTAAAGAAATCCCAATCCCTCTGAGCCACACTCTCTAGGGACCTACACCTTGTCACTGCAATAAACAGAACATGCTGAAGGGATAGATTCCTGTCCCATAGACTTCCCATATTCTGGAACAAGCTACCTATCTATATCAAACAAAGCTCCTCATTAGCACTCTTCAAGAAAAATCTTGATGACTGGATGGGAAATAGGAAATTCACCCCAGGGATCACTTCTGTGGCTCTGCTCAACAGGGACACAGGAAAATAAGTTTCTTGGGTAGAGAAAGCCAGGGTACCTTTTGGCTAGGCTTATATAGGCCCTAGGGCCAATAGCCTAGTACCTACCTATGAACCTATATTTATTTTTTGCTCTTTTGGTTTTCATATTTATCAGCACAATCTTTCTGCTACAGAAATGAAATGACTGCACACTTTACTATATGCATTTTCCCCTGGCACTTGTATTCAAAAACTAATTAAAGAATTTAATTTTACTTAAAGAGTAGAAACAATCAATTTATATCCTCAGTCATAAGCATAAAACTGGATAGTTAAGGGAAAAGATCAGAATGACTTCAACAATTACTAAAATATTTTCCAATATCATTTTACTGATCCTCTTTAAGAACTTTGATCGTGTTGGTTTTATTCTGTTGACATTTGACTCTTTCTGGTGGTGTTGGCAGTGACAGTATAGGTTCTCTCTTACTTTTTTTACAAATATCTTGAAATTTCAAATCTCACAAAAACTGTGTAACCACAAGTCTCATCCTAAAGATTTTCTGTAAATCCTTTAGATATTCCACTTCCAAATTGAGTTCATTGCAAAACATACAAAGAAAATGAGAAAAGAATAATCTTATAATGAAAGGTTCATATATAGAAACCACTCTGTAATAAACTTTTTGGGTGGGGCTCCATTATATGAATGTTGCTACTAAAATAATAAGCATTGCTTTGCCACACAGATGGCTGTCAAATATGAACTGCATCACAGATCAACCAACAGTTTTAAAGCTGGTACACATTTTATGCTACCACACAAATTGCTGTTAAAACTCAATGGTCAGGATTCACGAAGCCTCCGTGTAAGAGTTACAAGGCTTACACGGAGGCTGCAGTTAAATGATGTGACGTCAGCATGTCATGCATATGCATGAGGGCATGCTGAATCACACCTAAGGCCAACGCGGTCCATGTAAGACAGTAGGAGGCGTGTCCGTAGGGCGAGCCCTGCCAATGGACACGCCCCGAGAAGAGTAAAAGTCCCGAAAGTAAACCCCCACGACAGAATCTGTGTAAATGTGAATAAACACAACACAACACATGCCCCCACAGACTATGAACATAAAATGTAGAAATGAACATCTAATAATTTTTTTTTTTATAAGTTGTAAAGATGATTGCCCATGAGTGCGCTCGTTTGCGCGGGTGTGCCCATCGCTTAGCCACAGTTAGCAGTCAGTGGAAAAGCATAAGACCTAAATATGCAAAGTAAGCCAAGAAGTAATAGCATAGTGGTAGAGACGTCGGCTGAAGAGGAGGCAGTCATGGTTCGAGCCCCCAGAACATCAATTTTTATTTTTAGTGAAATAAGCACGAAACAAGTCCCTGACATATATGTACATAAATAAAATTATATTTTATGTAAAATGAAATGAAATGGACCATGTATTTTGAAGAAATGTGAGATAAAAAAATTAAAAAAAATGTGAGATGTGCCCATAGCTGAGCTACAGTCTAACAAGTTGAGGATATCTGCTTGTAGGTGAGCAGTGTTTTAACAGTTGTAAAATGAGTGTCGTAGGTGAGCAGTGTTTTAACGGGTGTAAAATGAGTGCCCGTAGGTGAGCAGTGTTTTAACAGGTGTAAAATGAGTGCCCGTAGGTGAGCAGTGGTTTAATTGGTGTAAAATGAGTGCCCGGGGTTGAGCAGCATTTTAACACGCTGAAACTGTGTGCCTGTAGTTGAGTTGAGCGTAATGTGCGTGCTGACAGCCAAACCACACGTAAACCAGCGTGATCCGTTTGCGTGGAGCGGCGCACCGCGTCAACAAGTTAACCGACGGGCAACGTTGAGCAAGCTGTATCAAAACTGCCTTTACACAGACACACCTCCTAGCCTGTGTAGACAGTCATAAAATATAAAAAGCAATGGCCAGGTTCAAACCCAGGAGACCATGCACCATAGTCAAAGTACTGAACCACTAAGCCATGACAGTTGCACTTAGAAATGCAGTAATAGCATATATATAGGAATGAATAGAAAAAGGAGCATGACAAAGCAGGTTTTGTGAAGCTGATACAATTCCAAAATGGCCAATCACAGATAAGTGCAGGAAAAACGGCAAACATAAGCCCCATAGGCGGGAATACACAGCATAACCGATTGTAGAACCGACTTGCAGCCAGGATGTCAGGTGTAGGTGAGGGTAATTGCTTCCGAGCACAGATGTGAGGCATTGAGGAGTCCAAATATATGGTTTGGCTCCTCGTCCATAATCATGAGGCCCAACTCATGCAGGGCCAGGTCCTGTGAGGAGCATATAGGGCTGAGGCGTGGGACCGGTTGGCACATGATCTCACCAGTGCCACAGGAATACCAAGGACTGGTGAGTAGGTCCGTCACCACCATGCGGACCTGAAGAGACAGAAGCAGGACCAACTGAACCGTTGGATCCAGGAGGCCCAGCAAATGCCCGACGCCCCACTACTGAGTAAGTTGCAAGTAATTATTTATGTAAGAAATTAACCTAGCTGATATTATGGAGATGTGTATTCCAATATTACTTTATTTATATTACAGCTGCAGGTGTCCGTTCTGCGAACCGTCGAGCCTATGGCGATAGGCTGGTGCGGTTGCACCACCAGGCAGGTCAGTAATTCTCTCCCTGTAACTGTAAATAAATATATAAGAGTGCAGTGTAGTCACTAATTAAAATGTGCAAGTAACAGTGTAAGAGGATTTGCAAGTATTGCTTGATTACAAAAGTGTGATGCAGCCTGTAATCCAAACATAAAAATGAAACAAGTCTGAAATAAAGATGTCCCACCTGTAATATAATAGTACATAACCTGCAGCAGGCTGAAAAGTACAGCTGCATTAGCTGAGTAAAACATATGTGTGAAATATATCCCTGTTGAAATACAGAAACATGACATAAGTGAGACTGTTTGAAAGGATTGTTATAACTACAGGTAAAACATGTCAATAACGCCTAGAATTAAGTACCATCCTGAATTGTAAAAATAAAACAAGTGAGAGAGTGTGAGAAAGAGGTATGAATCCACCAATAAAGTAGTAATAACTCCTGAATAAAGTATACTGCAGTCAGTACAGAATGAAATGAATGTGACAGGCAGAACCAAACAGTAACATGTGTTGAAAACAGTACTGCATCTGGAATGTGTGTCGCAAAATCTGGATATGTTGCTCTCAGTCTGCAATATGCAGATAGTATGGTTGTCTGAAATACCAAACATCTACAGTTGTCTATAGCTATATAAAGCAAATGTAGCAGGATGATGTAACTGAACAGAGACAGATATGAATGTGTATGAATAAAATGAAATGTATATTGATGTATCAGTAACATTCCTATCACCAACCTGAAGTAGTTATCACATAGGAAACTGTAGGCAGAACTGTAGTGTGTATATATCTGCAGCTAGTAGAAATGTACAGCATATGTATTGGTATTTGAAGTTGTTAATTAAATTTTCTTCACCCTACCCTATAACCACATATAATCCATTCCACGTGAAACTGGTATGTGCAATCACAATTAACACCCCTGGACATTTGTCTTGTTGGTTCATACATATTTACATGTATGTTGATACAGCTGCCCTGTTCATACATCCAAACCTGATGGCCTGTTGCCAACAATCAACCCTGCATGTTGTTGGATTGTGTATTGCTGTTCAAATTATGCATGTGTTATGCTTGCTGTTCAATGGCTTGAATATATGGGTGTTTGGTTAATGGGAATACTAATGCATGCTGTTACAACTAATTGTGAATAGTATTGTACGTTACTAACCCAAACTGTCATAACATAATGCAAAACATAGGATGACAGGGAAGGCGGGTTCAAGCGGACCCACCTCTCCCACCTCAGCTGGCGAGTGCACCTGGCAGTAGTGCCCAGGCCGGACCCTCCTTCGGTGGCCTTGTGCCACCTGCGGGTGGAAGCGCTGCAGGGAGTGGGGCTCATCCCCCCTCTGCAAACATGGCCAGAGGAGAACATCCACTCACCCTCCTTAGTGTCCGGACTGTGGAGCATAGGGAGATCCGGCACGCTGTGCTTGGGCCCCTATGCCTGCTTGAGGCACGGGTGGCACAACTCACGGGCATACCTGCTGCCCAGCCTACACAGCCCCCAGCACAGCCCCGTGCTGGGCAGTGAAGGCACAGTGGCAACTGCCCATGGGTGGGGATCTCAGTTCCACTTTTGCCATCTGTGGGCTCATGGGCTCAAGATAACCAAACATTCGTCCCAGTCAATTGTGTAACCCCCCCCCACATGTGTCATATACCGTCCCTGTATGTGTCTTGTTGTTCTTGTCTGTTAACCTACCCAACCTACCTCCCCAGCTGTACCGACTTCCTGTACCTGACATACCACTCTCACCTGAAAAGAAAAAAAGCCACTCTGTACCCACAAAAAAATTACACCACATACATAGCTGCCCATTTTGCACACATGTCTGCTAGACATGTAAACTGTCAATTACAATTGGCTGTACAAGTATTATTGTTGTCCTTACACCTCTCTCAGGGGTGGAAGGTTTCAAATGTCACACCAAATTACAAACATATGCGCAGCTGTTGATGAAGAAATGGGCAGCTATGGGCCTTACCTACATCCCTCCTGCAAAACCCGAGCTTGTTTCCCTACTGTCCTACCCTCTTTGTGTCCCCTTTTTCACCACTTTCCTATCTCCCCATTTTTTTTCTTTCAAAGAAAATAGTGCAGGTGTGCGCGAGAGTAAGCACTTTTAAGCAGTAGTAAGCAGGTGTGCGCGAAGCTAAGTGGCAGTGCGCATGCGTGACCTCCACGCAAACCAGTGCTAACCCGCTTACAACTGCTTAAAAGTGCCTTAGTCACTCTGAATGACAAGGCCTGTAGTTTTCTCAGCAGCAAAATTAAATACCTCCCTCAGTCTCGAGCCCAGGACATTGGAAACACTAGTCTGCATGACTTACCACTAAGCCATGAGTGCTATACAAGAACATTGTGCTGAAAGAAATATATCATAAAATAGTAGGAATTAATTTAAAGGGAATATACAAGTCTAGCACACAAAGCATGTCATGTATATTTACTGTCAAATCTAGTGGATTTGTGAAATAGTACTGTGTGCTGAGAAACAGTCATGCTAGTTGGTAGCTACTAGGTAATAATGTCACAGTAGCATCTGGCAAGCCACACACATACTCAGAGAAGGATAAACACAGCCATAGTTGAATAGTTAAGAGTGCAGACATAGCAACTGTGACTGAGTTACAGGGATGTCCCTGATGTGAAAACAAATGTCAACTGTGCCCCACTGACACCCTGCCAAATGTACTAACAGTAGCTTACAGAACAAAATGCATTGCAGTGTCTACAACACAGCCTGAAATATGAGAGACATACCAACCCTTACACTCACAGAACAGTGTCCACAGCAAACCAGCATGGTCCCCACCCTGATAATCTGAAAGGGCTACGCCTACCTAACAGACCTTTTTATAGCACAGGCCTGTAATCACAGTGAGAACTGCAATCACTACACAACAGGCTGCATGCAATTAGTGAATGCTGGCTAACAATTGGTGCAAAGGCCATCACATGGACATGTGCAGATACCTACAAAAGCATCCTGTACTCCCAGTCCACACATGCGATATTGTCATTGCACCGGCTGGAGGTAGAGAGAGAGAGGGAGAGAGAGAAAACCAAAAAAAAGAAAAAGAAAGAAAGAAAGAAAGAAAGAAAGAAAGAAAGAAAGAAAGAAAAAAATAACAAACCAGAAACATCAAGGCAAAGAGGCAGACAGCAGGCCAAGCAACAGCAAGCCTACACAAACAGTTGCAACAAACACAGGTAATGTAAAGTACTACTATAATATTCTACATACTGTGAACCCTCCAGATGTGTTATTGGTCTGTATCTATGTATATGAGGATGTGCATAGGGACAGGGACATACTGAAACTGTCACTGAAGGCTCCACATACATATGTATGTGATGGTAGCTATGTGCACATAGCAATGTAGGTTGTAGTGCAATGTACAAGTAGGTGGTACAGTAATGGGTGTTCAGCAGTACGTTATTGTGTGTATACATATGTGCACCTAAAAAGGAGTATATATATATATATATATATATATATATATATATATATATATATATAGATATATATATATACATATATATATATATATATATATATATATATATATATATATATATATATATATATATATATATATATATATGTATAAATATCGAGATATGTATGTATATATATATATATATATATATATATATATATATATATATATATATATATATATATATATATATATATATATATATATAATATGCATATGTGTATACATAGATAGACAAGAATGTAGAAATACATAGACAGATATAGTTTCACAGTGGCATAGTATAGTACTAGGCTATCTGCAGACAGTGTATAGAATAGATTTAGAAACCTGCACCTCTGTATAGTAGTGACAGAGTGAAGACCCCCCTACATAATAGCATTAGTGTACTGTGCCTCTGTCTAGTAGTGACACTGAGATGACCCTTGCTGTAAACCTATGATCTCCCATCCACTTGTCAAGAATGCACATGAAGAGTGTCAGTGAGGGTCTCTGCCTAACATGAACTGGGATCCTGTTCCACAGTATGGGAAGCCTCTTAGTGATGGATCTGTCCCTACAGTATGTACTATTCATATGTGTGCTGAGGTTTAAATCCGTAGCTGTCGTGCTTCTGATGGATTTGGATTGTATGAGGTGGAAAATGTCCATCACTACCAGATTGGACATGGCCTACTACATCAGGCACAGATCACCTCTACGTAGGCAGTATGCTATGGAACAGAGCATGAGTTACGTTAGTCTGGCAGCATATGACAGGTGTTGCAGACCCTTGATCCACCTGTTGATGTACTCATGGGGTCCCCCTAGCTGTTGCAAGTGCCAGGTGAGGTACATACCAAATGGGGCATAGTACACAGTTATGGGCCTGATAAGGGAGGAGTATAAGGGTGCAATGACCCGTTTTGATGTGGATGTGAATCCCTTCATGATAAGGTGGGCAAGGTAGGAAGTCCATCCAACCACTTCGGCAACGTGAGTGTCAAATGAGAGGTCAGCATCCCACAGTGTCACCAGGTCTCTGATTACTTTGTTTGTACTCAGTGGGTAATTGTCTATGTGATAATATGTAGGTACCTTGTCCATCCAAAAGGGTATGAGTATTCATTACGTGGCATGCAGTGTCAGGCCATGACTCCGCCACCAGTTGTTGGTGTCCGTGAGGCCTGTCAGTAGGATGTATGTGTCAGCAGGTGTATTGCCTATGGCACCTAGTATGCAGTCATCTTTGAACATTGTCAGCCACTACTCTCCCATGTCTGCTTCCACATCTGAGAATGATATGCCGAACATGAGTAGTCCCAGGACAGAGCCCTGTGGGACACCACATGTGACTGGCTCTGAGTCTGACATGGCACCAGTGAGGTTGACTATAGGGTTTCTATCCGTTAGCTGGTTTGCAACCCATCATGTGACATATGGATTTACATTTTAGCTGTTGATGATGTCTATGATGGCAGAGTGCGGTATTGTGTTGAATGCTGTAGGCAAGTCCAGGTAGGCTGCATGGACTGCTATGCCCTCAGCAATGGCTATAGTGACTGATTTGAAAAGGTCAACCAGTTTCATAAGGCAGGATCTGCCCTCTACAAAGCCAAACCAGGTGGGAACAAGTCTCTAGGTCCCCAATGTCTCTGTGTATGGGTACCATAATGATCCTTTCCATAGTGTTGCAGACCAGGCTGGTTAAGCATATGGGGTGGTAGTTACCAGGGTCTGTAGAGGTGCCTCCTGTGTGGAGTGGAACTACTGTTACTGTATGCCAGTGTCCAGGTACATATGCTGTAGTAAGGCTACGGCTGAATAGCATGTAATGTGCATGTGTAGCTCCTCTTGCAGTTCACGTAGCATGCAACCCACAACACCATTGGGTCCCATTGCTGCTGTGTTTACAGCTCTGCTAAGGGTGGTTCCCAGCTGGACATCCAAGATGACAGGGAGGTTACAGTCAGCTGGGTTAAGTAATTCCACATGTGTGGGTGAGGGAGTGTAGAAACCTGCACTGAACCTGTCTGCCAGACTGTTGGCATTATCTGTGTGTTCAGTGTAGCGTATGTCACTGTGAACTAACTCTGAACACAACTGAGAGTTCCCACCCAGGTGTGTAACATAGCAGAGGAAGGGCTTGTGGTTATCTGTAGTGACCATAGCGATGCCCCTCTTATTGTTGGCCTTGCATGTTTGTACAATAAAACCCATCTGTCTACTACTGCTGATGAGAGATGCTGTAGCTCTATGGAAGTATGCTCTGCCGTGCAGTAGCTACCATCTGTTGTTATACAAGTTGTTCAGTGCTGGGGTCCACCAGACAGGATGCCTGCCCTTGGTGGAGAGGGTCATGGTTCCATTTGTGATTGCATGATCCATGCATTCTTGGAGATGTCTGTAGAAGCATATGTGAGGGTGTCTGCAGTGTGGGAAGTGGATTGCACTGGCCCAGTGGGCATTCAGGATACCAACTCAGTTATAAGACATGTAAAGTTGGCATGTGAGAGGTCTCCCACTGTAGTCTGTTGTGTTGTGGGGGAGGTGAGATATGTATATCCAGGATGATTAGTCTGTGGTCAGATGTGACTAGTGAGAGGTATCCTTCCAGTGTGTAGCACATTGTCCCCATGTTTGTGATGATCAGGTCTAGTATATTATCTCCTGTTGTGGGAGAGGTGACCAGCTGTTCCATTGCATTTGTCATAGTGAATACCGGGAACCTTTGGGCTAGGGTGTTTGGGGTAGAATAATGCACCCAGTGTATGTTAGGGTAGTCGCACTATCCCAATATGATGGTGTGTGGTGGGACATTCATATCCTCCAATGTCTACAGGAAGGCCATCTGTGGTCCCTGAGATCGGGAGGGTGGTCTGTAACATGCTTCCAGTTGTATAGCAGGTTTGTCTATGGTTATCTGCACCTGGATGGTCTGTGATGCTTCATGTGTTGCCACTAACCTGGGGGGGGTGTGTCCTACAAGAATATGGACACACCCCCTCCCAGTCCATTTTGTCCCGAGTCCTGGGGCCAAAATGCATGATACGGGGTATAGCCTGGTACCGCTGGTGTGCTCTCAGGAGCCTTGAACCAGGTTCTCACGTACTGCACAGACATTGAGATTGGTAGAATATGTATGTACAGATATAAGTAATACACACATACATATATAGATATCTGTAGAGACTTACACATATACAGATAGATCTGACTGACAACAGACATGTCTGTATATGACTATCTCTCACTCTCTGTCCCACCCCCTCACACTCACACTCACCCTGTGTCTCTCTCTCACTCTCTCCCCCTCTCTCCCCACATCTATATGTATATATCTACATGAAGATATACATATGATATATACATATATACAAACAGATATATATCCATATACAGATATAAATATATCAATATATATATATATATATATATATATATATATATATATATATATATATATATATACACATACATATATAGACTATGTGAGGCACATGTGTGCAGATGTCTTGCTACAGGTGCCTGGTGTCACAGGCATGGAGTGAACACCAGTGTGGATACTGGAGTACCATACCCCATTCAAAAACACTGACACCAGTAACCACCACATATGTACATGCCTGCCCATGACTGCATGTATCAGGGGGGAACAGGGTCAACAAGTGTACAATAGGCTCCACATCGATACACACAGTGGCACACTAGTCCTGTAATACCTGTACATGGAATGTGTCAGCGGACATGGTGTGTCAGCTATGGACATGTAGGTCACTGTACCCCTCCACACCCCACAATGTCCTACACGGTATGCACCTCCCATGACAGCTACAGATATGGTGAAGGTCACAGACATATGCAAGTAACTGTGTCAATGCACTCAAACACCACAGAGCGCACACAGACTACCTACATAGAGGTTACCACTGCTGGATATACATAGTTCGGTCACACCCATGACAGTTGTCTCCCAACCATGGTAACACCTCCAACATCCACAACACAAATTACCTACGTCTGTCGTCCTTGTCACTGCAGTATAGAGCACATGGTGGAGGTATGGGACCCTACCCACAGATATGACATATCCTGTAGTAGACCACACAGAATTAAGAAGCAAGCCTCCCCATGAGTAGATGTCAGATATACCCCTGCTGAATGTTATGCTGATAGGTAATATGCCATATGAGTCACCCTGTGTAACTGTTGGTAAGGAGCAGGTACAATCATAACACGTGTCACAAGGGGCAGGATAGCATAACAGTATGCTGCTGTAGGCCCAGGGCCAAAAGCACACTACCTACCTAGGATGCAATGCACACCCATTAACACATTGTAAATGGAATATGTGAGGTGGAATGAGTGTGCTAGTGACTGGGTGCATGTTGTGTACTTGTGTGATTGCTCACCATGACTGTCTGTCTGTCATGGTAGTGTGTGTCCATGGTGTGAGGCCAGAGACAGATTTGTGGCGTATTGCGATCAACACATACTACATTGCCATATGTTGTGCTGTGTTTCCCTGTATGTCACTGTGGTGTAGGTAGGATTATGGCAAGTAAGAGTAGTGTGCAGTACCAGTGAAATATGTAACGTGAATTGTGTGCAGTGCATGGGCTGATAATTTTCCCCATACAGTACCTTGATTCATACCCCCAGTGTGGGGTTGTGTATTGTACCTGAAACAGTGCGTTGACTGCTGCAGTATACTAGTCTGTTGTATGGAGTGTGTCAGGTACTGTTGCACAGTTGTTGGATGAGCACTGATATCTGGTCATGTACATGTGTATCCCCCAATTGACAGACAGATGCTATATATGGTGCCTAAGTTATATCATTGCAGTCAAGTATAATGTGTATTATGTGTGCTATAGTCTGCTGACAGATATTGCTGACATATTTCCCTTCTCCTTTGCAGAGACATGGTTCACCAAAGGAACCCAGTCTACTCCACTGCAGAAGAGGAGGAGATACACCTGAGCCTGGTGCAGGATTTCACTGTACTCTTTTCCCGCACCAGCCAGAACCAGCAGGAGAGGGCTGCACTGTGGCAAGACCTGGTCCATCGGGTAAATGACATAGGCACACATAACCGGACATATGAGCAGGTACGCCATCACTGCAGTGATTTAATTAGAAATGTCCGTCAGCGTGCATCGGATATCCACAGGCAGCAGCTTGCCACAGATGGTGGGGTGGCTAGACACCCCCCCCCCACCAGACTGGAGGGACTACTCCTGAGTGTTGTGGCTCCAGCACAGCAGCAACAACAACAGCATACATGTGTAATGATGGAGGCTGGAGACACACAGCAGCAGGACACAGAGCATGCAGGTAACATGCCATGTGTATAGTGACCATTCTGTACACTGTTAGGTTATGCATGTGTGTGGTGTGTGCTCGATTTGTAGCTGTTATCTTGGTAATTATTGTGTATTAGTGATAACCTCATTATCTGCAGTACACCTGTGGAAGCTAACTGTTGCACTACTGAAATGTAACATGCCCACAGTATCAATGGCACAGTTGTGCCCACTGATGATGAATGTCTCTTTTCTGCAGGTCCCTCTGGTGTAACAGCAAGGCAGCCTATCCATGCTGGTGAGTGTGTTATACCATTACCTTCACTACTCTGCATACTAATAGTAATAATAGGCTGAAGCAGTAGTGTAATGTGTTTGATTGCAGGTGTGTTTGTGTCTGTGGGTTGATATCTCATATACTGAGGTGTGTGCATGTGTGCATGTGCATGTGTGCATGTGTGCATGTGCACATGTGTGCATGTGTGCATGTGCCCATGTGTGCATGTGTGCATGTGCCCATGTGTGCATGTGTGCATGTGTGCATCAGTGGTGGTATGGTGTACACATTGTAAACTGTGTTTCCTGTCTTACTCCCACAGGTTCTGGTGCTTCTCTGGTGTCATGCAGCAGGGAACCTGAATCAGCTGATGTGGATAGTGATGATGATACCTGTGTAATGGCACAGGTAGGTGTGCCAGGGTCCATCATTGGTCAGCCAATTGACACTACACAGCTGTCGACCCCATCTATGTGCACAGTCATCCTGCCAATACATCCTTTGTCACCAATGTCCCTAGGTGATGGACAGGATACAGTGGGCATTGACCAGGGTAATGTGGTACTGGTGGCACACATGCATCCCCACACTGCAGCCATGGCAAGGGCCCTGACACGGTACCGCCCAGGCAGACGTCCATGGGTTCTCGTGGGAGCATCCGTGGGCATACCGCCCCTGTCAGACGTGCCCACAGAGGTCTTTCAACCCCAGCTATGTTCCGGGCTGTAATGCAGGCACAGTCAACTATGGAACGGTACACCAGACAGGGTCTGAGGGAGCTGAGAGCATGTCGCACAGCCATGAGAGACAGTATGCGTGATGTTGCGGCTGCCATCCGCAACTTCACAGAGGTCATTGACAGACGTTGGGGGGACACATTAGATCTGTTCCACAACTATATGTCCATGAGCCAGGGCAATGGTGGACGGTTGGGGCGTCGACGTGGCCATATGCCAGTAACAGCAGCAGGCGTCGCTGATGACAACAGGGCCGCGGCCGCTCACATAGTGCCAGTAGCAGCCCCAGCAATGCTGGGTCTGTGCTGTCATCGGACCACCCCAGGAGACCACGTGCACGTGGTGCTGGACAGTCCCAACAGGGACCTGTCTCCAGTCAATGAACACCTGCTTCTGATGACAGTACCCAGTCTGGCTTGGTACCTGATACGGTCTATAGCACCCCTGCCAGGCACAGGTACCATGTCCATGGCCACAGACAGTGATCTGTATGTCCTGGCAGGTACAGTCTGCGGCTGCCCACAAACACCTGTATATGGCAGCCATGAGGTGGGACTGTGTGCATTCATACACACATGCAAAGTGATAACACCTAGGGCTACCGCATACACGCACACACTGCATCAACATCTTGTACTGCTGTCCCTCACCAACACACACACACACACACACACACACACACACACACACAGACATGTCACTTGGTTGTATCAGTGGCAGACTCAGGCATACCAGGTACACTCCCTGTGCATCCGATGAAACTGTGCCACCTCCTGCAATCTGTAAGATCGGTGCAGGAACAGGTTAACATGGTGCTGATGCACAGGGTGACTACATAGACGTATTGTAATTGTATGATTTTGACAACAGTACAGTGTAATTATAGCATTGTGGGTATATACCAGCATGCCTGATGCAGTTACAGTATGAATGTCATTGTATTGTTTTGTACACCCATACTAATTACCACAGTGTTCTGTCTGCACATCTTTGCATACTGGTGGTGAGGCATTGAAGGGATGGCCACCTACATAGGTAGCACAGGGGATACAACAATGTACATATTGATACTCAATGATGGCCATGTCAACTGCGAGTCGCATGCTGTCCACACACGACTCTGCAATGCAGATGTTTCAGGATGTTGATATCTGTGCAGTACTACACAGCAGGTTCAGGGCTCACAAGAGCACACTAGCACTACAAGGTCACACCTCATACCATGCATAACAGCACCAAAACACAGAACTAACTATGACAGAAGGGAGAGTGTCCATACATGTCAAGGATACTGTGGTGCCAGGACAGGTAGCATACATCATACTACATCTGGAACTGCTTAGTGAGGGCTCAGTGTCTCTTATTTGACATGTGTATTATTACAGGTATGAGCACTTGGGTATCAGGCCAGTTATTCAACATTACAAAGGTACGTGGTCTATACACTTGTGGGGGTTGCGGCTGGACCCAGCCCATCTGACCTGGGAATGTCTAGGTACTGGCTTAGAGTGCCTGCATATATGCACTGTTACATACTGGAAGTCGTACACCTTGTTTGTTGTAGCATAATCTACATACAGGCCTGCTGACTGTAGCTTTGTTTGTATGCATGTTTGCCTTTTATGTTCCTGAAACACTGATTCCACCTGCGGTGCAGATATACAGTGCCTCTCTGAATCCCTAGTGACGTCTGTGTTGCTTACTGTACTGATGTCCATGTGTCACTTGACAGAACGTCAGTGTTTGACCTGTTTGCATGTAGCTTGCCAGTAACACATTGCATATGATGTACCTCACATTTGCTCAAGACAGCATTCATATATGCCAGCACTAACAATTCAGGAGCACTACACCCTCACATAGTCACCTTGAGTACCTTGTTCCCCATTTGCCCTATGTGTCGTTACTTAGTGTGGGAGTCACAATGCTATGGTAGCATGTGCAAAGGTCACCTGTCGATCTACTCTCAGGTCCAGTTGGTGAATCTGTGAATCATGTGGCAATGTTACAGCTGCCTCATGTACACAGACAACCCTCTCCCCTTTCCATACATGGACAACACATGTGAGAGATGCAACCACATAGCCAAACTGGGGGCTAAGCTCTGTTTACACAGCACTGGCATTCCCTGTCAGGTGGAGTTGGATACTACAGTGAATACAGTACCAGTCTCCCACAGACCTGCCACAACCACAATCCAAACACAGACACACACAGGTACATTATTGGGCTGTCAGAATAGCATCCTGCCTGAGCAGCTGACACCTGCAAAGCAGACACACAAGCAAACATTACGCCAGAGCAGAGCACATGCGACACATAGCTCACAAAGCCTGTGTGCCTAACAGTGTCAGGCCATACGGCTAGACAACACACCTGCTACGGTTGTATGAGGTACCTCTATTGACACGTACACGGTGGTCCTGCTCCCAGGCTGAACAAGGTGATGGTCATGCTGAGCTGCCCGTCGGGTACTATGATCCACCACATAACACAAGCAAAGCAGTCACTCCAAGGCATGTAGCAGTATGACTCAGTCATTGTCTGTGCCAGTGTGTATGACCTCTGACACACCTCCCTGGACTACATGTTAGGGGCACAGGCTGGTATGACCCTGGCTTTGGGTAGCATCTCACCCTCACCATGAATGCTGCCACAATATGTAGACAGGATCATCGGTTTCTGCACTTAACGTATCTTTCAGTGACATCCAAAGGGGATCCAATGCCTGTCAGTGTGGGATTACATGCTGGACATGCCACATTGCTTTGCTTGCGACAGCTTGCACCTGTCACCCATGGGCCATTGTATATTGGCAGAGGCTGTTGCTACACACATACTGCCTTTGTATGCAAGGCTGACATTACATAGCCACCTACACAGGTAGCACACAGGATGGGACACTAATAGCAATGCCACTCAACAGCAGCAGTGTAAACCTCAAGATGCATGCAGTGGAAACTGTCCTTAGCATGGGGTAAAGCAATATCCATGCAGTAACAGACTCCTGGTACAAGGCTCCCAGGTGCACACCATCAGTGCCAGGTCATTCCTGATACCATGCTTGTCATCCCCAACACATGCTCCAAAACAGAACAGGGCGAATGTATCCAAAGGCACCTCAGATACACACACCCCCAGGTTGGTGGCACTGCACAAAGCATCAGAGCCTCTCCATGTGCAATACACAGTGGGTTAGACTGCGTTCAGGTTCATAGCCTGGCACACACCACACTCCCATACCCAGGAAACCCACTTGGCCTTCCTGACAACACTGGGAATATGACGGTCTCTACACACACCATTATATGGTTGTACTGCAACTACCCAAACATACAGTGTGAGCATTATTCTAGCTGCAAGACCCTATCTGAAGGTGTCTTATCATTTATTCCCTGCATTGCTATGAAACAACTTGTTACCACTCCCACAAGTGGTGACAACATGCTGCACCTGTTCATCACCAACATGTGGACTATATGCTCCAGACCAATCATGTATCCCTCGCTGGTGGGATGACACCATCTACAACCCACACTGTATAGTCACATACCACATGCAGCCCCTGCACAGAACACCCCAGTCATACAGTTGTCTGAGGCATATTCCATGTATTCACATGAGGCAGGCTTCGGACATGGGGACTCTTGCAGTTCACAGGTACATATGTGTAGGTGGCACACACATACATCATGTGTGCATTGTCATTACTGATATAATGTATGCCGTGCAATATTGGGAACAACACCCCACACACATGGACAAACTGTGTGACAAAATTACACAAGGCATTTGTAGCATACAAACCCCTACCTAACTATGTTAGATCACTTGTGAGAGTTACATTAGCAGAGCACGCTATTTGCATTACTGGGAGGATTGCTTTCTCCTGCTGTACTTATAGGGTGCTGACATCATCAGTGTTTAGACAGTGGAATATGCATCATGTTTTGTGTAGTACTAGTTGCCAAAAGGGACATTTCTTATACACATGGAATTGCACACACTACTCCCCCATACACAGTCACACACACACTGGGCACTTGCAGGATTCAAATCCCTACCTAACTATGTTATGACACTAATGAGAGAGGCATTAGCAGAGCACGCTATTTGCATTACTGGGGGGACTGCTTTCTCCTTCTGTACTTATAGGGTGCTGACATCATCAGTGTTTAGACAGTGGAATATGCAGCATGTTTTGTGTAGTACTAGTTGCCAAAAGGGACATTTCTCATACACAAGGAATTGCACACACTACCCCCCCCCCCCATACACAGTCACACATACACACTGGGCACTTGCAGGAATCAAACTCCTACCTAACTATGTTATGACTCTAGTGAGAGACGCATTAGCGGAGCGTGCTATTTGCATTACTGAGAATATTGCTTTCTCCTGCTGTACTTATAGGGTGCTGACATCATCAGTGTTTAGACAGTGGAATATGCAGCATGTTTTGGGTAGTACTAGTTGCCAAAAGGGACATTTCTCATACACCTGGAATTGCACACACTACTCACCCATACACAGTCACACACACACTGGGTACTTGCAGGATTCAAACCTCTATCTAGCTATGATATGACATTAGTGTGAGACGCATTAGCAGAACATGCTATTTACATTACTGGTAGCATTGCTTTCTCCTGCTGTACTTATAGGGTGCTGACATCATCAGTGTTTAGACAGTGGAATATGCAGCATGTTTTGTGTAGTACTAGTTGCCAAAAGGGACATTTCTCATACACATGGAATTGCACACACTACTCCCCTATATACAGTCACACACACACTGGGCACTTGCAGGATTCAAACCTTTACTTAACTATGTTATGACACTAGTGAGAGACGCATTAGCAGAGTGTGTTATTTGCATTACTGGGGGCTTTGCTTTCTCCTGCTGTACTTATAGAGTGCTGACATCATGGAATATGCAGCATGTTTTGTGTAGTAAAAGTTGCCAAAAGGGACATTTCTCATACACATGGAATTGCACACACTACTCCTCCATACACAGTCACAGACACTGGGCACTTGCAGGATTCAAACCCCTACCTAACTATGTTATGACACTTGTTAGAGATGCAGTAGCGGAGCACGCTATTCACGTATCAGAGTATAATTTCTGCTCCTGACATATGTATAATGTGCTGACATGATTATGGATGAAGAGGTATGTACATCTGTTACTATCCATCAGTAAGGGGGAGAGCATATCTTTGCATTAACTTTGCACAGGCACAGTGGCCTACTCTACTGTGGAGGCAGACGCCAAATACACTGTGGATAGCCTTCTGTATTCCCTAGGGACAACAGTCAGGTATTGCACTCTACGGCCATATGTTTACCTGTCAGATGCACGTATCTGTTGCTCATATACTGTTTGTGGGTCTTTATTGCCATAGCCTTCCCTATCTCTATAAACAACGTGTGTACTGTGGGAGATGTTTGCATATGAGTGGGATCCAGTACTTTACTTATGTCTCTGTTGTAATTTCACTGTGTGCACTGGGCAGATGTCTGTATTGTGGGAGGTTCCTGTGTTAACACATAGAAATGCCAGATATGTGTGTGCAGCTGCTGAACTGTGACATGGCCTAAGTGTGTGAGCAAGCCCAGTTCACAGTCTGTATGGCTTCTTGACTGCCCACATCTCATTTATCTAAGTGTGCGAGCATGCCCAATGTGACCTTTCCTTATGTTTGGATCTGTGGACCACCACATTTCTGTTTGTGTGTGGACGCCATCTATATATCACATGTACAGTTGAGTGTTGGACATCAGGTTGTGTTCTTACTGCCCAACTGCTGTGTGTCTGAACCTAACAGGCATTATGCTGTGCCTGCAGGGTCACCATGGGATAGTTTGCATACAGTTGTCATCATCCCTTCCTGCTGACCAAACAGTTGTATTGTTGTATAGTGTACTGGTGCAAAACTTTCACTGTGGTGGACAGTATGATTGGTTTCAGTCCTATCACTGCTTGTAATGTTTATAGTCAGCACACCAGACTGGTTGAGGGCCAGTTGTGCAGATATGACCATGTTGCATTTTGTTCAGATATGGACAGCTTAGTACATGATTGTCCGACATTGTTATTGTATTCCACAACTTTTGTGGACAGTGACAAACAATGGCCATGTGCCCTAGTCCATTTGTAATGCTAGTCAGAGAGTGTTTGTCCTTCAACACACATTTACTGGTGTTTGCCATGACATATGTCACGGTTAGTGTGCTGTGCCTCTGTCTACCCATGACATACAGGTGATATCCAGGGTACACCTGCTATCTCCCATCCAGTCATCATGATTCCTCTGGATGACAGTCACTGAGGGACTCCCTGGATATCCTGTAGTGGGAGTTTAGCCATGAGTGGAGTGAGCTTCTGGGTTGTGGACCAATCAGTACAGCATGTCCTGTTTATGTCTGTGCTGGGGTTCAGGCCTGTCAGGTGCATAGGTCACCAGCATTCAGTGTTTACATGGTGCCAAACATCCATTGATACCAGGTTGGTCATGGCTCTAAACATCAGGCACAGTCCACCTCCAGCCAGGCAGTATGGCACTGTGTGGAGCTGCAGTTACTTTACTCAGGTGACACATGGCATCTGTTACAGCTCTGCAATCCTCCTGGTGGGGAATTTGTGTGGTCATTCCAGTTGCTGCAGGTGTCTGCTAGGGCACATCCCACAGGGGCCATTGTACTCAATTGTGAGGCTGCAGTTTGTTTAATCAGTCAACACATGGCATCTGTTTGAGCTCTTTGATACTCCTGGTGAGGTACTTTTGGGGTCTTTCCAGTTGATGGAGGTGTCTGCTGAGGTACATCCCACAGGGGTCATTGTACTCAATTGTGAGGCTGATGAAGGATGACTGCAGAGCCACAATGACCTCCCCTGATCTAGATCTGACTACCTTCATGATTAGATGGGTATATTGTATGTTTCTGTAACCACTACAGCCACATGCTTGTCCAATGCAAGATATCTATCAACTTGTGTCCCCAGGTCTCTTATTACTTCTTCAGTACTTAATGGGTTAACACCTATGTGGTAATTGGTGGGCACTTACTGTATATCCACAGGGGATGACTATACACTTTTCTGCAATTAGTTTGCTGACATGGCTATGGCACCAGTTGTCTGTTTCTATGTGGCCCTTTTGTGGGATGCTTGTGTCAGCTGGAGGGTCAGATATGGTGGCCAGTTTGTAGTCCTCTGCAAACTTGTTCAGACAGAGTCCTTCCATGTTCGCCTGTACCTATGGGACATATATACCAAACAAGAGAGGTCCCAGGACCGAGCCTTGTGGGATGCCAGTTGTATCTGGTTTGTAGTCTGACATGGCTGCAGCATTTCTGACCATGTCAGTTCTGTCCTTGGGCTGGTTTGCAACCCCTCTACTGACATAGGGCTTTATATTTAAGCTGGTGAGCTTATCTATAATGAACATGTGAGGTATTGTATGGAAGCCTTTTGCAAGGTCCAGCTAGGCTGTGTGGACCACATTCCCCTCATCAATGGCCTTAATGACTGTTTCAAATGAGTCAAACATGTTTAAGGGGCAGGATCTGCACTTAAGAAAGCCACACTGGGTAGGGTCCAGTGTCAGTAGGTCCCCAATATTTTTATGTCTGAGGTACATGCTGATCCTTTCCATAGCTTTGCAGACCAAGCTTGTCAGGATTCTGGGGTGGTACTTTGCAGTATCCAGTCAGGCAACACCTTTGTGGAGAAGGACCACTGTTGTTGTACACTGCTCTTTGGGTACGTATCCTGTGGTAAGGCTGACATTGAGCAGTAGTGTTATATGGCATTCCATTCTTCTTGGAGT
Source organism: Protopterus annectens (assembly GCF_019279795.1). NCBI lineage: Eukaryota > Metazoa > Chordata > Ceratodontiformes > Protopteridae > Protopterus > Protopterus annectens. The sequence continues at coordinate 1,429,751,088 of NC_056726.1, forward strand.
CCATGTTAGACTCAGCCCAGGACACCATCTCGTACCATTGATGCTGTGTGTTTTGCTTTGTAGATGCTGGCTGTTACCTCAGCATCTGCAATGTCAGGGGGCCAGCACTCTGCTGGGATAGATATTTGGCATTTGGGGGGGGGGGGGTTTGCACTGAACCTGTCAGGTTGGATGTTGGCAATGTGTGTGTGTTTGGTATATTGTTTGTATTATTTGAGTGATTCAGAGCATATCTGTGAATTCCCACAAGGTTCCTACCATCAGTTAAGAAAGCCTTGTGATTATCCATAGTGTCCTGTACATTTTGTATCTTCATAGGTTCATAGGTTCATACTAGGTTATCTGCCCTAGGGCATTTATAAGCCTAGCCAGAGTGTGTGTGGCTTTCGCCACCCCTTGCTATGTGAATATTATGGCCATTTAGGATTTACTTTACTGTGCCTCTGTCTAGACGTGACACAGTGAAGACCCCCAGTGTACATGTACGATCACCCATCCACTTGGCAAAATTCTTGTTGGAGAGTCAGTGAGGGGCTCTGCCTAACATGGAGTGGGATTCCGTTCCGGGGTGTAGGGAGCCTCTGGGTTATGTATCTGTCCCTCCAGCACATCCTATTTCATTATGTGTTGATGTTGACATCTCTCGCTCTCACAGCTATGATGGATTTGGGTTTTCTGGGGTGGAGCATGTCCATTAATCCTGTGTTGGACATGGCCTTGTACAACAGGCATACAACATCTCTGCGTGGGCAGTATGTGACTGCATACAGCTGGGGTGTCTACAGCCAGGCAGCGTATTACATATATTTGAGACCCTTTATCCTCTTGGTGAGGTACCTATGAGGTCTTTCTAATGGCTGCAGGTGTCGGGTGAGGTACATCCCAAATGAGGCATTGTACTAAATTATGGGCCTGCTAAGAGAACAGTATAGGGGCACAATGACCTCTGTTGACGTAGATGTGATTCCTTTCATGATAAGGTGGCCAATATAGAAGGTCTTCCTAGCCACATTGGCAATGTGAGTGTCACATGACAGGTTACTGTCCACTTGTGTCCCTAGGTCGCTGATTACTCCTTCCATAGGTAATGGATTACCACCTATGTGGTTATTTGTGAGTACCTTGTTTGGTATTTGGTGAGACATTCATACTGTCCAGTGTCTTCAGTAAGGCTGAGTGGGGTTCCTGTGTGTGAGAGTGTGGTCTGTAGCATGCTACAGATTGTACAGTAGTTTTGCCTATGGCTAGTTGCACATGGGTGGTCTCCGATGCTTCATGCATTGTCAGTTACCTGGATGTGTGGGTATCTTTGCTGAATACGGATACTCCCCCTCCTTTTATGGTTTGCTCCAGGTTTTGGGGCCAAGACGCATGATATGAGGTATAACCTGGTAGTGCTGGTGTGCTCTCAGGAGCCTTGCTGCAAGTTTCTGTCACTGCACAGACATCGATGTTCTCCATACTGGGGAGGGCCTTGGGAGCATGCATCTTGAGGTTTAGATGTCTGGCATTGGGCAGCATTACCCTTATGTTTCTTTCCACTCATGTTTTCTAGGGAGGTGGATTACTCTTTTCAGCCTTGCCTACAAAAGGCTCTATGGAGGTGGCAAGAGCCTTAGCCAATATCCAGACGCCCAGGGGTGACAGGTGCAAGCCATCCCTGGCAAAGCAGCGTGGCTCGTCAAGCATGACATCCCAAGCAGACAGACATTGGATCCCCTTGGAATGACACCAGTAATTGTGCCACTTGTTAGAGCTGATCATTCTGTGTTTGTACTGTGGCATCATTGTTGGTGAAGGTAGGATGCTGCCCAAGGTTAGAGTCATACCGGCCTGGCCTACATAATCGGAGTGCTCATCTATGTGTCTTTTCATGTAGTCCAGGGAGGTACGTCTCAGGTCATTCACACCAGCATGGACAATGACTGCATCATATTTGTACTTGCTTTGGGGTGACCTGCGTGCTTGTGTTATGTGGCGTATTGTAGCAGCCTACAGGCAGCTTACTGTACCCCTTCCCTTGTTCAGTCTGGTGAGCAGGTCAGCAGTGTGTCTGACTATGGAGTCACCTATTACAACTGTATCAGGCATGTTGTTTCTCCTTCTGGCCTGTGACTGTTTGGCACACCAGCTTTGTGTACTATGTGCTGCATGTGCTATGCTTGGAGGTAGTGATTGCTTGGGTGTCTGCTTTGGAGGCCTCTGTTGATGTGGTGTGTTTGTAATTAGAGCCTCCGGGAATGTTTTTCTGTGTTTATGTCTTTGGTTTGCAGTTGTGATAGGTCTATGTGTGACTGGGTTTGTGGTGTGTGTGGTCACCTACTCCTCCTGACTAGTTTTGACAGTACTGAGTTGAGAGAGCTCAGCCTCCGGTTTGGATAAATGGTTGCATCTCTCACATATATTTGTATTTCTTGGGGGAAGGAGAGAGTTGTCTGTGTACATGGGGCAGGTGTAACATTGCCTCAAGATTACCAGATTCAACTTATTGTAGCTGGCCTTAGTGGACTGTATGAGTGGACATATTTTATTGCCATAATACTGATCAGAAATTACTTCCCTTTTAGGTTTGCTCTATCATGTAGTAGCTTCCTCATTCTCTTGCATGGTTTGGTAATGGCTGGGGTCCACCATGCCAGATGCTTGCGTGTATGGCATTGTGTCTTGGTTTTATTTGGGATTGCATAATCCATGCATTCCTGGCAGTGTTCATGGAATGCATGTATAACGGGTTCTGAGGTGTGGCCCATATTTTGCACAGGCACAGGGCCTTTACTGGATTCCACATCAGTTTGGAGGAGTGCAACATTTGCTTTACACATGTTTTTCACTGTGGTTTTCTGGCCAGGGACTGTGGTCGGGATGTGTATATCCAGTGTGATTACTCTATGGTCTGATCTTACCAGTGAGGGATACACTTCTCATCTGGCCATACAGTACCCATGTTGCTGATTATCACATCCAGTATGCTTACCCCTCTTGTGGGTGTGGTACATTGTTCCTGAGCAGTTTGGTTTATGGATTCTAGGAACCTTTGTCCTAGGGTGTTGGAGCTAGAATAATGCTCCCAGTCTATGTTTGGGTATTTTCAGTCACCCAATATAATGTGGTTTGGAGAGCTTGATATATTCATGTATTCCAACATAGGCCAAGTGCAGTTACTGGTGTTAGGACGGTAGTCTGTAGCAGGCTATAAACTGGGAGGCAGTTTTAGCCACTGTTACTTGACCATGGCTTGTCCATGCTGCTTCCTGTTGTGGTACCAACATGGGGGTGTGGTTATCCTTGACAATTATGGCTAGTCACCCTCCTTTTGTAGCTTGTTCCATGTTTTGGGGCTGTAAAGCACAGTATGAGGTGTAACCTGGTAGTGTTAGGGTGCTGTTGTGAGCCTTGACCCAGTTTTCTCTTACAGAACAGATATCAACATTCTCCATGCTGAGGGGAGTTTAGACTGCATGCATCTTGCTGTTTAGACCTCTGGCATTGGGTAGCATTACATCTAGGTTCTTATCCCTTGTGATACCTATGGAGGTGGGTTTGTGTTTTGAGACTTACCTATTCAAGGCACGCTGGGGGTAACAACAGCCTTTGCCAGTATCCATAAGTACAGGACTGATAGGTGCTCACCACCCCTAGCAAGTGGAGCATCATGTCGTGCTCAGCATGTCATCCCAGGCTGGCACGCATTGGATCCCCTTTGACTAACAGCAATACTTCAGCCAATTATTGCAAATGAACATCTCATCTTCATATTGTGGCATCATGCTTGGTGAGGGTAGGATGTTAGTCAGGGTCATCAAGTTTGCATATACTACATGGTGTTACATTGCTTAACACATGGCAATCATGCCTCAGGTGGTGCTGCAGGGCTCCCTATGTTGGATGCACATGCTACACTCCCTGTACATGTTTGAAAGCAGGTTGTGTCAACTTAGGTGTCCCTTTTACTATATGTGTGAGTCGGAGAGAGGTATAATTTCCAGGGTCCCTACTGAGCCAGTGTATGTGCTATGCGTTGCTGCTTTGCCAAGGCCAAGGCATAGTGGGCACGCCTCCTTCTGCCTACTGGGGCAGGCTCTGGTTGTTCCTCCTCTGAGTCACGCTCTGCCTGTGATTGACTTGGGAATGGTGGGGGGCTGTTTGGCCCAGCCCTATGCTGATCCTGCCGCAGCTGTTTTTGCAGAAGCATATTATGTAGCATAGCACATAACATGACAATTTGGGTACATGTAGTTGGTGAGTACTGCAAGGCTCCACCAGATGTGTCTAGGCACCGGAACTGTGACTTGAGCAGCCCGAACACATGCTCGATTACATTTCGTGTTTGTGTGTGTGCCTCATTATGGCATTCCTGTTCAGCTGTGTGTGCATTTCTGATGGGTGTCATCAGCCACGGCTCCAGTGCATATCCAGCATCCCCTACTAAGTGACCATGTGGGATAACCCCACTGGCAAATGTCTGGTACAGCTGTGTCAGATGCCAGATATGGGAATCATGGTAGCTTCCAGGGCAGCCAGCACACACATTCATTATTATGCCTGGGCATCACACACAACCTGGCAGTTGATGGAGGGGAAGCCCTTGCGGTTAATGTAGGCCCTACCCTGCTCACCAGCTGGTGCTTTGATGCGTATATGCGTGCAGTCTATTGCACCCACTACCTCAGGGTATTCCGCTATTTGCTGGAAGAGATGCATATTGCTGGCCAATGCCTCACAGGAATTGGGGAAATATACATGATCTCCGACATGTGCTGACATGGCATCCAGGAACTGGTGCAGTACCCTGGATGCTGATGCCTGTGAGATCCCCATCATATCACCAGTTGGTCTCTGGAAGGTAACTGTTGCTAGTATTCTTAAGCCAACACATACCTTGGTTTCCACTGGGATGGGTTCCCCTCTGTTGGTTCTGTGTGTGAGGCATGGCCTGCACAGCTCAACAATTTGCTGCAGGAGGTCTCTGTCCACTCTATAGCGCTCCACTATCTCCAGCTCATGTAACCCCTGGTAGGTGACCCTGGGCCTGTACACTCTTCTCTGTCTCCTCACTGTGGGTTGTCTGGCAGCGTTTGCATTGTCACCACCCTGAGCAAGTCGCCTATGTCTCCTTATGACAGCTATGGCAGCCCCTAGCATTTTTGGTCTGAGTGAATCTTTTTCAGTTTTCACTTCTAATAGCTTACTCCTGTCTTGCAGTGTCTCTTGAGAGAATAATACTGCACTGCTGTTTGCAGACTTTTAAGTGCTGGGCTGGACTAGTATTCTACAACCAGGAAACAGGAGTGTGTATAGACCAAAAACCTCACTCTGAAATACTGTGAAACGTTCAGCAAATGCAGAAATGCAAGGAAAATCTCTTTGCAATTTGACCAAAGCTCAAAAAATTCTCGCCAAGAAAATAGCAAAGTAATGAGCAAAAAATCTTTATTCCACAGACACAAACCAAACTCCAACACAAGCGCTTTTGCCCGTTCGTAACGGGCTTTTTCAAGTGTGATTTCTTTGCACAGCAGATCTTGCTTATATATGCTGAAATGCGTTAAATTATTACATTAATTGATTGATTCAGTCATTTGGTTAATCAACCATGCTCTTTTTAAAAAAATATATACATTTAAAAATTGAATACAGAAGGCTGATTCAACATATACATTTCATGCATCAATAAAAAGTGTGTATTAAAATAGTCCAAATATAATACATTGCATTCTGACACATTTAATGATAAAAATCTGCTTGAAAAACTTCTTAATGTTGCAACCGTTCAAAATTTAACATAACAACTACGTTGAACCTCATTTTTTCGTGCTACATGTTGATTACAACGTGGTTGTGTGTACGGTTGTACATAATACTCTCCAAGTAGCAAGTTTTACATGTTACAATATATAAAAAAAGTAAACTTTAAATATTAAATATTGAATAATAAAATCATTACATTTATTAGAATTTACCTTGCAAGCAAATGTTCTGACCATTTAAAGTTTAGAATCAAATATGAACATATGTTTGCTTTAACCCAAGCAAATGTTGAATAATTAAATGTTAAATAATTTATTCTAGTCAAACAATTTTGATGCTAAATTTGTATTATAGTCAGTGTGTTGTGCAAATAAATGATAAAGATCATGTGGGCATGTACCTTCATGGCAAAACAACAAAAATAAAAGAATGTGTGTGTAAACAAAGACCTCTAGTTTATAATTTACTTCTTTTGTCCTTCAAAATACAAGCCAAACTGGTTCCATCATTTAAACCAGGGCATCTAGTGGCATCCAACCTAAGCTGCCATATTAATTCTTTAATGTTTAGAGTGTTTTTCCAATCACCACCCCTCTTGTCACAAAGTACCCTGTCCAGGACAAAAAAGCGGATAGACATGTTGGTACAATTTTGGGAATGCTTAACAAAAGCATTCGTCTCCTTTTTTGTTTTAATGTCGTTCATGTGCTCGTATATCCTGCGCCTGAACTCCCTTTCTGTTTTGCCAACATAAAATGATAAACAATTTTGGCAAATTCCTAGATATACCACTTTAGATGAATTACAGGAAAAATGTTCTTTAGATGTAATGGTGGTGTTTCTAGAAGGAATAGTGACTTTATCAGTGTTTAAAATGAACATACATTGGTGGCACCTGCCACATGCATAAGTGCCCTTCCGTTTAGTCACAACATTAGTTGACAGGGTGTTGTTAGAACTGGTTTTTGTTTCAAAAATGCCCTTCAAGTTGATACCCCTTTTTCTGACAAAAGAAATTTTGTTGGAAAACATGTTAGCAAATTCATCCTGCATGTAAACAATAGGCCAAAAGTTGCTTGCTGTGTTTTCAATGAAAGCTGCATCCTGCGAATATGTGTATATGAAATTACTACCAGAATTGTCTTCAAATTTGTCCTGCTTCCTAGGAATAACCGCTTTAACCCCTAAAAGTGGCGGAAAATGCACATCTCTTTTTCTCAACACTTCACCAAGAATATCCTGAAAAAATTCATAAGAATACCCTCTGTCAAGAAAAGAGCTCCTAAGAAATCCTATCTCCTCAAAGAATAATTCTTGTGTGCTACATATTCTAGAGGCACGCACCAGTTGCCCCTTGATGATGCCCCTCTTAACATGTAAAGGGTGCCCACTGTTAAAATGTAAAAAGCATCTGCTGAACGTTTCACAGTATTCCAGAGTGAGGTTTTTGGTCTACACGCACTCCTGTTTCCTGGACTAGTATTCTGCCTGTGTAATTGCCTGCTTCTAATTGTTTTCACCTGCTAGCTCCAGCAGTATTCCCTGCTAGCTTCCTACTATTTCTGTTGCTTCCTTTTTCCTTTCTGTTTCCTCAGGGGGGAGCAATGCGCATACCAGCGGAAACACGCTCACAGTGGCTTACACATGTGCAGACATGCTTACACGGTTTAGAATTTACTTATTGGGGCTAAAACGTGCACACACCAGCGCAAACATTCTTACAAGTCTGTCTACAGACTCCCACATGCTCAGTCTACCTTACACTCATGCACAGTGCCCTACTCACGCCTCCTGGCATGCACACATGTGCATGTACACCCAGCAAGAAGCTTTGATGTTGGCAACACTGTACACCTTCCATTTCTTGACTTTCCCATGCTTATCTTGTGGCACTCCTCTTTCCATGAAATATGTCTGACATCTGTCACGTAACACTGACCTCCAATGAACTGCATTTGTTTCTGCCATTCCCCCTGTGATGTCACCTATCTCCTACTCTGTTCCTCCCCCTTATGTAACTCTTACACTACTCGGAATGTGCTCATTTGCTATGTGACAGTGGGATTCAGTATCCCAACACTCATTTACATAGGATTGCCTACTAATGCTTAGTTACATATCTTAGACTCAGTTTCCCCCCTTAGCAACCACTAAACGGTGGCCATGTTGTTTTTGGTCTGCTGGTCCCTGCATTGTATATCCATGCATTGTATAAAACCCACATTTGTGGATTTATAACCTTACTTTTTTATGTTTTATGTAGCGCAGCCCATTTGCGCGGGGCTGCACTGCGTTTAAACATCGACGATCGCCGAAAAAAAAATATTAATTTTTTTCTCATATTTGCATCGGGGTACCTTGCCAATGGCCACATATTTGGCCATTGGCATGCTGCCTGACACATATGCACCCTTTATCTGGAGCTGACATGGCTCCATTGTGTTATTTGCAGAAATGTACTCAGTTGTCAACTGAGTACATTTCTGCAGCTAACACAACTCTTACACGGGCTGGTTTGAGCTTCGTGGATTGCTAATCTACCTCATTTGCATGCCTTTTGGCTGGAAGTGGGGTGATTAGCATATCCCACGCCCTGCGCGTGTAAGTGTCATTTTAGCTTTCTCTTACACGGGATTTCGGGCTGTTCCTGGATCGCGATGGCTGCATGGAGTCTTACACGGCTCTTAGACTCCGTGCAAGCCATCGTGAATCCTGCCCAATGTGTTATGAAACATTATGAATAGATTTCTAAGCAGGACTAGAGTGTTATATTTTTGACATATTTTGATGTCATGAAATTTGCCTTGAAATCATTGAGATATACTAGGATATTATGATGAAAAAAGACCCCTACACTTTTGACTAAGTGGTCTCAGTTTATAGTATCCATCTGCACCTACGATCTAACATCTAATCATCACATTTTAATCAGTAACATGAGTATGCACACATTTATAGAAAGGAAAAACTGCAATAATAGTTTAAATTGTTTTATCTTGCAGCATACGTTTCTTTTTTTTTTTTAACAAATTTCATTCACTCCAAAATTGCATGTTACTCAAACCCTGCACTCCCTTTAACTTCCCCCTTCTTTTTCCTAAACATAATTCTGCATATATTAGCTCCACTAAATTCTATTTATTTCTAAAAAAATTGCCACTTTCCTTTTTTCAAGATTACACCTGGATTTTTAAATATCATTTGCAATATTCCGTACTTAAATTACAGTTAACTCAGATTTTGATTTCCACTTACCAGCAATTGCTTTTTTTCTTTTTTGGTAGATAATAACATTACACTTATTAAGGCAATTCAAGTGCAACATCTTAGTTTAACATAATAATTTCCTTAGTTACAACCATTTATTTCATCAGCTTTCTGTTAATGCACATGCAGAGTATTTTTAAAATCTTTCATATTGTTACAGTCCAAAAAAAAATAATCTCATTCTCAATCTATCTCTGAAGTTTACCTTGAGTAGAAAAGTACCTCTGCATGCAAACTCTTCCATGCAAAAATCCTAAGCCTTGAGACTTTCTTGTATGCTTGGGACCTCACCTGACAAATTTCTTCCCATTATTCCTTTATTATTTGCCTTTCTATTGTCCTTTTCCAATCTTTTCTAACCTCCTTTGACTGATTATTGTAGTTACCATGTAATATTTTATGTACCATACCAAGTACCCCTTTTTAATAGCAGCTTCTGTTCTAGATTCAACTAAACCTCAGTCAAAGTTGGTAGGTCAAATCACACTCTATTATCCCTTTCTCTATGCCTATATTCAATGAAACTCTGAAAGGGGTGTCTGTCTCTAACCTCTCTAACCTGCAGTTCAAACTTCTGCTTTAGCAAAATCTAATGAATAATAATATGAAAGCCATCCTAATGGCCCACGGTGGTTATTTATATGCGCATTACTCCACTGCCCATTTTCCGGAGTCCTATATCTCACAACACCCATAGACCAGAAATTCTATGTACAACAGCGATACACAATGTATTTGCTGTCTACAAATCCTGTGCATTATAAAAAACATAGTTCAATTAATCCACTGTTTGAATTTGACAAATGCTCTGATGTACTCCAGTCTAAGAATCTAGGGTATAATTTTCTCTTAAATTGTATCTAAAATAGGCATTGAAAGTAAGTCCACTGTTTGCTGCTTAGCAAAATAATGAAATTACATTATTCATTAACTGAATTATCAGGAATTATTGGTCAGTATTCATGAACACCTGATTGCTGCATTAAGCTTATGTGCATGACAAACAGCATTGAGCAGGGGATGTGCAATTCAGGAAACAACAGTAAATTATGTGGTCCGCTTCAAAAACAGTGGTTAGCAGTAGAATATGCTAATGCACACATAATCCACCATGATATATGCTAACAAAGAAAAAGATCACGACAGAGTGATTCAAAGCTGTATAAAACAAGTGCAAACACGTTTAGCATGATTTAGCTTTGAATTCCAGCACATACAGTATGGAATACAGCCAAAGGAAAACTGTTAGGGTTTGCTGCTGCCACTGTACATCTATGTGCAGCAGACTCTCATACAAAATGCTGCTTCTGCTGCTATCAGCCATTGCCCTAGAAGGTGAAGGTTTTTTAGACCATGTTGTATCTACCATGGGCTACATAAATTAGTAATATGAAGTGCTTCAGGGTGGACAGGGATACCATACAGGAATTTGTTGACATCTGCCAGCCCTATCTGAGACCTCATGGGTATCATGGAGTACTCATCCTAGTGAATACTAATGAATACTAAAGTATGTGCAGCTTTACATATTTTAGTTACAGTAACTTTTTGTCAACCTGCAGGGGACACAGTAGAAGTCTGACAGACTTCTGCCTCAAGAATACCTCACCAGTTCCTCAATGCAATGTTTCAACATGATTTGGAGTCTATCTGATTTCTGTACACTCTAGATGAAAAAGCCATCATAATGCAAAATGTCTATGTCATGTCTCATTTCCCTGAGGTATTGGAGGCATTGGACTGTACCCACATTGAGATAAAAGCACCACCTGGTGAACTGGGAAGAAAGCATATGAACAGAAAAGGGTATCACTCCACCAACTATCTTATGGTCTGTAATACATAACCTAGCATCTATAATGTTTGTGCTGCCAACCAAGTAGTTTCAATAACTTCCACAAATGGCACACCTGTGACATGTACCTAATTTTTCCAATGAGTGACTTCCCACAAGGACATCTAGTGAGTGATGCAAGATATGCACTAGAACCTTGGCTCATGACTCCTATGAGAAACCCATACAACTCCACTAAGAAAGGTTACAACTTCGCACATGCACAAGCTATAAATATCATACAGCATGTATTTGGGCTGCTCAAGTGACATTTCTGCTGTCTGGATACACCTGCAGCTGCCCTGTGTACGAACTGAGTACAAACTGCCACCTCTGTAAAAATATTGACTATATGTGACATATCATATCACACTTAGAAAACAGTTTTAGCAGGGTGCTCAACCACAGGGACTACAGTTCCTAGCACCATAGGCAGCAGCAGCTGACACAGATAACATATAAAAATCATGTCAAAAGCTTTGATAGCACTATGTTTCAGTATAAAAGGGAGCTTCACATTCTCAACTTCTCAATAGAGAACTTGTTCTAAATAAACTATAAATAAATAAAAATAGCATCACCTAGCACACTTGATCTGCTGTTGCCCTCTAAGTTAAAGCAGTGCACACCATCTCAAAGCAATTTCTATTACTTTTCAGAGCTCCAGACCCATACCTGTTTTTCTCCCATCCTGCCTTAAGATCACTGTCTTTCCCTCTGTACAGGCATATGCCACCCCTGACTTGCCTGATTGTTCTTTATATAATCTTGCCCTGCTCCCAGCAAGGTAAACCTGCTCCGTTTGCCCTCATTACACTTGCTCCCCTACCCTATCCCCATTCCCACCCATCCCCACTTTCCTTATGTTTACACTCTCTAAACTCCTCCCACACCACACATTAACCAATCCACTTACCCACCCAATTTCCTCTCCCCTCCAACTAATCACACTCCCTCCCACTTAACACTACTTCACCTTCTGTACTCTCCCTCTACCAATCTACCTTATTCCCTGCATAATTAACCTCCTACTTCTCATCTTCCCTAACCGACAAAACATTATACCTTTACTATTTATCTAGGATTTGTCACCATTCAGTTCCTCAAGATGTCCCCTCACTATCTCATCATCCCCTTCTCCTCTTATTAGCCCTAGCTACCTCATACCACACATCATGTTATTACCCTACATCAACACCTTTTCTATCTTACAGTCATTGCTCACACAACAACCCTCAGACACTTCTAATCTTTCCCTACGTATTTCCACTTCTACCCTCCAACCTCTTTGCAGTCAAATTCTATCCTAATGTATCTCTCTCCACTTATAATAAACCTAGAACCCCCTGTACTGTAGACCTTCACTCCTTCTTGCTTAGTTTTTTTGGCACATTTCTGTTGGACATTGAATGTCCACCCCAACCCACGTCTAACCACCTCTACCTCTTTCACACATTCTCATCCCACCTCTCCCTCTCAGTCTTTACCCCAATCCCCCTTTCCCCTACCTAAAACCCTAACTATCTTCTCCCTAAATATCCAAAGCATTGTGAACAAAACAACTGAATTCCACTCTTGGATCCAACTTAACTCCCCACATATCTTAACCCTATCTGAAACCTCATTAAAGCATCACATCTCTAACTCAGAAATCTTACCCCCAGGCTGCAACATGTATCATATAGACAGAGCTAAAAAGAAAGGTGGATGTGTTGCCATACTATACTCCAACCAACTTCCTATTTTTCCTCTCTCAACTCCATTACCAAGCTTTGTTCCTGCAGAAACCCTAATCATAAATTGCTATCTTAACCCCTATAATAAATTTGCCATTGTCTCCATCTATAACCCCCCAGGTGACAACATTCTTATTCTTGAAAACTTTCTCTCCTGGCTCGGCCAAAATATTGAAAACATTATACTTGGAGGTGTTAACATTGATTGGGCTTCACTTTCCTCCTCTTCCCCTACTCTTGATCTCAGTCTTTATGGCTTCCACCAACTCATATACTACCTTACCAGAACCAACAAATCCTCTACCTCTGGATCTGTTATAGACTGGATCCTAACTTCCACCACATGTGTCTGTTATAACCCTGGCACACTCCCCAATTCTCTGAGTGATCATTCCCCTACTTATGTCCAAATGTACTCTCAACAGTCACCCAAAGAAAACCTCTACAGATATGTCACAATCTGACTCACTTCAACCCAAACAAGTTAACTCTATACTGTCCAACATCAACTGGACCTTCCTTCATAATCTTCCCCTACATGATGCTGTAGCTGTTGTCAACAAAATATTTCTAGACATATTAAACACCATAGCCCCATTTAGAAAAATCTGAGTAAAATCAAACTGTGCCCCCGGCTCACTAAGTAAACATATTCAATTATGCACCAGAGGGGCACTGCCTGGAAAACGTGGCTCCAAAATAAAACCCCTACCCTAATCCACAACTACAAAGAACTTAGAAACATGTAAAAAACTAATAATTAAAGACAAAATATCATGTTTCACTTCCAACCACTGCAACCCACATACCAACCCCAAAAAATTCTGGTCCACTGTTAAATCATTCAAGTCTTTTGGATTAAGCCCTTGGGCTTCAGACCAGTTGTTTTACATTAGGAAGGTTTGTGGCAAGCACTGTGGTGGCAGGACAGGTAGCTTTCATCCTTCTAAGTTGGGAACTGCTGATTGAGAGCCCAGTGTCCAAGTGTATTAGTTCTGGTTTAGGCACTTGGGCTTCAGGCCAGTTATTTTACATTAAGAAGGTTCGTGGTCTGCACTCTTGTGGGAGAAGAGACTGGACTCTGCCCTTCTGAGCTGGGAATTTCTGGTTAAAGGTTTATAGTGCCTGAATATTTGAACTGTATCTTACTGAAATTGGTACACCTTGTTTGCTCTAGCATAGACTAGATCCAGGCCTGCTGAATCTAGCTTTGTTTATATGCTTGTTGTTTGTTTGCTTGTTATTTCCCTGGAAGCTAATTCCACCTAATACGCAACTTCTCAGCGCTTCTGTGGATCACTAGTGATATCTGCATTGCTTACTGTACTTATTTCCTTGTTTCACTTGAAAGAAAGTTACTGTTTGTCGTTTTGCATTTAGTTACTTGTAACACATTGCACTCAAGTTACCTGGCACTTGCTCACTAAAGCAATTATATAAGTCAGCACTAAAAATTAAAAGCACTACATCCTCACTCCCCACTGGCCCTTGTTTTCAATTAAGGATTTCCCAATATTATTCTAGCATGTCCAAAGGTCAGTTGTCAATCTCCTCTCCGGTCCAGCTGGTGAATCTGGGAATCTTGAGGCAATGTTATAACTGCCTCATGTACACAGACAACCCTCTCCTCCTCCCACATAACACAAATACTTGAGAGATGCAGCTATTTAGCCAAACTGGAGGCTGAGCTCTCTCAACTCAGGACTGGCAAGACCAGACAGGAGGAGAAGGCAACTACACACACCACAAAACCAGCCTCACATAATGCTACCACTCCACTGAATCAAACACATAAACACACAAAGACATACTCGGAGGCTCTGAGTAAAATTTACCTAAACAGCAGAGGCCTCCAAAGCAGACACCCAAACAACTGCTACCTCAAGACACCCCACAAGCAACACATAAACCACAAAAGCAGTGTGCAAAGCAGTCACAGCCCTTAAGGCCAAATACAACACCAAACATACTTGTCATAGGTGACTCCATAGTCAGACACACTGACGTCCCACTCACCAGGCTGAACAAGGAGAGGGTCACAGTAAGCTGCCTATCGGGCGCTAGAATCCGCCACATAACAAAAGCACTCGGGTCACTCCACGGCAAGTACAAATATGACACAGTCATTGTCCATGCTGGTGTGAACGACCTGAGACGTACCTCCCTGGACTACATGAAAAGATACATAGAGAAGCTCTCTGATTATGTAGCCCAGTCAGGTATGACCCTAACCCTGAGCAGTATCCTTCCTTCACCAAGAATGATGCCACAATATAGAGACAAGATGATCAGCTTTAACAATTGGCTTAATGTCTGGTGTCATTCAAAGGGGATCCAGTGTCTGTCTGCCTGGGATGACATGCTTGACAAGCCACGCTGCTTTGCAAGGGATGGCTTGCACCTGTCACCCCTGGGATTCCGGATATTGGCTAAGGCTCTTGCCACCCCCATAGTGCCTTTTTTAGGCAAGGCTCAAATTCTAAACCTACCACCCTAGAAAACAAAATGGGAAGAAACTGAGGGTAATGCTGCTCAATGCCAGAAGTCTAAATCTCAAAATGCACGCACTCGAGGCCCTTCTCAGTATGGAGAACATCGATGTCTGTGCTGTAACTGAAACCTGGTTCAAGGCTCCTGAGAGCACCCCAGCACTATTAGGTTTTACCTCATATCATGCGTTCGGCCCCAAAACCCGGACCACACCACAAAAGGAGGGTGTATCCATATTCATAAAGGATACCCACACCTCCAGGTTGGTGGCAACGCTAAGCTTCGGAAACCATCCAGGTGCAACTAACCATAGGCAAAACTGCTCTACAAATTGTAGCATGCTACAGGCCACCCTCTCAAACTCAGGAACCCCACACAGCCTTCCTGAAGACACTGGAGGGTATAAACGTATCTCCAAACACCATCATATTGGGTGACTTCAACTACCCGAATATAGACTGGGAACATTATTCAAGCCCTAACTTTCTAGCCCAACGGTTCCTGGAGTTGATAAATTCAAATGCCATGGAACAGCTAGTCACTGTTCCCACGAGAGGAGAAAATATACTAGATCTCATTGTCACAAACATGGGGACAAAATGCTCCACACCGGAAGTATATCCCTCATTGGTGAGATCTGATCATAAACTAATCTCACTGGAAATCCACATCCCGCCCCCACCCCAAACAAAAAAGTCATAGTGAAGAACTTCTCTAAAGCAAACTTCACACTACTCAAGACTGGTATGGTATCCTTCAAGGCCCCTGAGCCAGTGGAAACCACAACCCAAGCTGTGGAAGCCCTTACAAATGCCTTCTATGAACACCTCCAGGACTGCATGGATCAGGCAATCCCAAATAAAACCAAGACTCTTTCCACAAAGGGCAAACGTCCAGTCTGGTGGACCCCAGCCATTAACAAACTTTACAATAAGAGGAGAAAGCTATTACATGATAGAACAAAATCCATAAAAGGGAAGTCACCCCTGATCATTATTAGTAAAAAATACGAGCACTCATAAAATCAACTAAGGCCAATTTTGAGAGAAAAATTGCCATGGATTCAAAGGACAATCATAAGGCCTTTTTCAGCTATGTTAGGAACCTGGGTGGAAACCCCAGATATGCTCAGAATTAGTCCAAAATGATACAAAAATCACTGAACCCACAGACATTGCCAACATACTGGCAGACAGGTTCAGTGCAAACTTCACCCCCCTCTCCCCCCTAAAGGAGAGATAACTATCCCAGCCGAGTATAGCCTCCCGGACATCTCAAATGCGCAGGTGAAAGCTGCTCTCTCTAAAGCTAAAACACAGCATCAATGGGACCGGATGGTGTCCCCGGCTGTGTGCTACATGAGCTAAATGAGGAATTAAACCCGCACATAAGGCAGCTGTTTAATCTCAGCCTTACCACAGGATACGTGCCCAAGGAGTGGCGACGGCAACTGTGGTCCCACTCCACAAAGGCGGCCTCGACGGACCCTGGTAATTACCGCCCCATAAGCTTAACAAGTCTAGTCTGCAAAGCTATGGAGAGGATCATAATGGAGCTCACAAACAAAGATATAGGGGACTTGCAGACATTGGACCCGACCCAGTTTGGCTTTGTCAAGGGAAGATCATGCCTTTTGAACTTGGTTGACTTCTTGGAAACAGTCACCAAGGCCACTGATGAGGTAAAGGCAGTCCATACAGCCTACCTTGACCTTGCAAAGGCTTTCGACACAATACCCCACTCGGGTATTGTAGAAAAACTTACCAGCTTAAATGTAAACCCATATGTTACAAGATGGGTTGCAAACTGGCTTAAGGACAAAACCCACAGGGTTAGAGTTGCTGGCGCTATGTCAGACTCCAAGCCGGTCACAAGTGGTGTCCCACAGGGCTCGGTCCTTGGCCCCCTATTGTTTGGCATCTACTTCTCAGAAGTACAGGCCAACATGGGAGGACTTTGGCTGACAAAGTTTGCAGACGACTGCAAACTGGGCCATAGTGGAAAGTGCATCGGACACTGATATCCTTCAGAAGGGACTCACGGAAACAGATAGCTGGTGCCAGAGCCATGGCCTGAAGTTAAACGCCAAAAAATGTATAGTCATACCCTTCGGGAAAAACAAGGTAACCCCAAGCTACCATATAGGTGGCAATCCACTAAGAACAGAAGAGGTTATCAGGGACCTGGGGACCCAGGTTGACAGTGGCCTTTCTTTTGACACTCACGTTGCTAAAGTGGTTAGAAAGACCTTCTACATTGCCCACCTGATCATGAAGGGATTCACATCCAGATCTAGTGAGGTCATTGTTCCCCTGTACTCTTCACTTATCAGACCAATGATCGAGTACAATGCCCCATTCGGGATGTATCTCACCTGACATCTGCAGCAATTGGAGAGACCCCAAAAGTTCCTCACCAAAAGGATAAAGGGACTCCAAAATCTGTCATATGCTGCCAGATTGAAGAAACTCCAGCTCTATTCAGTCGCATACCATCTGCTCAGAGGTGACATGTGCCTGACATACAAGGCCATGTCCAACCTGGAATTAATGGACATGCTCCACCTCAAAAAATCCAAATCCACCAAAACCACTAGAGCAAGCGACTTAAACCTTAGCACGGATATAAATAGGGCGTGCTGGAGGGATAGATTTATCACTCAGAGACTCCCTATGCTGTGGAATAAAATCCCGGTCCATGTGAGGCAGAGCACCTCGCTGACTCTGTTCAAGAGAAATTTAGACCTGTGGATGGGAGATCGTAGGTTTACCCCGGGAATCATCTCTGTGTCACTGCTGGACAGAGGCACAACAAACTAATGGGCACAGTATTTTTTCATATAAGGGGTGGCGTAAGCCACAAAAATTTGGGCTAGGCTTATAAATGCCTTAGGGCAGATAGCCTAGTATAAACCTATGAACCTATGAACAATCCTCTACCCCAGTACCCATCCCACCCCCAACGTCTCCCCCCTCGATCAACACAGCTTTTCTATTAAACAACTACTTCATAGAAACAATCCAAAAACTAACTCAACACAGTCCCAGTGCCTCTTCTCTGACTTTAGCCCCCCAGTCCTCCTTCCTCTAATACCTTCTCCTTACAACGTTACCACTGCCTTTATCAAATTCCAACTAAACTCAAACCCTGCTCTCCCTCTATAGACAGTTTACCCCCCCCCACTTCCTTAAAATTGCTGCCAACTTCTATAGCCTGCCCAATCTCTATCCTCATTAATCATTCCTTTACCAAGTCTGTTGTCCCAGAATTATGGAAATCCTTTTACACAATCCCTCTCCATAAAGGTGGTAACTCTGCTAATACCTCTAACTATCGTCCCATTGCTATACTATCCCCTGTTTCCAAAATACTAGAAAAATATGTATATTCTCAGCTACTTAAACACTTGCTTGATAATAACCTCTTAACTCCCACTCAACACAGATTTAGACCCCACCGCAGCACATCTACTGCTTTACTTTCTTTAACCCAAATCATAGCTTAAACCCGTGATAACAACCTACTTCTTTCCAGTCTATTCCTTGATCTCTTGAAGGCTTTTGATACTGTCTCCCACTCCAAACTGTTAACTAAACTTTCTGACCTTCATCTCTCTGTCCACTCTTTAGCCTGGTTCTCTAGTTATTTATGTAACAGACTACAATCTATACTTTGGCAAACTGTCCCTTCCCCATTTCTGTCTGTCTACACTGGTGTTCTCCAAGGCTTTATTTTCTTCACTAACAACTTACACTCTGCTACTAACCTGTCAGTACTCTTATAATATGCCGACAATCCCACCCTTATTATAACTGCTCACAATATCCCTGAACTCCTTTCTCTTACCCAAAACACTTTCTCCTCTATTGAAACCTGGCTCACTGATAATCCACTAATCTTAAATCCTAAAAAAACTAAACTTCTACTTTTCCTTCCTAAAACTGTAGCACAACATAAATCCTCTTCCTCCATTATCTCCCTTAACAATAACATCATCAGACTGGAATCACATACTAAATTATTTGGTGTCACCATCGATGATGAACTAAAATTTGATATACATATCAATCAATGCATAAAGAAAACCCACCAAAACTCAGGCTCCTGTATCATAATCATAAATCTCTTTCTCCCTCCTCCAAACCCTCCCTAGCTATGTCTCTGTGATTACCCTCTTTTCTGTACACTGCCCCTGTCCTTACTAATCTCCAGTCATCTCTTCTCAGCAAACTAGAGCAAACCTACAATAAAATAGCTAAGTTTGCCTCCAGTCTCTCCTATAATTCACATCACCGCTTTGCCCTTATGTCTTTGCATTGGCCTGAATTCCCCAAACAACTGCTTCTTTCTCAACTGAATATAACACACTCTATTATTTATAACCCCATACCCTGACCCTCTTTCTCTAATATTGTAGCACTATACAACCCAAGACATCATCTTCGTACATCTGACAAACATCTTCTGGACACCTACAAACACACAAAAAATATTGCGAAGTCATGAGACAAATACTCAGTAGTCCACATCTGGAACTCCCTCCCACACAACATAAGAATATCTCTCATAAGCCCCAGTTCAAACTTGAACTTAAACACTATCATCTAAACACCTGATCCTGTCCCTGTCAAGTTTTAACTTAATATTAGCTACCCTCCTCCTAAATCTACTTTTATTCTCTCATATCTTTCTCTTTCCCCAGTATCTTTCTCCTCTCCAGAGCACTAATACTACTACACACCTACACCCTGTTTCTTCTAAATAATCCTTTGCAGCCAGATTAACGTGCTGTTAATGTATAGATTTACACTGAAACTGGTACAAAATTGTTAGCTTCAATTATTTCACCGTGATGTATATTTTTTCTTGTTATCAGCAATTTGTGATGTAAATATTTGTCTTGACTGATTATAATTGTAACTGGAACTTTTATCCTCAGGTCTCAACTGAAAATGGGCCTTTGGCTCAGATGGACCAACTCGGTTAACAAATGACAATAAATAAAAATAAATAAATAAATAAAACTCTTAGCTGTTTGCAAAGTGCTATTTGCATTGTTTAACATTCACAAAAAAAAAAGAAATCTCAAGCAAAATGTGCTCCACTGAAGCTAATAATTGCTTAGCTATATCTTTTACTACAATAGTATAGTCAACATTAATGAGAGAGATGGGAAAATTTTAACTTGGTTATTAGTTGATTCTTCTTTTTAATGAAAATTATTCTTGAAGACTTAACAATGTGTAGAAATTATCCACAAGAATTAAACATTTCCTATCAAAAAATTATCACCATGGTGCTACGAGTGCTTTACTGGTAAACGCCAATAATGTTATGATGATAGTAAGGGATTTGAAGATATGAGAGTCACATTGAGCAAACAAACATACACAGACACACACACACACCACACACACACACACACACACACACACACACACACACACACACACACACACACACACACACACACACACACACACACAAACATACACAGACACACACACACAGACATGCACAGAGCCCAGAGCCATTCAGTAATTACCTGAGCTAACAGACTCATTGATACCATAGAAAGCCAAGGGTCTTTAAAAACATGACGGTGTACATCCCAATCATTTTGCTACAAAACAACACAGTAGAACATGATTTTGAATTTTATTTATTTATTTATTTATCTGTGCTTGTTAACCGGGAAAGTATGAATAAGCCAATGGCCCATTTTCAGCAGAGGTGCAGAGAGAAAAACTTCACAACAGGTTCAAAAACATTTAAACAGTAGTTGATGATTAATTGTATACAAGAGGAAAAAGCTCTGCAATGAGTTGGGGAGAAAGGCTCCACAAAAATGCCAATAAAACACATTTTACAATAGCTGATAAGCTGAGCAGCCAAGTGCTCCGGATTCTGCAGAACGCTCCGCATTTAACATCAGCTTAGCCTACTGTCCCGCTGTTCTGCATTGTACAGTGCCGGCTCCACTTTGCAGTTTTTTGACTGGCTTGTATGCAGCACTGCAGTTAAAAGCAGAACACAAGCAAAACACAAGGTAAAGAAAACAAATCACAGCACTCAAAATATAAAAAGGCAATAAACTAATACAAAATACAACAAGTAAAAAGCAAACCAACCTTTCCCTCACAGCAAAGTGTAGCAGAGTCTTTTGAGCCTTTCCAAAAAAGTAAAGTAATACACATAATGAAACCCTCGGAGCAAGATGAAGAAAAATTCCTCCAAAGGTGAAAAACAATAGATTGGACTGATGTAAACAGTAAATTGAAAAAAAACAATAAAAATAACAGATGCAATGAAAATAAAATGATAAGCCTCTAAATGTGCAAACATTATATCACAGAATTCCATAAATTATCTTAGTGTAGAGCCACTTTTGTTTGGTGCCAGTGTTATAGGCAGCTAAGCAGTTCTTGAGAGGAAGCTAAATAGCAGAGCATCATAAGTAAAGGGGAGGAACTAGTAACCTGAAGGAAAAAAAAAAAGGTAAGCTGACTTAATGACTCTGGTTTTGCCTCTACAAGTGGGTCAGGGTTGACCTCATCATATCAGATTTTAAAATGCAGTTTTAGTACATCTTTTAGTTGCTGCTTTAATTTAACTTGTCTATGAAATGTATGCAACTTGCTCTTGAGTCATCCATGTTTTTATTATGAAGAAAACTACTGCTTTAAAGGAATCCAGTTTCTTATAAAATGAAACTGGTTGATTTATATTATCAGTTCTGTAATTTAAATTGACTTTTTATAGAAAAATCTGGGACTATGATTCATCATCACAGTTTTATTGCTATTTCAATTGTGCTTCTGTGCTACACTTCAGCCACTAAAGCATATTATACAACGACCCCCCCCCCTCCATTAATATTAAAAAATGTGCACACTGATTGGTCAGCGTGCATGTTGTAAATCAGAGTTATAGTAATGGAAAAAGGTCCAGTCGCCCAGACTTTTTCCATTATTATAACTCTTTTTTTTTACAGCAACGGACAACGCAAGATCTCCATTGCTTCACACTGTCTCACTATGTTAAACGAGTTTAACATAGCAAGACAGCTTTAAAAAAAGCACCAGAGATTCTCCGTTGTTTTTTTTTAAGCTGATGATAGTAAGGGATTTGAAGATATGAGAGTCACATTGAGCAAACAAACATACACAGGCACACACACACACACACACACACACACACACACACACACACACACACACACACACACACACACACACACACACACACACACACACACAAACATACACAGACACACACACACAGACATGCACAGAGCCCAGAGCCATTCAGTAATTACCTGAGCTAACAGACTCATTGATACCATAGAAAGCCAAGGGTCTTTAAAAACATGACGGTGTACATCCCAATCATTTTGCTACAAAACAACACAGTAGAACATGATTTTGAATTTTATTTATTTATTTATTTATCTGTGCTTGTTAACCGGGAAAGTATGAATAAGCCAATGGCCCATTTTCAGCAGAGGTGCAGAGAGAAAAACTTCACAACAGGTTCAAAACATTTAAACAGTAGTTGATGATTAATTGTATACAAGAGGAAAAAGCTCTGCAATGAGTTGGGAGAAAGGCTCCACAAAATGCCAATAAAACACATTTTACAATAGCTGATAAGCTGAGCAGCCAAGTGCTCAGGATTCTGCAGAACGCTCCGCATTTAACATCAGCTTAGCCTACTGTCCCGCTGTTCTGCATTGTACAGTGCCGGCTCCACTTTGCAGTTTTGACTGGCTTGTATGCAGCACTGCAGTTAAAAGCAGAACACAAGCAAAACACAAGGTAAAGAAAAATCACAGCACTCAAAATATAAAAGCAATAAACTAATACAAAATACAACAAGTAAAAAGCAAACCAACCTTTCCCTCACAGCAAAGTGTAGCAGAGTCTTTGAGCCTTTCCAAAAAAGTAAAGTAATACACATAATGAAACCCTCGGAGCAAGATGAAGAAAAATTCCTCCAAAGGTGAAAACAATAGATTGGACTGATGTAAACAGTAAATTGAAAAAAAACAATAAAAATAACAGATGCAATGAAAATAAAATGATAAGCCTCTAAATGTGCAAACATTATATCACAGAATTCCATAAATTATCTTAGTGTAGAGCCACTTTTGTTTGGTGCCAGTGTTATAGGCAGCTAAGCAGTTCTTGAGAGGAAGCTAAATAGCAGAGCATCATAAGTAAAGGGGAGGAACTAGTAACCTGAAGGAAAAAAAAAAAGGTAAGCTGACTTAATGACTCTGGTTTTGCCTCTACAAGTGGGTCAGGGTTGACCTCATCATATCAGATTTTAAAATGCAGTTTTAGTACATCTTTTAGTTGCTGCTTTAATTTAACTTGTCTATGAAATGTATGCAACTTGCTCTTGAGTCATCCATGTTTTTATTATGAAGAAAACTACTGCTTTAAAGGAATCCAGTTTCTTATAAAATGAAACTGGTTGATTTATATTATCAGTTCTGTAATTTAAATTGACTTTTTATAGAAAAATCTGGGACTATGATTCATCATCACAGTTTTATTGCTATTTCAATTGTGCTTCTGTGCTACACTTCAGCCACTAAAGCATATTATACAACGACCCCCCCCCTTCATTAATATTAAAAAATGTGCACACTGATTGGTCAGCGTGCATGTTGTAAATCAGAGTTATAGTAATGGAAAAAGGTCCAGTCGCCCAGACTTTTTCCATTATTATAACTCTTTTTTTTTACAGCAACGGACAACGCAAGATCTCCATTGCTTCACACTGTCTCACTATGTTAAACGAGTTTAACATAGCAAGACAGCTTTAAAAAAAGCACCAGAGATTCTCCGTTGTTTTTTTTTAAGCTGTCTTGCTATGATAAACCCATTTAACATAGCGAGACACTTTAAAAAGCAACGGAGATCTTGCTTTCTACATTGCTTTTTTTAGAGTCTCGCTATGTTAAACCCATTTAGCATAGAGAAACAGTTTGTAAAAAGCAAAGGAGATCTTGCTTTCTCCGTTGCTTTTGCCCACAGCTCTGATGTACTGCATAGGCATACGCATGCGCAGTACATCAGAACTGCTGCAGAATACCAGATAGCTGTGGAAGGGCAGCAAGGAGGCATTATACAATGCCATTATTTAAGAAAAGTAATTATTTTTTCTTAAATAATGTCATTGTATAATATCAATAACCACTTCTGGTGGTAATGCTGGATTTACCCACGGTTGACGTTGGCCACTCGGGCTTCGCCCTCATGACCAAACCACACCAACAGTGGGTAAATCCAGCATTACCCACACCCAGGCGTGGGTTATTGCTATAATATAGTATAGGATGTGTCATACAATGAGGATTATGATTGGGTCTTCAATTGTAACTCTCTTATTATGTGTTCAGTACTTGGATGCCATGAAATTCAATCTGAAGGTGAATCCTAGAATGCATGTTGAAAACACATGATCAGTAAGACCCACTGATATTTCTTTGTAGGTCATAAAGCTTTGTTTGTTCCTTGTACTACCAGTTAACAGAAAAGACAAATAAATAAATACATAAATAAAAGCACAGCATTTTTATTAAGCTGGTAAGAACTTAGCAAGTGCTGTAAAACAAACAGCAGCATACCTCTCAGCTTACTTGCTTACACTTTCGGGGGATGGGGAATAGATCAAATTAGGAACAGTTTTTAAATACTCCTCAAATTCACTTAAAAATTAATAGAACACAAATTTTTGCTCCAATATACAATTTCTAAACAATGGGAATTATGAAACTCTAATTTTGGGATTTTTGACTGACTGTAATCCTAAATAATTTACCAGAAAATCAAACAAATTTATGAGGGAAAGGGTAAAAATATGCGACAAACTCAGACAGGTGACAGATATAGGCATAATGCAGAATCAAAGCTGTGCTAACTTTTGCTGCTGTCATTTATTAGATGGCACTTTCAGATATTAGTCCCTAGCATGAGGCCCTAACATAACAGTGCTGGGGGGGGTGTAACAATTGTCACATACCCCCACATGCTGTTATGATTGGGTCTCATGCTAAAGAAGCACTTAACAAGTCAATCTTTTTTCTCTACACTAGAGCGTAATCTTGGCATTCCATCCAATACATATACCTTATTAACCATCTTTTCCCTGTAGTGCTGTGCTATCCTGCCTAATTATAATTCATACAAATTGCCATGGCACAATGAGAAAGTTATAGCCATTGTCATTTTACAGTATTCAGGATTCCTGTTGCTACCTGAGCTTCCATAGGCAACAGCTATGTGACTGTGTTGGTGAGTAGGGAAAAGGATAGTTTAGTAGCAGGTTTGCCTGCACCACCTGGAATTCTACTGACTGTCAGGTGTCTCCTATCAAGCAAAAGATTATTTTGTTTTTTTTTTTGTTGCAGTGCCAATATGTACTGAGGAACATGTCAGCACAGATAGCTATCACTGGAATGTTAAGTGCAACCAACATTTGGTCATATGCTAAAAAGTACTTTGGTAACCACCACGGAATGATAACTGTTAAAATCTTCTCTTTAATAAACTCTAGTAAAAAATACAGATAAAATGAATTCTGATAAGTGCTTTCAGCAAGAGATGCCATCTTCAGATTGTTCATTTGGTCATATGCTGCAGAAGTCCCATAGATAATGCCATTTGGACCAGGCCATACTCATACGGTGTTGTGTTTGGGAAACAGTCACGAATAGTGAAGATGTAATTTGCATGTGTAGTCTGTATTTACAGTTTGCTTGTTTGTCTTTTCGGCTTTTCCCGGTTAGGGGTCACCACAACGGAACTCCAGTCTGCTAATGATTGGCAGTCGATTTTTATGGTGCTGAGTTTCCAGCCCAACCTTCTGCAAAGGCACGCCCATTCACGCATGTCTTTTGGAGGTCACTCGACCACGGAGAGGACATGCACTCCAGCTACTGCTGTACCACCACGATACAGTACGATGGCTAACGAATGAGGAATACTAAGAATAATGACTTATTCCAGTATGTACCTTTGTCTATGAATCTCATAGTATTTGATATTGCATTTTACATCACATCAGCCTTGTACAATGGTTTTCATTGCTAATGGGTAGAGCCCATAGACAGGATCCTCAAACCAACTAGTATTAAAATACCTATAACATGAGTTAGTACATTAAGCCTAATACAGTTTTGCTCACGCAGCGTGTTTTTGCTCAAAATATGCACAATAGGATGAATCCATGAGATAATTGCAAATTGCATTTCAGAGGAAACAAGAAGTTCAAAATGAAAATTGATATTTTATTTTTATTTATTTGTTTTGACATTTGTTGACTGGGTATGTCCAACTGAGCATGTACCCTTTTTCAGTGGAGGCTAGGAGAGAAAAGCTCCACACAAAACAATTACATAACAATTATTAAAGTATAAATAATACAGAGTTCAGAAAAACTTCAAATACATGACAGACACCTCATAAAGCACTACTGGCTAACATCAAAGATCGAAACAGTACTAATTTTGTGAACTTTAATCATACTTTGACTTAGGAATGGGGTCCATTCCCATCACGGTATAAGAAACCCAAACAATTTGGAGAAATTAAAAAAAAGGAGTAGCTAGAGATACATAAAACATCTCAAAGTACAGTACACAATACATCAATCTGCAAGCAATTAAGTAAAGAGGAATAGGAGAAATACAGTATTAGCTACAGATGCATAAAAAAAAATCTATAAATACAGTACAAAAATAAAACAATCTGCAAGCCCTGAAGAAAAGAAAAAATATTGAGAATTTGCCTATAGTAGTGGGAGTATGTGGTTACAGAAGGGCAGGTGGATTGTTTGAATCAGGGGAATAGAAAGAAAATGTAGACATCCCTACAATTTATAAATATCGATGTTCTTATCTGGGTTTTTCACTGTTTATCAATCCGATAAAGATTCATCCTCCATATACTTCCTTTTCAGCCACTGATGATCCTGACATGAGAATCTGTTGCATATATTCTTCTATCATTCATGGCAGAGAGGACAACATTGTGGTTATCCCCAAGTATGACTGCTTAAGAAATAAGCTGCTGTTGTTCATAAGTCCAAAGGTGATTCCTACGCTAATGACCCTAATGGGCCTTTTTAAGCCTAACCATGCTTCCCAATTGTATTGTGCAGGTTATGATACTAATTATTTTTATAGGTGTAGCTCTGTGAAGTATGTGCATGCTTCCTCTTGCTAATAGGCATATAGTAGGCAGACCAGAGGCAAATTTACAACTCACCATCCACTGATTCAAGTTTAGCTTGAATAAGTACAGGGAGCGAATAATTTTCACATGAATGGAAAGCCTGTCCCAGATAAAGGGTAGTCTCTGATACACATACCTGTCACTCCAACATGTCCTAATTATGTTGCAGATAAAGATTATTTCTTTAGATTGCATATTTCTGATGGTATTTCATTTGCAGTTATGCAATATGTCCATAAGGACTGGATCAGTGGATACTGTTTAGTACAGGCATAGATCGATTCTCAGCAGTCTATAGAAGACCGAGTAAAAGGATAGTTGAATTTTCTATATCTACTGACACAATATTTACTAGTACAATGAAACTAGAGCATGACAATTTGTCTGCTAAGCTGCCTCAGCTTGTAGGGTTCATATTATATGTAATGATTTCTGAGGGCAAAGAGGGTTTATAGTTTTGACTGTCAACATAGAACAGCTGGCAGCATCACATCAACATATTGCATTACAGCAGCTGCAGCTGATACTGAGCCTGGTGCAGTCTGTTACAAACTGTGCACATGTTAATATACAGCATTTAGGATGGATTAAAATATGTACCAGCCATCATGTCAGTCCATCATGCTTAATCACATCTGAATTACTCCACTGCCAGTTTCACTGTGTTATGGATCTCACACAGCAGTACTGCAGAAATTCTGCACACACTATTGGTACACAATGCATTCACTGTCCATGAATTCCACCCAATATGCAAAATCAATTAAGTGAAACCACTCATAGGTTCATAGGTTCATAGGTAGGTACTAGGCTTTCGGCCCTACGGCCTATACAAGCCTAGCCATAACAATTTCCTGGCTATTTCTTCCCACACTATTTACTTCCCTGGACCCCTGTCTAGCAGGGTGACTGACGTGATCCCTGGGGTGAATTTCCTTTCTCCCATCCAGTCATCAAGGTTTCTTTTGAAGAGGGCTAAAGAAGTGCTCTGCTTGACATGTATGGGCAGTCTATTCCAGAGTAAGGGGAGTCTCTGGGTCAGGAACCTATCCCTCCAGCATGTTTTGTTTATTGCGATGACAAGGTTTAGATCCCTGGAGCATGTGGATCTGAGGGATTGGGATTTCTTTAAGTGTAGCATGTCCAACAGCTCTGGGTTTGACATGGCCTTGTATGTTAAGCAGAGATCGCATCAGAGTAGACGATATGCGACAGAATATAGCTGGAGTTTTTTAAGGTGGTCAGCACAGGGCATCTGCTTTAGGCCTGTGATTCTTTTAGTGAGGTATTTCTGTGGCCTTTCCAATTGTTGCAGATGTCTTGAGAGGTACATACCAAATGGGGCGTTGTATTCTATAATGGGTCTAATGAGGGATGAGTACAGTGGGACAATGACCTCCTTTTTTCTGGATGAAAAGCCCTTAGTGATGATGTGTGCCACATAGAAGGATTTCCTGACTGTTGTGGAGATGTGGTTATTGAAGGTGGGACCAATGTCCACCTGTGTCCCTAAGTCTCTTATCACACTTTCGGTGTTTAGTGTACTACCACCTATGTAGTAATTCATGGGTACATGATTTTTCCCAAAGGGGATAACTATACATTTCTTGGCATTGAGCTTGAGCCCATGGCTCTGGCACCAAGCATCTGTTTCTGTAAGGCGCTTTTGTAGAATATTGACATAATTTGGGGATTCAATAATGGCTCCTAGTTTGCAGTCATCTGTGAACTTTGTTAGCCAGAGTCCGTTAGTGTTGGCCTGTACTTCAGAGAAGTAGATGCCAAACAAGAGAGGTCCCAGAACTTAACCCTGAGGTACTCCGCTTGTCACTTGTCTGGAGCTGGATTTGGAGTCAGCTACTTTTACAGTGTGGGTTCTGTCAGTAAGCCAGTTGGCAACCCATTGAGTGACGTAGGGATTAATGCCCAGCTTAGTAAGTTTATCTATGATTCCAGGGTGGGGGATGGTGTCAAAGGCCTTGGCGAGGTCCAGATAGGCTGTGTGGACTGCCTTACCCTCGTCCACAGCTCTGGAGACTGATTCGAAGAAGTCAATCAGGCTCAGGAGACAAGACCGGCCCTTCTCAAACCCAAACTGGGTGGGGTCCAGTGTTTTAAGGTTGCCAATGTCTTTGTTTTTAAGTTCCATGATAATACGTTCCATGGCCTTGCAGATCAGGCTCATCAGACTGATGGGGCAGTAGTTCCCAGGATCCAAGGTGGATCCCCCTTGTGGAGTGGGATAACTGCAGCTGTGCACCACTCAGTGGCATGAAGCCTGAGGTGAGGGTATGATTAAATATGACACTTAGGTGAGGTGCCAGTTCATTTTGTAATTCATGTAGTACACAGCCTGGGATGTCATCTGGTCCCATGGATGCTGTATTCTTAGCTTTGGAGAGTGCGTTTTTTACCTGTGTGGCAGTTATTACCGGAATTTGCAATCTTCCGGTACTGAGATGGGCCATTTAGGGGGTGAGAGGGGGGTGAAGTTGGCACTGAATCGATCTGCCAGGATATTGGCAATATCCTTGGGATCAATATATTTAATGCCATTCTGTTGTAGCTCAGAGCAGATCTGAGCATTGCCATTTAGATTCTTGACATAGTTATAGAATGTCTTGTGGTTGTCTTTGGAATCTTTGGCAATTTTATTTTCGTAACTAGCTTTAGAGGATTTGATAAGGGATCTTAGCTTCTTACTGAGGCTGGTAAGGGAGTTTTTCGCATCCTGGGATTTTCTTCTTTTCTGCAACAGTTTCTTCCTTTTGTTATAAAGTTTGTTTATGACAGGGGACCACCAGACTGGCTTCCTTTTTTGGAGGAGAGCATCTTGATTCTATTTGGGATGGCAGGATTCATGCATAAGTGGATGTGCTCGTACAGTGCCTTAGTGTAGGACTCTGTAGTCGAACTTTCAGTTATCGTCTGCATGGGTGTCATGAAGTTTGTAACTTTTGACTTGAGTAGCATGAAGCTGGCTTTGGAGAAGTTTTTTTTATGGAGGTTTCCTTACTGGGGGTGGGGGTGGGATGTGGATGTTAAGGGTGATTAGCTTATGGTCTGACCTGACCAATGAGGGGGTGACCATAGTTGTGGAGCATCAATTTCCTATGTTGGTAATGACCGGGTCTAAGATATTGGAGCCCCTGGTGGGACATTGAATTAGTTGATCCAGGGCATTGGAGTTTATGAATTCCAAGAACCGTTGGGCAAAGGTGATGGTACATGAGTAGTTTTCACAATTAATGGCAGGTTAGTTGACATCACCCAGTGTTAGGGTGTTTGGCTGCACATTTGGACTTTCCCAGTAATCAAATGTGAATAAATAAATGCTAGTAGGCAGGTGGCTCCACATATCAGGCCTCAGTCTAGAGAAGGCTCCCTGGCCTACAACAGTTTTAAATGCAAGAATATATATAAATGTGTGTGCTGTTATTAGCATTAGTCATCCAAGTCTGTCTACGTCACTTTTCAAACTTAAAACACAATTCCAGCTTTGGCCAGCAGTGTAAATTGTAACTGTAGATTATGGTAATTAAACCAAGTGGGAGTGAACAACTTCTGTAACATTTGGGAAAATAAGCCCTATTGTCAGCCTTTTTTAGTATTTGGACACTTGTAATCTTGAATCTTGGAAACAAAGTTTTTGGACTTCATTTTGTGTCCAGGGTAGGAACATTTTTTTTCTGATTTTTTTTGTTACTGAGGATCACTTGTCTGTGACGAATAAAGGCTTGTTGCTTTGGAACACTATCTGGGTTTCATGATTTTTGGAAATTATTAGAACTAAGCTCATCATTGAAGTTTTAAGACCACTAGTTAATCTTTTTTCCCCTCAATATGTGTGGTGGTGAGGTTGGAACTAGACAGATTCTGTGCTTGTTCATTTTTTAACATTTAAACTACTACTGCACTTACCTTACCATTAAAATTGATCAATAAATCTGTTTCTGCTTATTTTTACCTGCTGCACCTTGTCGTTAGTATTTTGTAACTGTGTGAGGTTGTTTAACTGCATTTCTGCAAGTTTTTACATTGCACTTTACCAAATTGTCTATTTAAATTGTATTTTACTGTTACAGGCTACACACTCAAGTGTCCTAGCCATTTAGAGCCTTATAAGTACAATTTAATCCTGCATTTAATGCCTCCCTATTTCTGAAAAAAAAAATACTACAAAAATCCTATCTGGCTCCTCGTTTCCTGCTTTTCTTTAACCCAGTATAGTCCAGATCTCAGATTTGCTGATTTCAGGACTGTGCATTGTGGTGTGAGTTGACCAGACCTTCCAGAGATAGAAGAAAGTCTTGCAGCCTATCGGTGGCAGTGGTAAGCTCTGAACAGCCTATCTAATGCTTGGGGAGTAGTTTCCAGCTCTATTTTATTGTACTATTGGCTGTTTTGGTCTGCTTTTATCCCTTTCAACTTCCTGCTTTAAAACCCGTTTTTGCCTGGGTTTGCGCACCGAGCAGTGGCGCTTGGCTAGGGTTAAACTATTCCCAGTGACAGAAAGTATGCTCTTCAAATTTTCCCTTAGGACTTGCTGATTTTCAGGAGCAGCACTAAATTCTGAATCCCTGTGATCACCACTGAAAGTAAGCTAGTAAGCACTAAAAGCTATAAACTAATACAAGCACTAAAATCCAATCGAAAGCACTAAACAACCTAAAGTTGAAAGTACCTTGCCAAGGTAAGAAAAAACAGCTCTTGTACTTTTCTAAAAAGCACCTAACCAGGCATGTCCAAGGGTCAGCTTCTGGTGATTTCTTCTGTCTACCTAGTGAATCTAGACATATTGGGGCAATGTATCAATTGCCTCATGTACACAAACAACCGTCTCATCCTACCACCAAATTCTACAACCTGCAAGAGATGCAATTACATAGACAAATTGGAAGCAAAGCTCTCTCCAGCCAAGACTGTGCTAGACAGTCAAGAGGAGAAGGTAAACATCTGCACTGCACCTCAAGCAACACATAGCCCTACAAAACACACACCATGAACACCCACACATAGTAAAACGAAACCCACATATGTGGAGGCCCTTAACATTAACCTACTCAAGCAATGAGCACCTCCAAAGCTGAAATACAATCAAACACCAATCACAACCAAAGTGACACATAGCTCACAACACCAGTGTGCCACCCAAAAACAGCCCCTAAGGCATGATAACGTACCCAACACATTAGTCATTGGTGACTCTATAGTCAGGCACACTGATGTCCCACTTACCAGGCTGAACAAGGAGAAAATTACGGTCAGCTGCCTGTTGGGTGCCAGGTTCTGCTACATAATGCATGCACTCAAGTCACTCCATAACAAGTACAAACACGACTCTGTCATTGTTCATGTTGGAGTGAATGACTTGAGATGTACTTTCCTGGACTACATGAAAAGAGACATAGAAGAGCTCTTGGATTATGTGACCCAGGCAGGTATGACTCTAGCCCTGAGTAGCATCCTGCCTTTGCCCAGAATGATACCACAGTATAAGGACAAAATAATTGACTTCAACAATTGGCTAAGCTTCTGGTGTCATTCAAAGGGGATCCAGTATCTGTCTGCCTAGGATGACATGATCGACAAACCACAGTACTTTGCCAGAAATGGTCTGCACCTGTCACCCCTTGGATTCAGATTACTGGCTAAGGCTCTTGCCACCCCTATAGCACATTTTTTTAGGTAAGGTTCAAATGACAAAACCACCAATGTGACAGACACAAACAAGTGAAACCTGAGGGTAATGCTACTCGATGCTAGAGGTCTAAACCTCAAAATGCACTCTCTCGAGGCACTCCTAAAAATGGAGAACATTGATATCTGTGCAGTAACTGAGACTTGGTTCAAGTCTCCAGAGTGCACCCTGGCAATACCAGGCTACAACTCTTACCACACATTTTGGCCAACAAGCCAGGACCGAAACAGAAAAGGCAGAGGAGTGTCCATATTCACCAAAGATATTCACACCACCAGGCTAGTCACCCAACATAATGCTTCTGAAATTCTCCAGATGCAACTGACACTAGGTAAGGTTGAAATGCAAATTGTAGCTTGCTACAGATCCCCCACCATGTCCCAAGACATGGGTTGGGAGGGTGGCCTAAGGGTTACAAGCACAAGGTGCAGGGTTTGAGTCTCTCAAGGGGTAATTGGCTAGGTTTAAAATGGCCCACAAGGCAATTAGCCTAGTACTAACCTATGAACCTATGAACCTAAGAAGAGTCCCACCACACCTTCCTAAACATATTGGAAAATATTAAGATACAACCAAACACCCTAATACTGGGTGATTTCAACTACCCCACAATTAATTGGGAAAACTACTTTGGTACCAACACCTTTGCCCAATGAGTCTTGCAATTCATTAATTCCAATGCTCTGGACCAACTAATTCATAGTCCCACCAGAGGCTCAAATATCCTAGACTTGGTCATTACCAACATGGGAAATGCTCCACAGCAGTGGACACCTCCTCATTGGTCAGATCTGACCATAAACTAATCACCCTTGACATCCGCATCCCACCCCGATCCCCAGTAAGGAAACCACTGTAAAAAACTTTGCCAAAGCCAACTTCATGCTACTCAAGTTAGAAGCGAAAAAACTTCATGACATCCGTACAGAAGGCAACTGAATGTTCAGCTGAATCCGACACTAAGGCACTGTATGAGCACATACACTCGTGCATGAGTCGTGCCATCCCAAACAGAGCCAAGACGCTCTCCTCCAAAAAAGGAAGCCAATCTGGTGGTCTCCAGCCATAAACAAAATAT
The DNA here is from genome assembly GCF_019279795.1 of Protopterus annectens. Taxonomy (NCBI): domain Eukaryota; kingdom Metazoa; phylum Chordata; order Ceratodontiformes; family Protopteridae; genus Protopterus; species Protopterus annectens. Next base: position 1,429,785,187 of record NC_056726.1, read on the forward strand.
ATAACAAAAGGAAGAAACTGTTGCAGAAAAGAGAAAAATCCCAGGATGTAAAAAATTCCATTACCAACCTTAGCAAAAAGCTGAGATTCCTCATAAAATCCTCCAAAGCCTGTTATGAAAATAAAATTGCCAAAGACTCCAAAGACAACCACAAGGCATTCTACACATATGTCAAAATTCTAAGTGGAAATGCTCAGATCTTCTCTGAGCTACAACAGAATGGCATGAAATATACTGATCCCAGTGAAATCGCCAATATTCTGGCAGATCGATTCAGTGTCAACTTTACCCCCATCACCTCCTAAAATCCCAATACCGGAAGCTTGCCAAATTCCAGTAATCACAGATACACAGGTAAAAACCGCACTCTCCAAAGCTAAAAATACAGCATCTATGGGACCAGATGATATACTGGGCTGTGTACTACATGAACTACAAAATGAACTGACACCTCACCTAAAAGTCATGTTTAACCACAGCCTTACCTCAGGCTTTGTGCCCACTGAATGGCGCACAGCTACGGTCATCCCACTCCACAAGGGGGGATCCACCTTGGATCCTGGGAACTACTGCCCCATCAGTCTGACGATCCTGGTCTGTAAGGCCATGGAATGCATTATCATGGAACTTATAAACAAAGACATTGGCAAACTTCAAACTTTGGACCCCACCCAGTTCGGGTTTGTGAAGGGCCGATCTTGTCTCCTCAACCTGATTAATTTCTTCAAATCAGTCTCTAGAGCTGTGGACGAGGGTAAGGCAGTCCACACAGCCTAGCTAGACCTCGCCAAGGCCTTTAACACTATCTCTCACTCTGAAATCATAGATAAACTTACCAAGCTGGGCATAAATCCCTCCATCACTCGGTGGGTTGCCAACTGGCTTACTGACAGAACACACAGTGTAAAAATATCCGACTCCAAATCCATCTCCAGATAAGTGACAAGTGGAGTAGCTCAGGGTTCAGCCCTGGGACCACTCTTGCGTGGCATCTACTTCTCTGAAGGACAGGCCAACACTAAGGGACTCTGGCTATCAAAGTTTGTGGTCTATATTAGATACTCAAACTTACTTAACTTCGAATACGATATGATTGACACCATATTGTCGAAGTCCAGTAACATCAAATACCTAATAAAAATATTTAAAAAAGTAAAAAAACAGAACTACTTGCTTTAAGCATGGGAGCAAGCACCCCTGCAATCCCCACATCCCCTGCTACTTAAATATTCCAACTCTGAGACTGCACTACATTGAAGTAAATGGAAATCTCCCCTTGCGGAGATTTCCGTTTACCTCTTTGATGTTCTGCACTTTTGCTGTTTACGTGTTGACAATGTCAGATTCAACATTGTGATCATTCGTGGTTCTAATATAGACCCAAAGTTCACAGATGATTTCAAACCGGGAGCCATTATCGATTCCCCAAATTATGTAGATATCCTACAAAATGGTGTTACAGAAACAGATGCTTGGTGCCAGCGTCATGGACTCAAATTCAATACCAAGAAATGTATAGTTATCCCCTTTGGGAAAAAACACATACCCATGAATTACCACATAGGCAACAATACACTAAACACTGAAAGTGTGATGAGAGACTTAGGAACACAGGTGGACAGTGGTCTCTCCTTCAAAACCACATCACCACAACATTGAGGAAATCATTCTATGTGGCACACCTCCTCACAAAGGGCTTTTCAGTCAGAAAAAAGGAGGTCATTGTCAACCTGTACTTGTCCCTCATTAGACCCATTATAGAGTACAATGCCCCGTTTGGTATGTACCTCACAAGACATCTGCAACAGTAGAAAAGGCCACAGAAATATCTCACCAAAAGAATCACAGACCTAAAGCAGATGCCTTATGCTGACTGTCTAAAAAAACTCCAACTATACTCTGCTGCATATCGCCTACTCAGAGGCGCTCTCTGCTTAACTTACAAAGTTATGTCTAACCCTGAGCTGTTGGACCTGCTCCACCTAAAAATGTCTCAATCGCTCTGAGCCACATGCTCCAGGGATCTAAACCTCGTTGTCACAATGAAAAAGGCATGCTGCAGGGATAGGTTCCTGACCCAGAGACTCCCCATACTCTGGAATAGACTGCCCATACATGTCAAGCAGAGCATTTCTTTGGCCCTTTTCAAAAGGAACCTTGACAACTGGATAGGAGATAGGAAATTCACCCCGGGAATCACGTCAGTCACCCTACTAGACAGGGGTCCATGCAAGTAAGCATTGTGGATATAAACAACCAAGGAATTGTTATGGCTAGGCTTGTATAGGCCCTAGGGCCGGTAGCCTAGTACCAACCTATGAACCTATGAAAATCAGTGTTATGTGATTAATGTTTGTGTTTGTTCTAAACCTGAAGTTAAAGCTATTACTTGAAGGCATTATTATTGAAGTGTTTCATAATTTGCAGTGTTTTTCAAGTTGTTTCTCTGCTATGCCTAGGTGTTTAATTCAGTTCTGAGTTTACTTTCATTTTATTGCACATTTACTATGCCTCTTCTGATTCTAAAGATAGAGATTTACATTGATTTGGGTTTTACAGTATCTGTTGTTATTTTTCTGAGCTCTTAAGAGAATTATCAGCATTGTTCATTTAATGTTGTGTTTCAGTCACTTTTCAAACAGTGTCCATTTCATATTTTAGCTAGCAGTGTGAGTTTTAACTAAAGCCTAGGGTAATTACAGCTAGTGGGGATGAGAAATTTCAGCAACATTTGGGAAAATAAGCACCATTGGCTAGAGATTTAAGCCATTTCTAGCCTCCAGGTATTTTATATTGCAAATGCAGTCAGGCATCTTAGTCTCTGGACACCTGAAAGCTTGAAAATAAAGTGTTTAAAGTCCATTTTGCATCTAGCAGAGGTACATTTAAATGACTGCATTTACCTTACCATTTAAATAATTTTTGTGTTGTTTCTGTTTTGTTCTGAATCTAAAGATAAAGCTATTAAATGAAAGCATTTTTATAGCTGCAGTGGCTTGTAGTCTGCAGTGCCATTCAACTTGTTTCTGTACTGTGCCTAAATGTTTAAATCAGTTCTGAATGGGCTCTCATTCATTTTTTACTATCTCCCTCTTCGGAATCTGAAAATACAGTTCTACATTTATTTGTGTTTACAGTATCCATTGGTATTATTCTGACACCCTAAGTGGATTCTCAGTGTTACTGATCTAGCAGTATGTTTTATTCGGGTTCAGGATACTAGACGGTTCCTGTGGTACATTTAAATAGGAACATATGACTGAAGTGACATTCTGCTGCAGAGACATATGGCTGTTGCAAATTCCCTGTGTGCAAAGAGAAGCACATAGTGCCATGCCCACAGCTTTAATAACCAAGTTCACAAGTGGGGGGAAATAATGTCCATGGTCCCCAAGGAACCAAAAAACAGTTGACAGTGGCAGGTATCAACACCATGCTGCCCAGTGGACATGTCAATAAAAATGGAGTGCAAAATAGTCAGTGCCTTTATTATTGGCATTTGTCGACCATTATCCCCTTCACAGTGTCTAACGACATTATCCAAAAACATACTGGAGTATTCAGTGCTTTTATTATTGGCATTTGTCGACCATTTCCCCCTTCACAGTGTCTAACGACATTATCCAAAAACATACTGGAGTATAAGTGTGACTACAGTAGCATGCAGCATTTCCCCCATGCTGTATCACACTTCTACATGTTGTACTTGCATAAGCACGTACTGTACGGCGATCATAATGGACATTACTTCCCTGACCATATGTACTTATTTATTGCAGCTGAAGGTATGACATTGTGTGCTTCTCTTTGGCCATAGGCAATTTGTATCAGTCATATGGCTCTGCATCTAAATATCACTTCAGCGATATGTCCCCTGCCAAATGTACCACAGGGGAATGTCTTGCTGCCAAGAAGCCGGAACCTATTTTAACTTCAGATTCAGAACAAACACAAAAAGGAACCACAAAAAAATGATTTAAGGAAGATATGTGCATAGTTTACATATCCTTCCCCTGGAAGTAAAATGGTATCGAAATGCTTTGTTTCCAACCTGCCAAGATGAAGATAGTTGACTGCTTATGTAATATAAAATATCAGGAGGTTAGAAATAGCTTAAAGCTAATAATATTTATTTCCCAAAATTTTCAGAAATTTCCCACTCCCAATGAGTTAATTATCTCAAGCTCTAGTAACCACTCATGCTGCTGGCCAACGTTGACTTTTCGTTTTAAATTTGAAAAGTGTCTAAACACAGAATAAGATGAGAAATGCCAATAATCCACTTAGAAGCTCAGAAAAATAACAATGGATTCTGACTGAAATGTGACTAAAACAGAGAATTAGAATAACGATTATAATCCACTTAAGAGCTTGGAAAAATGACAACGGATATAGCTTAAAAAGCGAATATAAATAAAAGAGCTGTAATGGAAGTAAAATTAAAAATCAAAAATAAAACGTAAACGTCATGTAATAAATAAATATCTAGTACTAAAGGGAAAAACAATTCATGTTATGTTTCAGTTTCTTTGACTTGAGTATGTTCTTAATGCTGCATTGAGTCCATGCTTCTGATAAGCTTTAAGTTGAATCTGCCATTCAGGTTCTTCTTTCTCCAGCTTTACATTTGAATTCTCTTATAATGGGCCGATTTAAGTCTCTCAAAGTTATGAAAAACAAACTTTTCATACATCCTGCATACCTAAGTACATCTAGATAGTGGATTGCCAAAGTCCTTTAGCCTGATGTTTGGTCACTATCTTGAGGTACTGTATAGATACCTTGCAATCTATCTCTCTGTCTATCAATCTATCTATCTTAGGTATCTATATGTTTGTGTGTGTGTGTGTGTGTGTGTGTGTGTGTGTGTGTGTGTGTGTAGGTATATATATATATATATATATATATATATATATATATATATATATATATATATATATATATATATATATACGCACACACACACAATATATATATATATATATATATATATATATATATATATATATATATATATATATATACATATACATATACATATACACACACACACATACACACACACACACACACACACACACACACACACACACATACACATATATGACACAGATTTTATTGTGCCCAGAAATATGTTAATAAAATTGTGGATGCAGTTTTATGTACCTTACAAACATTAAACACTCATTGTATTTCACTATTGCATCATTTGCTGACTGCTAACCATAGCGCTAGACAGTTTTCCTTTTGTCCTTTGCAGTAACTTACGTTCTACATAGTGAGAAAACACTCACTCTTAAATATCATCAAAGAAAAAAAAAGTATTTTTTACTTCGTCTAATATGTACTATAGATTTTTTCTGTGAATATTTCTAGTTTTTGGTGTTGGCTGCTTTGGGCCCTATTTGGCATGTAAAAGGAAACCTAAAACATGAAGCTGGAGATGGCCATATACCTATCTGAAGCAAGTTATTTATTTATTTTGCTTTTGTTTTTCTGATTTGACTATGTTTGGTCAAAAAAAGCCTTTTCAGCAGAGGCCTGGGGAGAAAAGCTCCAACAAATTCTAACCATTTTTAACAAATGTGAACAGATGTTAAGTAATATACATTAACAATTACACAAATATTTATTTATACTGCTATCATATGAAATAAAGAAAACTAATACAATATAAAAATACTTATGCATTTAGTAGATATCGAGCATTAATCATTTGAAAAGTACTATTAGATGGTTTGTGAAACAGATAATAGACATTGTGATTAGCGATTAGAAATTCAGTGAAATGGAAGTGAGGTAAGGGTCTCAGTAGGGCAGAAAGTGATAATACTGTAATTGGAGGTATTGAGCAGATTCAGAGGCAACAGTTATATGTGGCTATCATAAGGTTTATATTAAAAGTATAGAGGCAGGGATGCAGACAGTGTCACAAAACTTTTAGTTATGTACTCACCATAACTTCAGATGTTTGGGATCCATCTCGCCTACATTCTGTACTGATGGGTTCGGAGCCGAACTCGGCACGCTTATGCTATAGAGCGAGGCCTCTTATTGGCTGAGCTATCTTTATCCCAGGATGCACCACCACTAATCCCACAGATCTTGTTTGTCCGCATACATGCACACATGCACAACTTGATTATATAACATTGTTAGATGTTTCAAGATGAAACAACAGGATTCGGACCTTCTGATATCCTCTGATCTCCAAGGAAGGGGGAAGGAGGGTGGGTTATTAGGAATGTAGGCGAGATGGATCCCAAACATCTGAAGTTATGGTGAGTACATAACTAAAAGATGTTATGTGATCCTATCTCGCCTACATTCTGTACTGATGGGACAGCGTCCCTAGCACCTAAATCCTGGGTGGCTCATTGGAAAACACTCCTGAGCACTGTGGAACTAAATGAAGCTCGTCCTCTAGATGCCACATCTAATTTGTAGTGGGAAATGAAGGTGTGCGGGGAAGACCATGTAGCCACAGCACAAATGTCACTAATAGCAAGCTTAGAATGAAATGCTATCGAAGTAGCCATAGCCCTTGTAGAATGAGCCTTGACAGAGGTGGAAAGCTCTTTGTTAGAATAAAAATAAGCTTGAGAAATACAGTCCCTGATCCATTTGGCAATAGTGACCTTTGTGACAGCTTTGCCCAATTTGTTATCTGCAAAGGATACAAACAACTGATCTGTTTTCCTTGTTTGTTTGGTCCTGTCTAGATAAAAACGTAACTGTCTGTGTACATCTAGTGTGTGGAATATGAACTCCGCCTTGTTAGAGTATTTTGGGAAAAAAACTGGAAGCTCTAACGATTGTTGTAAGCAAAAAGTAGAACAAACCTTAGGGACAAAGGAAGGATTTGGTCTGAGGGATACTCTGTCCTTGTGAAAAACCAAGTACGGGGGTTTTACTGACAAAGCTTGAAGCTCTGAAACTCTTCTGGCAGAAGTAATCGCCACCAGAAAAGCTGTCTTCCATGATAGAAACTTTAAATCACATGTAGCTGCCGGTTCAAAGGGAAAAGAAGTCAAGGCGCGTAGCACTATATCAAGATCCCATGGAGGTGCAGGATGAGAAATCGGGGGTCTCAATAGAGCAGCACCTTTTAAGAAGGTCTTGCACAATCTGTTGCTCATTAAAGGTGGGTCTATGGATTCGTGAAAATTAGAAATTGCTGCCAATTGTACCTTGATGGTAGAAACTGAAGAGCCTTGATTAAAAAGAGAAGTCAGAAATTTTAGTACTTCTGCCACGGGAATAGAAATGGGGTCCAGGCCCTGGAGTTGAGCCCAAATAGCAAATCTTTTCCATTTGCTAGAATACAGTTTCTTAGTAGCAGACTTATGGGCCGAAGATAATATGTGTACAACGTCTGGATCCAATGTATGACTCCTGACTATCGTCGGAAGAGGAGGAGCCAAGCCGTCAATTTTAAGGTGTGTAGGGACTGGTGGAATAGTCCCGACTGATGAACCAGTAGGTCTGGTATCTGACCTTGCAGGGCATGTTTCCAAAGATAGGGAAACCACACTTGACAAGGCCAGTAAGGAGCAATTAAGATCATTTTGCTCCCCAAGAGAGATGCCTTTTGAATCACTCTGGGAAGAAGAGGAACTGGAGGGAAGGCATAAAGCAAGCCGGTGGGCCAAGGATGGACTAATGCGTCCATGGGGCTCTTCCCCGGAGCCGGGGTTAGGGAGGCAATTCTTCGTGACTGCATTCAGAGGAGTCGCGAAGAGGTCGCAACACGGAACTCCCCATTCGCTGAAAATCTGACTTGCAACTGTCATATTCAGAGACCATTCGTGAGGAGAGAGGATGGTCCTGCTCAATCTGTCGGCTATCACATTGGACTTGCCCGGTATGTGAGTAGCCTCTAGGAAGTGTTTGGTGGAGACTGCCCATTCCCAAACCCTCATGGCTTCTCTGCAAAGAGGATAGGATCTGGTCCCTCCCTGTTTGTTCAGGTAGCAAACAACTGACATGTTGTCTGAGTGAACGGCAATCATGCCTTGAGGGAGATAATCGTGAAGGGCTTGAAGGGATAGAAGTACTGCCCTCATTTCCAAGATGCTGATATGAAGCAAAATCTCTTCCAGATGCCATTTGCCTTGGACTGACCTGCCCAGGGAATGCCCCCCCCCCCACCCCGTCTGGGAGGCATCCGTGGTCAAAGTGGCCGCCGGAGGAGGTAGAACAAAGGGTCGTCCCTGATTCAAGTTGGAGGGCACTAGCCACCAGCGAAGGTCCCGTCTGCAAGATTCCGTGCTCCATACAAGGTGGTTGTGGGGGAGTTCCTGAAAGGACCACTGAGCTGAGAGGAGCCACTGGAGAATCCTCATGTGCAACCTTGCCAATGGGGACTAGAAGAACCGTGGCGGACATGGATCCCAATAGCTGCAGGACCATTCTGGCTGGGGCTTTGGATCTTGGAAGTAAGGCTCGAACTTGAGCTTGTATGGTTTGTATTCTGTCTGTAGGTAGGTAGACCCGCATTTGGTTTGAGTCTATCTCTACCCCAATGAATCTTATTCGTTGAGATGGCAGCAACACAGACTTTGGCCAATTGAAGGTGATTCCAAGGGAATTGCCCAGTGATATAGTGGCTTGTAGGCTCCGCAGAAGTAGATGCTTGGAGGTGGCAGTTAGGAGCCAGTCATCTAGATATGGAAACACCTGGAATCCTAGACTTCTCAGGTGAGCAGTCACGACTGCCAAACACTTGGTGAACACCCTGGGGGCTGTGGTGAGACCAAAGGTCAGCGCACAGAACTGAAAATGACTGCCTCCTAGGCTGAAGCGCAGATGTCTCCTGGACGCTCGATGTACCATGATATGATAATAAGCGTCCTTGAGATCTATGGAGCACATCCAAACACCTTTCTCCAGCAATGGGAGAATGGTTTGTAGGGTGACCATTCGGAACTTGGACTTTCTGACTGAACGGTTTTGGATGCTGAGGTCCAAAATGGGCCTCAAGTCCCCGGTCTTTTTTGGCACCAAAAAGAATCTTGAGTAAGTCCCTAATCCGATCTGGTCTATGGGGTTGGATGACTCCTTTTTGCAGCAGCTTTGAAACTTCTGAGGCTGCGGTATCCCATTGACTGGGGGGCGGGTCTGGGATTTTTTTGGACTGAGGGGGGAGGGTGAGAGAATGGGATGGAGTAACCTCCGGCGATAATCCAAAGCACCCATCGGTCCTGAGTGATACCTTCCCAGGCCTTTAGGTGCTTCGAGAAATGACCCCTGACTGGCTCCAGAGCAGGACAGCCGGGCAATCCCTCAGGGACTATGAAAGGCTGAAGAGCCACGAAAGGACTCGCGGTCTCCAGTGTTGCGAGGGCCTCTGCCGCCTCTGGGACGGCGTCTTCCGGAAGAATTTCCCCCTCCTCTGCCTCTGGAAGAGGAATCCTCCTGCTGAGAGGGGTAAGGCTTCTGAGATCTACGGAACCACATTTTCCCTCCTCTTTTAGCCTTGGGATAAGGCCGAAAGGGAGTGGAAAATAGTGCCCCTACGGCAGTCAGAGTCTTACCCTCCTGTTCACAGCGGGTTAGTGTGTCCTTTACCTTGGGTCCAAACAGGGAGAACTCATCAAAGGCCGGCAAATGAAGACTTAAAGGCCTCCGCAGTGACACAGACGGAGCCAGGCTTGTCTCCGAGAGCAATGCCTGTACTGCCGCTTGCTCGCCTTCGGCCACATAAGAAATGAGCCTCATGGACGAGTTCGAAATGGACGACATTGTAGCCAGCTGAGAGCCAACCGTCTGGGCCAGCTCCTCAGGCAGGTTACCAAAGAGGGTATCGGATGCTCCTTAATCAGATCCCTCTGAAACCTGGTGAAGTGCGTAAGGTAGTTCAAGGACCTCAGTGTAAAGGCCGCTGAACTAAGGATGCGCTTTCTGTACCGATCTATGCTCCTAGACTCCTTATTAGGAGGATGGACGGACGTAGAAGCCTCTGCTACATCTTGCTGGGTAGCAGATGCCACCACCAAAGCATCTACAGCCACACCTTTAGTAAGGAACTCTCTATCAGGGGGCGCCGAGAGAAATTTGTTCGGATGAGCGGGCACCGGTTCCACAGAGTCTGGGTGTTCCCACGCCCTTTGACAGATCAAATCCAAGAGCTCGTCGAAGGGCGGTGACACCCAGGAGGCGGAGGGCTGAGCCCCGAAGGCCTTCAGGAACACCGACTCATCATCAGAGGGAGGTTTGGACTGCCAGCTGCCTCGTTGTTTTAGGGCTTCCAGGATGTCTGCAAAGGAGACATCATCCGAGGACGACTTGGGGGACCCTTCTGCATCATCGAGATCGGTGTCGGATGTCAGAGACTCATCAGGGGAGTCAACGTGCTTCCTCTTGCACGATCTCTTCCTGGGAGGTTCTTCCGAAGAGGCTTCAGAAGGACCTCCAGGAGGGGGAGAAACCCCAGCGGGGGTAACCTGAGGCCCAGGGGCTCCGCTGTCTAAGGACAGGGGGACTGCCAATGACCCAGTCTCCAAATGTAGGGAAGGAGCTGGGGAAACCGTGGAGGTAGCCAAGGAAGATTTGGCTAAAGCACTCCTCATAGCCCTGAAGGCAGGACCACCAGAATCCTGGGAAGGTCCCACCTCCGTGGCCACAACAGTGGACAGCACTCCCGCTGCCAATGCACCAAGAGGGAGACTCGGGACCGAAAGCATCAATCCCGAAACCTCCCCCCCAGGGCCAAAGGAAGAAGTCCGTGTACTGAACTCCGACCCAAGAGCCGGAGTTGGAGCAAGGGTCGGGCCCGACCCTAACACCTCCACAGGTTCCACCAGCACCGGCTCCAATGGTGCCGAAGCTGTTGGAGGAGGAACCACAGTAGGGGAGTGGACCATCAGCTCCGAAGCCAAATGGGAGCCGAAACCATCTTTTGGAACACCGGAGACTGGAAGAGTCGAAGGAGCACCCTGTCGATGTCCAAATCAGACATCTTGGATGATCTAGAGGATACCGATCGGGCCCAAACCGATTTCTCCATCGGCTCCGAAGGGCTCGGGACCGCCCGAAAGGACTCAACAACTATTGGCTCAAGAAGGTTTCAAGGAAATTTCCCTCGGTGCTGATAGGGACTTCGCCCGAGGGGAAAGTCTGAGCCGGTAACCTTATCGGCTCCAATATCAGTGGAGCCGATGAGGGTGACCCGCCTCGATGCCCCAGACCTCGGCTCCAAACCAGAGGGGTCGAGGCTGGAGGCATCGAGGCAGACCGTTCGACCTCGGCCCAAGTCCATGGAGCCGATGGAGAAGTCTGCTTAGCTTTTCTAGCGGTCGGTTCCGACTGACTGGTTGGAGCCGACGCTTTCTTCTTTTTTGAAGGAGACAGAGAGGAAGATAAAGCCTCCTCGAAGGAAGGCTTGATTAATCCCTTGAGGATTAATTTTTTTTTTCTCTCCTGGAGGACTCTAGAAGAGAACGCGTGGCACACACTACACGACTCTTGTAGGTGTTTAGCACCTAAGCAATAGACGCACGAGGAGTGGTCGTCCGTTATGGACATTTTAAACCCACACCTCGTGCATTTCTTAAACCCGGAGGGTTTGTGTTCTTTAGACATAACTGTCTAATTGTAAAAACACTAGACTTAGTTAAACACAACAAGTTTTAACAACTATACAGTTTAACAAATATATTCACGATATATATATATATTTTTTTTTTTTTTTTTTTTTTTTAAGACTAAACAGTTAGTAGACAAAAAACGAGACAAAGAGAGTCAAGACCCTCTAACTTAAACGGGTACTTGACCCAAGAAGATACACAAACAGCAAAGTAACAGGGGAAGGCCCCTCTAACTAAAACGGGAAACCTTCCCTGACTAAAAAAAATCACGAATTTACCAACAAAAATTCACCAATCACACCAATATAACAATAGCTGTTAAAACAGCTTTTGGGTTCAAAATAAGAAAATTTGTGACAGGAAAAAGCCTAATAAATAGTACTTAGCCCCGCCAATGTTGAGACCACGTCTAAGCTTGTTAGCGGCAAACGAGATCTGGGGGATTAGTGGTGGTGCATCCTGGGATAAAGATAGCTCAGCCAATAAGAGGCCTCGCTCTATAGCATAAGCGTGCTGAGTCGGAGCCGAGGGATCGGCTCGAACCCATCAGTACAGAATGTAGGAGAGATAGGATCACATAACATCTACAGATATGTCTGGCAGATGGTAGTAAAACCAGTCAGGTAATGGTGAAGACTGTCTGTGTGACAAAAGATTCTGAAAGAAGAGAATGGCTTGATGATATGGCAAGCTGAATCTCACAGTGGCATTTATCCTGGGAGTATACAGGAGCAGATGCCTTGGTCTGATAGGTGAAATATTATTTGTGTTTTAGATAAGTTTACATTCTGATTCAAAGATGTCAGAGTTCCATTGTACTCGGCTCTCATTAGGCCAGTCATTGAGTACTGTCCCCTTTAGTATGTACTTGATCAGTCATATGCAACTAATGGAGTGTCCAAACAGCTTTCCCTCAAAAAGAATACATGGTGAACTGAACAAGTCCTATGTGGACCACCTCAAACCTATTCCTTAAACTAGGTCTTCTAATAGCTGCTAAAAGGTCATCAATGACTTGCTTACAAGGCATCCTCTGAACCAACCTCAATGTACATGTTGTACATATACAAAACAAATGACATCAGAAACACCTGGCCAAGGAGCCTAAACCTCAAATACAACATGAAGAAGACATGCCAGAGGGACAGGTATGCATCTCAGAGGCTACCCCTTCTCTGTAATAAGGTTCTCATCCATGTGAATCAAAGTCCATCCTTGCACTTTTTCAAGTAAAACTTGGATGAGTTGATGTAGAGTAGTAAATTTACCCTGGTCTGGCTCCCATGTCTGCATTACAGAGAGGAAGCTCTGTGTGTGTGTGTGTGTGTGTGTGTGTGTGTGTGTGTGTGTGTGTGTGTGTGTGTGTGTGTGTGTGTGTGTGTGTGTGTGTGTGTGTAGATAGGTAGATAGCTCACAAACCTAAGAGTCCAAAACCTGTCTGTTTAGGGTCATTAGCATAATATTCTCCTATGATCTTATAATTCTTTGAATAGAATTCAGTGGTAGTGCAACATAATTCAATAGATTAGCTGTACTGTTAAAATAGTTAGTGTCATCAGCAGTATTTTTGGATAGAGTGATTAGTGATTTTTCCCTAGCATGTAAAATTCCATTTTGGTATGTAGTGTTACTAATACCAGAATTAGTAGTAGTATTGTACTATGTTGTTAATGCAAATTTTACTCCTTATGAAGACTTCCAGACTATAACCTTAGTGTAAAAATTGACCTCTTTTATTCCAAGTCTTCAGTAGATGATCATGTCTGGAAAATTGCAAATTACAGTGTTGTACAAGAGGCTGGTGTCTTGAACTGCATCATAGATCAGCTATTAGTTTTAATGTTCCTTTCATGGACTTTGATAATGTTATAACAAAAAAAGTTCTTCCAATCTAGGATGTCATTTTTGCAGTGCGGACCAGGCCAGTTCAGACAGTGAATTGCATATATTTAAGAAGTATGTAATCACTTAAAATTATATTTCACATTATTTGAAATGTATGGTAGGCATACTTGTAGAACTTCTTAAATTATGTTATTTATGCAAATGGTAACATTCAAAGTTGTAATTTGTTGCATGCTGTGTGCCTATGTATCTTAAATACAAGTAATTTGTATAAACAGAAAACAACTGTACACTATATATAATAAAGACTCCATAAACACACAGGCTGAACACAAAGTGAGGAAAAATCCTGTGAATGTGAAATAGAGTGATCACTGAGATGTTGTGTAGAAAACCCCACCAAATTATTTCTATACCCTACCCAACACCAATCCTCAATAAATAGGCAAGTGGACTTGCTGTTGAATGATACCTCCTCACGTGCATCAGGACAGTACCAATCGTGTGCATTATTTATTGTACTAGATCTTTTTTTTTTCTTTTTCTTCAAGCATTAACCCTGAAATGTGTTTATATTTCAGAAAAACAGTATATGCATTTCAACATTTACCTTAATGACCAATGCTGATTATAAATAAAAAGAACCTTAAATATTAATGTATGAATATAAATACAGTTGAAGTTCAGCTTATAACTGTAGGTTAAAATACAAATGTTACCTTCAAGTAGAAATTACACTGACACATATCTATATGATTTTGTATTGCTTGAGTGACAAAGACAGAACCTAGCCAGTTACACACAGATACCCACACAAACATATACACACACACACACACACACACACACACACACACACACACACACACACACACACACACACACACACACACATGCATGTGCACAGACAGACATACACACATGCATACACTCGTGGGCACACATGGACACACGTAGACATACACAGAACTTCTTGTAATATGATAGGATTTGCTATAATTTTTAAAAGTAAAGAAAATATTTTTCTGCACCTTCTGCCACTTGCTTTGCTTGCTTCTTTGTCTTGATCCTACTCTGATCAGTTATGGTTGCCTGACCTTGCAGTATGTATTTCCATCCCAATGACTCCCTTGTCTAATTCATGACTGACATATACAGGATTCAGCATACATACAAACCATTCAACAAATCATTAGCAGCAAATACCGACACTTTTCATTAGTTTATTATGCTTTTCTCATGTAGTTTGTGCTGTTTTACCATTCATCTTTCTGTGATGACTAGGGAACATCTAGTTTGAGACTGATATAGTTTCACAAGCCGCACCTTAATTCTCCTAGATCAGAGCATTTACACATAAGAGACATATCTGATGACTCATTCCAGATCTTGATTTCTTCAAAGATGTACAATGCATGACATATTTAAGCAATGCCTGATTTTTTCTGACTCTCCCTACTCATGCTGAAGGACACAATGTAAGCAATGAAACCAGAATATACAATTATACCAGTGTTCTCTATATTTTGGAATTTTTTGGTATGTTTCAACAAGGGATTTTCCATGCTTTAAACAAATACTGCAACAGTCCTATCAGCTACTTGTAGCCTACAGAAACCCAAACTCTACCCTGGTCTCTTAAAAATTATATAACCAGAACTTGTAAGGGTTATTCATTTTCAGTGTAGTTCTTTACACGTTGATATAACTGTAAAGAGTATTAAAATGAAAATATTTCCACAGGTATGCAACTGTAGTTGTTTCCTTGTCATTAAAGATTTTTATTTTCAAATAATGTAATAGTTTTACCTGCAAGATGAAGTCCAAGAAGGGATGCTGAAAGAGAAGTGTTGTAGAAAGGGAGATAAAGAGAGAACATGTTACTGGATTCAAATAAATTCAAGAACACAATCATGAAAATTTGTATCATGTTATACTGTAGGTCAGCAAGTACTTGTTGGTTATCTAAGGTATATAAACACGCATTATTGTAAACACATGTATAAACATTGCAAAAACATGAACTTTGTAAATTAATTTATGTATGTCTTTTTGTGAGTTGTTTCAGGTTGACCCATAACATATTGTTTCAGTAGCTTTTTCTACACTTCTATTAGGAGTAGGAGGCCTGCTTTCCTGTCAGTATGAATGACATTTGCAAAGTGTCTTCTTGAAGCACATTGCACACATGCCCAGTCCTGTCCATATTATAAATGTCACACTTACACACAAAACATAACAATAAATTGTAACTCAAGTCATGAATGCTGAAATGCAACAATTTAATATTTGGTTACTACCAATACATTTTCATTGCTACAAGGCCAGTCTATGGCACAGGCACAAGCTGCATAATCAAGAAGCTAGTAACCTAAATCCAAGAAAGAACTGTGGCTGCTGGTATAGTCAGACAAAGGAGGAAACTGGACTAGTGGGAGGCCTGGTCACTAATCTCAGAGGAAGGGTGAAGTAGGGACTCAGTGCAGTGGCATTTCCTGGTGGAGACTGAGAATTCAGACGGGCAGTATACAGAAAGATGAGATTACCTATAGCTTAGTCAGTGCACAGGCACAACTATAGTTCAAATGATGTTACTTAATTCATTTTAGAAAATGAACCCATTAAAAATAGCATTAGCTGGGGAAATGAGTATTCTGAGCAGTCCTGTGAGATAAGAAAAAAACAAAAAAACTCCTTCAACATTCTGATCTATGTATTTTCATTCACCTTTAGCAACAGATGTTTATATGAATGCACCAAATACCACTACAAATAATACCAGCAATCAGTGATCCTGATTTTTCACTTCTGCATTGCCAGCCAGAACACTCCAAAAAACCTGCAAACAGGGCAGTTATCTCATTTGCCCCACCCTAGCTATGATTCTGTCATTAAATACAATCGTTAGAAGATGTCAAGAAATAGAGCAAAAGTTACCTAAGAGCTCAAGTCTTCTGCTATACATTATAGCATACCTGATGTTCTATAATTCTTTAAATATGGGAACAACTATAGAATGTGCAGTGTATTTTATTTCTGTTATCACTTTTGTATATCTCTAAATATTCTATACATGTATTATCCTTATATGTATGCACACCAATGCTGTTCTGTTGTTGTCTTTGCAATGTGACGTGGGTCATGACTGAAAAGTGTTTTGTGACCATTTCATTAGCTGACTAAATACAATAAACAAATAAAACCAAAAGAACAGAGGATTTTAGCATATAGTGAAAAGTACATGCACTGTCATGGATGCACTATATGCATGGAGAAAAGGATAGTGGAAGAAGGAGGAGCAAGTACTCAGACGTCTTCTGTTGGGTAATTGCAATGGATTTCTTCATTTTAAATGTACACACTTCAATTGTTTCTTGATATTTTTAAATTTCTTTTATTGTTAAGTTTTTTTTTTTTTTTGTAATTTTAAAAGCTCTTGAGTTATAAAAGATGTGTTTCCCATTCACGGATTGCAAAGGAGTCAAATCTAGTTGATTACTGCAGTTTCCTTTTCAGGGTAAGAGTAACAAGAAAGGGGTGAAAGAACATCTGTGAAATGGCAGCCCATGCAATAGTTTTATTTCTGTGTTACACCTTAGGCACTAACTTCTCTTCCACTCTGTGCACATGAAATCAATAGTTTCCTTTCTTTTTTATTAAAATTCACTACATAAGGTACCATCAAGTAAGCAGACATGCACTACCCCCCAACACACATATGGCTATAGAAAACAGAGGTAATCCAGAGGGGTCGAGTGAATCTGATATCCTACCCATGACCCAGAGGGTGACAGGACTAACAAGAAACAGAGTACAAAGGATTAGTCCAGATAAAGTCAAGTCAGCTAACAGATCTAGGAGACTCTCTCTCTCTCTCTCTCTCTCTCTCTCTCTCTCTCTCTCTCTGATACCCTGTAGAAGGAATAACAATGCCTTGTTGAAGTTTCAAGTAGTTTCTTCAGTTAATTAAGTAGATGGATGAGTGTTCTTGTTCTGACACATTACATTCAACAGGTCAGTTATCTAATCAAGCAGTAATGCCCAACAGGGTGTGTGACTGTGTTATTGTGGAAATACCTACATGGGGTGTTCTGAGGGCCAAAACCTCTGGCAAAGGGCCTGTATACCCCTGGAAGGGTGTTATTTCCACAATAACATACCCTAAAGGGCTGTCTGTAAAATTGTTGTTTTATTTATTGTTTTTTATTACTATATTATTTGTATATATTTTTGATGTAAAATAGTTCCTCCGCCTAATGTTTCAAACTTGCTGTAGTATATGTAAATGGAGTTGGAGGAATTATTTTACATGCAAAACATAACACTTTAAAAATATCCAGGTATTTACTTTATTCTTTTGAGTTCTAATGAAGTCTTATCACTTTAGAGACAAAAGCACTTAATGTTATTTAATAACAATAATGTCTTACATGCATGTTTGTGGCTGGTTCTCTCTCCAAATTTGGTTTCTTTTTGGAGCTCTCAGTTATATTTTGGTCCATTACTCCTAAAATGTTTTATTTGTTGCTAGCCATTGGAGATTGAAGTTAGTAAATAATGACATACATTTGAATTTCATATTTTTATTTCCTTCAGAAAATGCATGCTAAAGCAAATTCTTTTATTTAAGCAAGTTTGTAATTTTATGAGAGCAATAATTAAAATCTGTTCCTATTTTTTAAGCCTTTGTTCCCCCTTTATTTCAGGCTTTATCCAGATTTCTTCAGCTGAAAGGTCTAAGGTATGGAAACCTCTTTACCGCTGCTGTGGTCACTCTCACTCACTCACTCACTCACTTACTGACACACACACACACACACACACACACACACACACACACACACACACACACACACACACACACACACACCTCTGATTCAGAAAATGCTTGCTAACACAAATCCTAATATTCAAGTAACTTTGTGATTTTGTAACAGCAACATCAAACATTAAAAACATGTTCTTATTTTGAAAATTTGCCCCCCGTTTATTTTAGGCTTATTCAGATATCTTGAGCTAAGAGGTCAAGAGGTACCTCCTAAAGGAGAATATTCATAAGTCTAATCCTGAGACCCAATTCTAGAGAAGTTACCACTTACTGGAAGTATTGCAAATTGAAAAGAGATATGGTTAAAATGTGGGCGCTGCATTTCTTATTGGAATTAATTTGAAAAAAAAATAGAGTAAACCACTAAAGAGACAAAAAAAAAACAACCCATAATTGATAAGCTTAAAAAGCATGTAAGCCTTATAAAGATACCTTCCCTGTATTCGCATGGGTTTCCTGCAGGTGCTCTGGTTTCCTCCCACATTCCAAGGATATACATTAGGTGCATTGGATATACCAAGGCTCAAGATAATTGTCACTGATGAAGGGACACCCCAACCCCATGTGCAAAAATGGGAAAAAGCGGTTGTGGATGGATGGATGAATGAATGGGTGGATGGATGGATGGAAGGATAGATAAGCTTAAAAGGTAGATGTTTCAAACTAGATGTGCAGTTAAACATTCAAATCCATGAAAAAAATGCAGAGTAAAATGCCATTTGCCTAAAGAAGCATAGGATAAAAATAATCATGTGAATAGGAAAACAACCTGTTAACTCAGGATATCTGCTCCTGCTAATCAGTCCTAAAGGATGGTATAACTGTCAAGGTTGTTTAATTGCAGTGTAGTTGGGAGCTAAAGGAACCATGGTATATTTTGTGGCACTATGATTTTCCTTGATTATTCATTGTTTGGTGTTGGGTTAGTCAGTGATCAGGAAGTAGTTGCCTTTTTATTCATTACCTACCAGGGATCACTCGATCCCTCTCACTCTCAATCACACACACACACACACACACACACACACACACACACACACACACACACACACACACACACACACACACACACTTTTTTTCTGTTTCATTTTTATCCCACTAGCTAAACAGCAAAAGCACTGCTTAGCAAGTGTAAAATAATAGCTTGATCACTTTTTTCTTTTTTTTTATTTTACACTAGCTAAACAGCAAAAGTGTTGCTTAGCAAGTGTAAAATAATCACGGCCATTAGTTTTTTTTTTTTCAGTCCGAGCTTCATGGCAGCTTGATATGCTACAGTGAAGCGGCGGACTTGTTTTTCTGTGGGCATTATCTATAGATCAACACCCTGCTGGATAATGTTCATTCTCCAATCAGGGTGCAATGTCTAGGTCTCCTATTCTCTAAAGGCAGTTATAGACAATTGTGGGAGGGCTAAGGGGAGCTGATTGGAAGAAAATCTGGGAGATGGAAAAATGAGGAGTCCTGAAGATTAGAGGTTAGAACCTTATTTGAATATTCATGAAAAAATCCAGGAGTGTTTACTAGTCAGCAGCATGTTGGACCACCGTTTTAGTTAAAAGATTTTAGTTTTCATTTTTGTACTTTTAACAAACACATGCAACAACCCACCAGGAGCTACCAGTATAGAACTATATTTTTAGAAAACACTTTCATCTGAGCTTCTTCTGGTCCATCTAATAGAGTGGTTTCCACTTAGAAAATTAACAATGTCTAATTCTATGAGGCTATCACCAGACTTTATTAGTTTTTTTAAAACATGTAATACTGTGTCTGTATCTGTGGGGCTCATACTTCTTGGAGCCAATTATGAAAGCTTAATTACAGAACTTTTTTATATAGCCTATTGCATGCAATATGAGAGGCTGTGCCCACTTTTACTAGGGTCATATCAGGACTTTATCTTATAGACACAAAGTGGAGGGTTTGATTCTCATGTGGAGTAACTGGCTAGGCTTAAAAATGGCCCACAAAGGCACTTGGCCTAGTACTAATCTATAAACCTAGGAGGAAAAAAAGTAAAGGAAGACACCTGTGAATCTTTTGTATGGGCTTTCTGTGCCCATGGAATAAAAATCTACCAAGATGTGATCCACCAAGCGGTGAACTGCAGCGTGCACAAAACCTTTAACAAACATAAGAATCTAAGACCTTCTTTCAGCATAGACAAATTGTGCCTATGGTGTAAAAGAATATAGCACTGCAGAATTGTGCCCTGGGATAACAATTTTCATTATTCTGCAGTTTACAGAAATTGTGTTAAATGCAGACTAAGTGGCTAAACTTTCTATAACTGGTTTCTGGTGGTAACTGCAGTTTGGAGAATGCTTCTGGACTCAGAGCATAGTTTTATGGTACTCCAGTCTGGGCTCTGCACTGTCAAGCTTCTTCCTGAGTCCTAGAGTTATTGAGGGATCTTCTGTTCATATTCTTCCTCTCTTCAGGTTCCAGGTGGTAAGGTTAGTACAAAAAAGACCTAAATAACTCTGTGCATGGCTGGAAACTGGAATGACATTTTGGAAGGACAGTTAACCAATCACCTGAGTGAGGGGGTGGAACCATTGGGCCTGGAATGGTGTTAGATGATGTAAGAGGCTGATGTAATTTGCTGCCAATCAAACTACAAGACTAGTACCCCCCTTTACTCCTAACACCAAAAAGAAAGTCCAAGTACAAATGAGTAGTAGAAAAAAACATTAAATGACTGAAAGTTGCTCTTTAGTTCTATGCACATCATGCGGTAAAAAGCATTTTCAAACACAACAGTTGCTGTTTGGGTTTGTACACATCTAGAAATCACAAGAGAAAACACAACAAAACAAATAAAATAGAGTGGCTTGTTTCCCCTGTTACTAATTCACCAGATAAACCATACCTAGATAGATGCAGTGATTTGCAAATCTAATTTCTTGACTTGCTTTTTCATATTAACAGCAGCAAATAGGATTAATTAACAGTTTATGTCCAAATCCTGGGTTAAACAGTACAGGGGTATTAGCAGTAAAATTTATGGTTTTGTTTCCTTGAAGCACACTTTTAATGGAAATGCTTAAGTTTAGTCCAGGGAGGTGGTGTGCATCCAGCCAGATCTGCCAGCTTACCTCCATGTTTTCAACAGTAGTCCTCATTGCTCATGTATTTGCAGTAAGTGGAAAAAGGGGAGCCACAGTGGTAAGTTCCTCTGTTATCCTCCTCTGGTTGCACTCTACACAGTCTCTAATGTTTCTGGCCCTCTTAAAACAAAGCAAAATAAGTTCCTAGGACTTCTTCTAGTTGCTTATTGTCTGTAATCATTACCCAGTTGTCTGCCATGACATTTCTGACTGTTTTGTAATCTACTTTAAAAGTGAATGCCATGCTTATTTTCCTTTTGTCCTTCTGTGTATCATGGTGCTGCTTTCTGTTGAGCACTAAGAGTATCCTGGGGGGTCCCTCAAAATGGGGCCCTCTACCTCTTTTAAAGTTCTTTTGGGGCTGAGGATTGAATTCAGCAAGCTGTTTGGAGACACATGCAATTCTCATCCCCTGAGATTTTATATAATTTCTCTTACTGACCTGGGGATGAATGCTTTTACTTTGTAGCAGCATGTTAACCCTGGTTGGTTTTCTGAACATGTTGCTGGAAACACACTTGTTTTCAGTATCCTTAGATATGGTTATGTCTAAAAAGCTGACCAAGAACTTGCTGTAAGAGGTCGTGAATCTCAGGAAGCTTATGGAATTACTTATATGGTTGTAAAAGTTATTCAGTGTGGCTTCATGCCCCCCCTCCCAGATGATAAAGATGTCATCAGTGAAATGGAGATAGCTCTTCATCAGTGCAAAAGAGGGGCTTTGGTATACTGCCTCCTCCTATTTTCCCAGATCTACATTGACCAGGCTTGGAGTTATGGCCACCCCCATAGCTATTCCAGTAGTCTGTCTATAAAACCTGTTGTTAAACATGAAGTAGTTGTTCCTAAGGGCTAGATCCAACAAACTTCCTAGAACTTCTGTCCCTCCTGGTAATTCATTCCTGTCCTTTTCATATGCCTCTGTTACAGCCTGAATACAGTAGCTGTGTGAAAGCACTGTATAAAGTGCTTCCACGTCAGCTGTGACTAGGATTGTGGAATTGCTGATTGGAATACCTCTAATAGTACCAAGAAAATCTAGAGAGCCTAAAATACAAGATTTGTTGGCCTCTGCCATTTGTTTTATCTGGGCATCAAGCTAAATGGATACTGTTTCAGTTATGGAACCACCACTTGCCACTACTTGTCTGTAGGGAAGTTCAAAGATATTCTTATGATGTTGTGGGATCCCAAAGAAGCTTGGCATTTTTGAGTGGGGGTTGGCCAAAAAGACAAAAAGCTTGTCATCTAGTAAATCATTATCATTCAGTATTCTTAGATGTTCTTTGAAATTATTATAAGCAACATTCACAGTGTTAAAATCATATTTACTGTAAAACTTGTTATTGTCAAGCATGGTCTCACTCATGCAGTTATAAGTGGCTATATCTGTGGCTAAAATGCCTCTCCCTTATCCTTCTTCATGATTCTGTGAGCCTTATCTCTGCTTAGACTTTTTGAGGAGCCAGTTCCTCTTAGTTATTGTTGTATAACTTCTTCCTAGGTTATTTTCCAAAGGCCCTTCAGATATCCGCCACACATTTGCTCTCATACACACTTAGGATGGGGTGCAGCTCAGGGGGGCAAAAGTCACTAGGTTTTTTCCATTTTATACTATTGCCATTTCTTTCACAGTTGCATCTGTCCTTATAGGTTCATATCTTCATTACATGTTTACTAGCCTAACGACCACAATGGCCTTTTTAAGCCTAGCCATGCATCCCAAATCTGGGGGTTGGGAGATGAAACATTTACAAGCAGTCGTTGAAAAATAATTTGAGATTTAATTTCCTCACATACTGTTTAACATCTATCACTTTTTCTACCAAGTTACTTCTGTTAAAAGATATAACAGTCAGACCCCTACCTAACATTGCTTGCTCTAGCTGAGTCAATGGTTTTAATAAGTGGTGCCAGATCTTAGTCTTATTTTGTTGTTGGTTCTGGTGGGTCCCTTCTGTTGTACTGACCTGTTCAAGTCCATCAGTTCCTTGTCGACTTTCCAGGACTTGTTCCTCTGTTATTAATGCCTCAATAGGTTCATAAGTTCATAGGTAGGTACTAGGCTATCGGCCCAAGGGCCTACGTAAGCCTAACCAACAAGGTTCCCTGGCTTATGCCACCCAAGAAGGTTATTTCCTGTGCCCCTGTCGAGCAGAGCCACAGAACTGATCCCTGGGGTGTATTTTCTATTTCCCATCCACTTATCAAGATTTTTATTGAAGACTGCTAATGAGGAACTTTGCTTGACATAGATGTTTAGCTTGTTTCAGAGTATGGGAAGTCTCTGTGCCAGGAACCTCCAGCATGTCGTGTTTATTGTGGTGACAAGGTTTAGGTCCCTAGAGTGTGTAGCTCGGAGGGACTGGAATTTCTTTAGATGTAGCATGTCCAGCAGCTCTGGGTTTGACATAGCTTTATATTTTAGGCAGAGATCACCTCAGAGTAGGCAATATGCTATGGAGTAAACCTGGAGTTTTTTGAGATGGTCAGTGTAGAGCATCTGTTTGAGGCCAGTAATACTCTTAGTGAGGTATTTCTGTGGCCTTTCCAGCTGCTGCAGATGTCTTGTGAGGTACATTCCAAAAGGGGCATTGTACTCTATAATGGTTCTAATGAATGTTGAGTAGAGGGAAACAATGACCTCCTTTTTCCTAGATGAGAACCATTTTGTGATGAGGTGTGCCACATAGAAGGATCTCCTGACTACTGTGGCGATGTGATTATCAAAGGAGAGACTACTGTCCACCTGGGTCCCCAGGTCTCTTTCCACACATTCGGCATTAAGTAGACTGCCGCTTATGTGGTAATTCATGGGTACAAAGTTTTTAGCAAAGGGGATGACAATGCACTTTTTGGCATTGAGCTTGAGGCCATGACTCTGACACCAGGCATCTGTCTCAATGAGGCCCTCCTGTAGGATGTCTACATAATTTGGGGACTCAACAATGGCTCCTAGTTTGCAGTTATCTGTGAACTTCATTAGCCAAAGGCCTTCTGTGTTAGCCTGTACTTCATAGAAGTAGATACCAAACAGGAGAGGTCCCAGGACTGAACCCTGTGGTACTCCACTTGTCACTACTTTGAAGTCAGATTTGGAATCTGCAACATTTACAGTGTGGGTTCTTTCAATGAGCCAATTGGCAACCCATCTTGTGATGTAGGGATTTATACCTAGTTTAGTGAGTGTAGCTATAATTCCAGAATGGGGGATGATGTCGAAAGCCTTGGAGAGGTCAATATAGGCTGTATGAACCACCTTACCCTCGTCTACAGCTTTGTGACTGCCTCAAAGAAGTCAATCAGGTTTAGGAGGCATGATCTGCCTTTCACAAACCCGAACTGTGTGGGGTCCAGAGTTTGGAAGTTATCAATGTCTTTGTTTATGAGTTCCATGATGCTATGTTCCATGGCTTTACAGACCGGGCTCGTCAGGCTAATAAGGCAATAGCTCCCGGGATCAGTGGTGGCTTTCCCTTTGTAGAGTGGGATAAATGTTGCTGTGCACCATTCAGTAGGCACAAAGCTTGATGTGAGACTATGATTGAACATAATGCTTAGGTGGGGAGCCAGTTTGTTCTGAAGTTGTTGTATAACACAGGCTGGGATGTTGCCCGGTCCCATGGATTCTGTGTTTTTTGGCTTTAGAGAGTGCAGTTTCTACCTGCATAGTTGTTATTACATGGACTCTGCATTCTCCTGTATAGGTATGGGCCATTTAGGGGGTGGGGGGGGTAAAGTTTGCTCTGAACCTATCTTCCAGGACATTGGCAATATCAGTTGGTTTTGTCATTTTCATACCATTGTGCTGTAACTCAGAGCAGATCTGGGTGTTGCCATTGAGATTCTTGACATAGCTATAGAATGCTTTGTGGCTGTTCCTATAATCAGTGACAATTTTGTTTTCATAGCTAGCTTTGGAGGATCATATAAGGGATCTCAACTTTTTGCTGTGGCTGACCAGGGAACTCCTCCAACTCATGAGATTTTACTCTCTTTTGCAACAGTTTCTTCCTTCTGTTGTAGAGTTTATTTATGGCAGTGGACCACCAAATTGGCTTCTTTTTTTGGTGGATAGCATCTTGGTTCTGTTTGGGATAGCACGATCCATGCACTCGTGTAAGTGCTTATAGAGTGCATCTGTGTAGGATTCAGCAGTTGTAAATGTATTTTCCATCTGCATAGGTGTCATGAAGTTCGCCACTTCTGTCTTAAGAAGCATGAAGTTGTATTTGGAGAAATATTTTACCATGATTTCTTTAATGGGGGTGGGGGCGGGATGTAGATATCTATGGTGATTAGTTTATGGTCAGTTCTGACCAACAAGGAGTTGACTTCAGGTGTGGAACACTGGTAACTCATGTTGGTAATGACTAGGTCTAGGATATTGTTGCCCCTGGTGGGGGTGTGTATAAGTTGATCCAGGGCATTGGAATTTATGAATTCCAGAAAGCGTTGAGTGAAGGAGTTGGTACATGAGTAGTTTTCCCAGTTAATGGGGGGGGGGGTTGAAATTGCCCATTGTTAGGGTGTTTGGTTGAACCCTAATATTTTCCAGTATATCAAGAAAAGAGGAGTGGGAATCATGGGGCATGGTGGGGGATCAATTTGGATTGCAGTTTTGCCCAGTGTTAGTTGCACTTGGATAACCTCAGATGCATTATGCTGAGCAACTAGGCTGGATGTATGGATATCCTTAACGAATATGGACACACCTCTGCCTTTGGTGTCCCGGTACAGGTTAGGTGGCCGAAAAGTGTGGTATGAGTTATAGCCTGGTAATGCAGGGGTGCTTTCTGGAGCCTTGAACCAGGTCCAAGTCACTGCACAGATATCGATGTTCTCCATTTTAAGGAGAGCCTCGAGGGGGTGCATTTTGAGATTTAGACTTCTAGCATTGAGTAACATTACCCTCAGTTTTTGCTTGCCTGTTCTTGTTATGGTGGTGAATTTGTCATTTGAACCTTGCCTAAAAAAGGCACTATAGGGGCAGCAAGAGCTTTAGCCAGTATCTGGAATCCCAGGGATGACAGGTTAAGGCCATCTCTGGCAAATCATTGTGGTCTGTCGACCATGTCATCCCAGACAGACAGATACTGGATCCCCCTTAGAATAACACTAGAAGCTTAGACAATTGTTGAAGTCAATCATTTTGTCCTTGTACTGACGTATCATTGTGGGTGATGGCAGGATGCTACTCAGGGCTAGGATCATACCTGCCTGGGCTACATGATTGGAGAGCTCTTCCATATCTCTTTTCATTTAGTCCAGGGAGGTACATCTCAGGTCATTCACACCAACATGGACAATGACAGAGTCATATTTGTACTTGTTGTGGAGTGACCTGAGTGCGTGGAGTATGTGGCTGATCCTGGCACCTGGCAGGCAGCTGACAGTAACCTTCTCCTTGTTTAGCCTGGTGAGTGGGAAATCAGTGTGCCTGATTATAGAGTCACCTATGACTAGTGTGTTGGGTACGTTGGTTTGCTTTATGGGCCATGGTTGAGTGGCACACTGAGCCTGTGGGCTATGTATCATTTGGGTTGTGCTGGGGGGCGAAGGTTGCTTGCGTTTCTGCTTTGGAGGTCTCTGTTGCTTGAGAAGATTATTATTGAGAGCCTCCACAAATGTTTTTTGTGTTACTATGTGTGGATTATGGTGGTGTAGGTTTAGTGGGACTATGTGATGAGTGTGGTGTGGTGCAAGTGTTTACCTTCTCCTCTTGACTGTCAAGTTCAGTCTTGGTTGGAGAGAGCTTTACCTCCAGTTTGGCTAGATGAGTGCATCTCTCACAGGTTGTGGTGTTGGGTGGTAGGAGGAGAGGGTTGTCGGTGTACATGACGCAATTGCTACATTGCCCCAAGATGCCCAGATTCATCAGATAAACAGGAGAGAACACTGGGAACAGACCCTTGGGCATGCCTTAATAAAAAACTACTTTCCTCTTGACAAGTGAGGAAAGTGAGTATAAGAGCTGTTTTTCTCTAAGCAAGTGAGGAAAGTAAGTACAAAAACTGTTTTCCTCTGGGTAAAGAGGAAGGTTGAGTACTGTAGTAATTTGTAGCTTATTTAGTGCTAACAACAAGTTATGAACAAGTGCTGAGCATGAATAAGCAAATTCAAGTGCTAAAACTAAGAATCTGTACCTGGATCTTGTGGTAGATAGGCTACCTAGTGCTTATCACTCCCACTGATAAGCTAGAATGCTTCCCTCCAACACAGAAAGGCCTGGGGGGGCTCAGAAGCTTACAAACAGTCCTGGATAAGGCAAATCTGTATCTGGACTAGACAAGTTACAGGAAAGGTGGGAAACAAGCGTACACATTGGCTTTTAAACCAGAAAGTGGAGACCTCTGAGTCAGAATGAAGGGCTGCTCTGCTGTGTGCCTCCCTGTTGGGGTCTGGTGGTTCGAACTGGTGGATGTCTTACTCTTTGGTGTTATCATCAAGTCTTGTTGCCTCATGTTGGTATTTGGTGCACCTAAGTCAGATCCAGGTTTTTGGTAGCCCTGGTAAAAATCCAGGTTGTTATTTCCTTCCACATCTACCTGGTCAGCAGTTGGTGTGGCCAGGCTCCTTTTTCTTCCAACGTGATGCTTATGATGGTATTTAGGTTTGTCAAGCTTCCAGTGCTAGCAAAATGTTTCCCACTATTGTGTCTAGGTGAATATCACCTTCTCCTGGTGAAAGTGGTAGTTTTGTGGTTCCTGCTTGTTCAGTAAGTCCCTGTTGATTTGTTTATTTTTTTTGCATTTTCTTCTCCTTCACTTTGTTTTCAAAGTTAATGATTCTTCTATCAGGACCTAAAATATGGAAAGGGAGTCAAGTTTGTCTTTTTCATAGATTCATAGATTCATACTAGGCTAACTGCCCTTGTGAGCCATTTTAAGCCTAGCCAATTATCCCCTGTGAGATTCAAACCCTGTACCTTGTGTTTGTAAGGCAAACACCTTAACCATTAGGCCACCCCCAGGTTTAGGATCCTGCTGATAGTTGAATCCTGCTGGGTTTTGTTATGCTTAATAAGGATCCAAATCAGCTTGAGATGAGCATCCCTTAAAATTGTGTCCCATTCTCTGATCAAGTCCTCCTCCAAATTGTTCCAAATGGGTTTCTTGAACAGCTTTAGTCCCTTAGGGATCAGTGCTTTTTCAATACTGTTCCTAAGGTAAATTTCTTCCCAGTATAGTCATATCAGTCTTTTTAGCAATTTCTCGAGGAGAAAGTGGTCTATAACATCATGTTGGCTGTTATCTCTTGGTTAGCCATCTGTATGGTTGTCATACCCCATGTGCTAGGTCATGTTTATTCAGATAGGTATATTCAGAAGGTTTTTATGTCTCAAGTTGATGCCTTGCTGAAGTTTCAGTTAGTAGGATACATTATTTTGAGTACAAAAAGGGAAAGTGACTAAGCTTAAAATAACATTAAAATGAAGCTCCTGGATAGCCGTTTTCACAGAATAATGTTTTATTCAAGGATATCAAAGCACAGCGCAACACCCACTAATGCTGACCACAACAGTAAACAGTATGTTTTCGTCCACAACTTCATCAGATAACTGCGAGCACCCCCTTGAAACATTTATATATCCCTATTATTAAATTAAATTAAATTATTCAATTAACCCATTTTAACTATTAATATGCCAATTGTTAAAATCATTATAGAACACAAGCACTTCCTCAACCATATTCCTCATTCAGAAGGCATGTACATCTACTATTACTAAAACTTTTACGACCCTATCACTAAAAGTGTATATTTAATATAAATATAGGTATAGGTATAAATATACTACATACCTCCATTCAATGAATCCTGACCTCCTACTCCAACCTAAAATCCCTCAGGTCAGCTAATAGTGTCCAAGTACTAACCATTAAATCTAATAACTCTGGAGGCGATGCTCTCTATGCCAATTCCATTGGAAAGCTATGGAATTCCCTACCTAATAGCCTAAGACTCATGACCTCGATTAATCAATTCAAAAATCACCTCAAAGAATTTCTTAAGTCTCATTGGTCATGCCCATGTCCTAAACCAGTCTAGTCTCTGTAGTATCTACCCTATCCCAGAGATTATCAATCTTCCCCCTCGGCTTCAAATTGTAGCCATCCTTAGGATTATCTATACAATATTGTGATTGTTATTTTTACAAATATGTAATACCAATGTCTTTTTCTATTGTCTTTATGTAATGCTACTCTATACCAATTGTAAATGTATATTGTATTCTCTCTATGTGTGGAGCTTTTCTCCCCAGGCCTCTACTGAAAATGGACATGTATCCAGCTAGACTAGCCCGGTCAACAAATGTAAAATAATAATAATAATAATAATTAAAATACATTAATATATTAAAAAGGCATTAATATAGTAAAAGATCTATCTAGCAATTGATAGTCAAACACTTAAACGAATATATAAGGAGATTAATGAGTCATTATATGACATGTTGATGTGCCGACAAATATCCAGAGAGACTTATGATTACTTTTATTGTGAACATCCGCAGATTCCTGTTATCAAGGGTCTGCCTAAGATGCATAAAGGTATTCATCCCCCTCCCTTGCGGCCCATTGTCTCAGGTGATAGATGGGCAACTGAAAATATTTCTATTTTTCTTGAGAAGACTCTCAAACCACTCCTACAGGAAGTACCTACTGTATTGAAAGACACATATCAGTTATTGGATTTTTTTGATAATTTAGATATTGAATTATGTAAAGGTACTCACCTTATGGTGAACTTAGGTGTTCAAAATCTTTTTACTTCCATCCCGAATGATGAGGGCATCCAGGCTATACGAGAATTGTTACATACTTTTCCTAGTATTAGCCATAATAAAGAGATTCTTATTTGTCAATTATTGGAATTGGTATTGTCCTATAATGTATTTTCATTTAAAGGGCTGTTATATTTACAAAAGTGGGGTGTGGCCATGGGCACACCCTGCGCTAATACATATGCAAACTTGGTGGTTTACCACTGGGAAAGAGAGTTTCTCTTTACCCATGAATTGTTTAATAAGGTGCTAGTCTACAAGAGATTTGTGGACGATGTCCTGGTCATTTGGGATGGAACTATAGATGAGTTTAGCTCTTTCTTATGTTATTTAGAAAGTACTACTAACTTCCTGAGGTTTACCATGGAAACATCCTATGAGAAAGTCAATTTCTTGGATGTAACTTTATCTATTAAAGATGGTAAAATGCTTTCTACTCTCCATAGAAAATCATGTTGGAAGAATGCCATCCTTACTTATGATAGCATGCATCCTCGGCATGTTTTCCGAGGAATAGTAAAAAGTCAATTTATAAGGCTCTCTAGAATCTGTAGTGATGGTTCCAGTTTATTACATGAATTTGATGAGATGGAAAGACTATTCATTGAGAGAGGCTATGATAATACGCTGGTTCGAACCATTAAGATGCAATTATTGGGCAATGAACCAGTTCCTACCGCATCTGAGATCTCCCATGTACATGTTAATTTACGTGGACATCATCAACAATCTGATGATAGGATACGCTTTATAACGACTTATACTAATGATAGTATGGCTATTAGGAACATTATTAGCAGTAACTGGAATGTATTGACTGTTGATAATTAGACAGCCAGCATAGTGGGCCCTGTTCCTAGTTTTACATATAGAAATAATAAGAACCTGAAGAGGCTGCTATGTTCTGACTCAAGAACTGTTAATGAACCAACTATTAGTACTTTGCATAAATTGGGAACTTTTCCCTGTAAACGATGCAACTTCTGTAGTTATATCACGGTCCAACAAGAGTTTATTCATCCAGTATTACACTATTCCTTCAACCCGAGGTTTCATGCTACATGTGATACATCGGATTTGATATACCTTGCCACATGTCAAGCATGTTCTGCCTACTACGTAGGCCTAACCAAAAGAAAACTTAAAAATAGAATTTATAACCATCTATATGATATAAGACGGGGAAATGAGCTCAATGCCCTGGCAAAACATATCTCTTTAAATAGTGATCATATTTTTGCGTTTAGGGTTTTACAGATAGTTCGTTGTAACCAGAGAGGGGGTGACTATATGAATTTTTTAGAACAGAGAGAACTCCAGTGGATTTTTCAACTGAGAGCACACTACCCCCCTGGTTTGAATTCTTACATTTCTCTTAAAATCTTAAAATCTAGGAAGTGATAAGAGTTTTGTTATTTATTTCTCATCTATTTATCAATGTCACATTTTACTTATATTATCTTATTTTTAGAGTATCATGGTTCTGATTTTGATTCTGGGAATGTTTTTAGTTATGTACATATACATATATATATAGTTTCATATATATTTATTATATTTAATTATTTGTGTTTTTAGATTTTGGTTTAATTAGTCTTCTGTAGACTTTTCTCTGCTTTTTTCTGATACATTTTTGTAATGGAAATGTGAGTTGACTGCAGGGTTTGTACTTGGCAGGCTGCTTATTAACCTATTTGCTTTTTCTAATCAATTGATTAATTGTATAATTGTTTGATGCATCATTTCAGGCTTTTAAGCCTGTGTATATAAAAGCAGTTGGGTTTTATCATACTTTAAGATCTGAAGAAGCATATATTTTTTTATGCGAAAGCGCTCATCCTGTACTCGTTTTTTAAGGAATAAAGTTTTGTTACTGGACTTTATTTGGTGCGGTGCCTCCCTTCTCCGTGGTGAGTCTGTACGTGTTGTTTGCTGTATATATTTTCTCGTTGTTCACGTACAAACTCTTATGGTTAGAGCAGTGTTTTTGAATTAGATTAATTAAAATGAAGCTCCTGGATAGCCGTTTTCACAGAATAATGTTTTATTCAAGGATATCAAAGCACAGTGCAACACCCACTAATGCTGACCACAACAGTAAACAGTACGTTTTCGTCCACAACATCAGATAACTGCAAGCACCCCCTTGAAACATTTATATATCCCCATTATTAAATTAAATTAAATTATTCAATTAACCCACTTTAACTATTAATATGCCAATTGTTAAAATCATTATACAGCACAAACCCTTCCTCAACCATATTCCTCGTTCAGAAGGCATTTACATCTACTATTACTAAGACGTTTACTACTCTGTCACTAAAAGTGTATAATTAATATAAATATAGGTGTAGGTATAAATATACTACAGACCTCCATTCAATTAAAATACATTAATATATTAAAAGACATTAATATATTAAAAGAAATGTTAGTGACCTCTAGTGGCTAAAATTAATATCATTGCATGAATGTTACAATACCACAAATAAATGCAAATTAAAATCCATACACCCCAAATCCACATCAATTCATCACTTTTAGGAAAATCTTGGAAGCTTAAAAAACATTTGATCAGAAAACCCATGTATACAAAACCAGGTTACACGTTCACTTAAGCAATGCATATAAAAGGATATTAAAATACAAGTGTGTGGCAAAAGGTATATGCAAACATGTTGTTAAAAAATATAAATAAAATTATGTTAAAAATTGTGCTAAAAATTATATTTAAAAATTCTTTCACAATTTTTCTGCCCTAAGCTTCAATACATGTGCTAGGGAAACCATAACATTCTATCCTGGCCATCTGTTAGATTCTAAAACAATATGCCAGTATAACTCCCTATACTCCAGTATGGTCTCCCATGCACCCCCTCTAATATTGGATTTGACTTCTTCTAATACAAAAAAATGTGAATGAGGCTCCACTACATATTTGAGTGTGTTTGTAAAGTGCATTCCTACTATTCCCTTTCCTAATATTGTAGGTATGCTCATAAATCCTCCTCTTCAAACATCTCTCCATTTTTCCTATATAAAAACCTTCACATTCCTCACATATGATTACATAAACCAGCCCTTTAGAATCACAATTAGATTAAGAAATGGATCTAATATATTTTTTTCTGCTAGGAACATATATCTCTGACAAGTTAGAGATGTATGAGCATTGTTGGCAGGCCCTGCATTTATATGTTCCTACCTTTTTCCTCTCTGTGTTAAAATATCTAGTCTCTAAAATATTTTTAATGCATCTACCCTTTTTGAACACAAATTTCAAAGATTCATCAAACCTAAGATTTAAATCACTGATCTTGGAAAACCTGTTCCATTCCTTTTTTACTATTTCTTTAATGGCATTGGCATCACCACTATAATCTAAAATGTATTGATTACTGAAATAATTTCTAAACTCATTGTTTGGAATATTGGTCCCACTCACCATATCCTCTATACCAAGGATGGGAGCAAACATACTGTTTCTGTTAAGAATTACTTCATTATGTATTTCATTAACCAAATTTCCCAGGTAGCCCCTCTCTATAAACAGTAATTTCAATAAATCACCCTCTTTAATAAAATCCTGGTCATCTGAGGTCATTCTACTACCCCTAAAGTATTGACCTTTCACAATACCTTTTTTTCTGTGAACAAGGGTGGGCACTCTTAAAGTGTAAAAAAGAATTACAATAAGTGTCCTTCCTATGGACTCTCAATCCATATCCTTCATTAACTGTATCCTTCCTAATATTCACATCCAAATAATTTATTTCATCGTATCTTATCTTGTACATAAAATTTAAGAATCCTGTACTATTTGAAATATAGGTCACCACTACAGGAGATTTACAGTATTACACAGTGAAGACTCTAGCTTAGCTGGGTCTTTCTTTTAGTTTTTATCTAAAGTTGTTAGTAACACACCTCATTGGATAACTCCATATAATACTCAGCTATAAATATCTAATAATTCAAAGGCAATTACATTGGATGTAATTAAGCAATGTTGTTAAGAATGCTATCACTGCAATGGTGATTTACATGTTACACTATCTGAACCCTTGGTTTAAGTGACATAGCATTAGCTAAATGAGTAGCAACAGCTGCTGAAGTGCTTGACAGCACCTTACGTACTATTTTACAAGGCTCATCATTACTTTCTGCACCTTTTTTCTTAATATTTTGTGTAGCAATGAACTTTTCCTTACTTACTAGATCTGGGCTATAATGATGGCCTGATGACTTCTTCATGTGCTCTCCTTCACTTGTAAGCACTGGTACATACCATACTTTGCATTCATAGCATGGTTGTCGAATGCCATACCAAAACATGCTATCGCTATTCTGAATTTCCAAATAGTATAAATAATAATCTACAGTAAGTATTACTTTGCCTTTTTTTTGGGATGAGAACCTTAATATTGGGGTCTATATTAGAAAGATGAAAGACAAATCGAAAATGAAAAAGAAAACTGGAAACACTCTAAAACAACAAATGTTTAATCCAAGTTCAAGTTCACAAGTAAACACTTTCACCTTCAAGGCTTCTTCAGGCAAAATAAATACTATCAATTAAACAACATAACTTAAATACATTTTAAAAAAAAATCACATGACTCTAATTACACATTCTGAAGCAGCATATTTAAATAAGGCTTTTAAGTAAAACTGTCATTAAGACCAGGTGGTACAAACGCTCTCATTCTTAAAATCTATCCCATCTCTTTCTTCATTTTCAGTTAAAAGTTTTATATTCCCACCCCGCAATGGTCTATAAATTACTTTTCACCTTTCTCTATAATGTGTTTACTAAAAGCATTTATAACTACTCTATGTCTTATATCATTTATATATTAAATTTCCTGTTTGTCATACCCACATAAAAAGCATCACAGATTTCACACACAGCTAAATATATTAAATTGCTTGTGTTGCAATTCCCATATGCATGTAAAACTCCCATTTGCTCCTGCAAAAACATTTAAAAAAGTGTTTTGAGTTGTGTTTGTTTACTTTGGGTTTACTTACGTGTATGGCGCTGTTGCTTCCAGGAATCTGTTTGGCGTTGTGCATTTCGGCATTCCCGTCCTTTGCTCTTTTTGTTGATCAATGTTTATGTGTCACTCTTCTATTTCAGGTTTCATGCTTATAATATAGACCCAATATTTGTTATCTGTTATACCCTTTGCAGCCATATCCTCATCCCTACTTTGTGAGGAAGATATTCTACTGTATATACACAGCAAAAAAGTTATTGCTTTATAAGCTTCAGTGACTTATTTGATAGATAAGCATCCCAGTCAAACAACCCGCATAATGAACTTAAAGGTTATATGGTTAAATTCCATGGCATTCTCCTTCAGCATCCCCATTGGAAAGAGGCGAAAATACATTGCTTACTCAACCATACAAATCTGTATACGCACTTACAGGACCTTAATTTCCATTGCTGTGTCATGTTACTACTAATTAATTTCTCAGTACTACATTGCTGTGTACACATCACCATCTCTGTAAGTATGACGATAATCCCGACCTACAAGTGTTCCTGTTTTGGAGGAACATTCTTATTTCAGGCCTGATTTAAACTTGAGTGTGATGTTTCTATTTTTAGTGGTATGTCCCAATTTCCAGCTTGATTTACCCCTTCACACACATTTCTGTATCCCATCATCACTCTTTAATCCCTGAATCTGTCTACTACACAGAAAAATCACTACATCACCAAAATACTGATGTCACCAATAATTTAAAGAAAGGGGTCACACACCTTACATCTCATTTATTCAGAAGCCAAAATAAATGACCTGGTATTGTAGCATTGGAATATACAGCTCACTCTGTAAAGCCTACAACTTTTACAGTGCCACTTTGAATGTGTTCTTATATTTTCCTTCATTTTTGGCACGCTCTCTTTTTTTAACATCTTTATACTATTCCATATTCCTACTCGAAGCAGGAAGATTTAAATGATATTTGGTACCCAAATTTTATGCTGTTAGATGTACAGATTTTTGGCTTGATGCCCCTACGTTTCAAGGACCTTTGTTCCAATTTTCTATGTCTGCGGGTTGAAAGCTATGTATATTGCTGTGTGCTGCTTTAACATAAGCTGATAGAATCGTCATACCATTTGCTGGATTATATTATATATCATACAGATTTGTTTTATGTTGTGTTGCACAGAACAGAACTGATTTTCTCTTCAACATTTATTATATTTCATGTGTACTGACTCCTGAGTAGTATATACATCAAAATCATATTACTACTGCTATAAAAAGGGATGCTAAAATTTTTGCACATATTAAATTCCAAAATAACATGACCAAATTAATGTGTAAGTTGACATCAAGACAGTCAATTTTACAATCTACAATATCCCACGTCTTCTGTCAATCTGCACAATATTTAGTGATTCAACATTATTATTTTCAGAATATTCATAGCAAACCATATATTTCTTCATGACCTGTGGGTGGCAGAAGCACTATCCTGACCTCAGAAAAATGAAATATAAGGTAAATGGTGTCTGTGGATTTATGAACCTATATAGAAAACATATGGTTTATGTACAGTGACATATTTTGTACTGTAGATTTATGGAACAAGATTAGGACCAATTACAAATTTGTAAGTTTGTAAGATTTGTAACTAACAACTCATGCTCAACCAAAAAAAAAAAAAAAATACTACTTTTTACCCCAAATCCCTCTGTCCTGAAAAAACTAAATTTAATGTCCCTTCTCTTGGTAATACAACCACTAAAGTCACTTCTCATAACAAATAATTAAGGATGATAGTGGATGATAATCTTAAATGCAACCTGCATATTCAGAAATGCCAAAGAAAAATTCATCAGAAACTAAGGATGCTTTACAGACCCACAAACATTTTTCATCAACACAACTAAAATTACACTTACCACTACTTTACTTCAGAGGGGTGATCTTTGCCTGACATATAAAACATCCCTAGACCTTATTTTGGTGAAACGTTTTGCACATCCTTAAAACAAGCACCACTAGAAATACTAGATTAAAAGACCTACATTTTGCTTACAACATAAATAGGATGTACTGGAGAGACAGATATGTTTCTCAGAGAATTCTCATTCTCTGGAACAGGCTCTCTATCCATGTGAAGCAGAGCTCCTCCATATCCGTATTTAAGTGCAACTTAGACCAATGGATGGGTAATTGGAATTCACCTGTGAGCTGGCACTTATGTCTCTGATAGACAGCGTCAATTAGTAAATCACCCCTATATAAATAACATTTTTGGGGCACATCTGGGTTTCAGTGCCTAGTGGTGGTTAGCTTAGTATATACCTATGAACCTATGAACTTATTTCCTCCCTACACTTCTTTATGGTGTTCCCATCCTTACTAACCTTCAGGCATCACAAAAAATCATAACTTGAGCAATGCTTAAACAAAGTTGCTAAATTTGAGCAAATATCTATAAAATTATCCAGTATCCATTTGCTTGTTCAGCACTAAATAACATTCTACATAACTATTTTCCCAGTTGGTCTTTATGATACACTGACCGTAAACTCCTGTCTGTCCACAAACCTATCAAATCTGTGGGGTATTCTCTATACTCATACCATGTTGCTGGAACCCCTTACCAGTATACATCAGGTCAGTACTTTCCTCAAAATCAATCTGAAAGTCTTCCTAGGCAAAGGCTGGCTGGATCTATTTTTGCTTGACACCTTGATAAACTCTATCCCTAAATTTGAACAAGTACTTATTCATATCTTATACCATCTTACTCCCCCTTTTTCACTCACTTCCTTACTTGCATTAATTTCTCTCCCCTAGCTTTCACTCCAAGTTTACCATAAGCCTGCTTTTCTCTCACTTCATATTGCAATTCCTGTTTGTATTGTATTAATTTCTCTATAAAATGTATAACATTTCTCTAAATATTAAATCATTGTCATATAACTTGTATCTATTCTTAATCAATGTTTTCAGGTTATGTCTAATACTGTATGCTTATTTAAACTATAGATGGGTTTGTATTATTTTTGAAGACTGTAAAATTGCTGTTCTTAACATGTTTTGTAGGGCCTCTGCTGAAAATGGGTTGCCATCTAATGGAGTTTCCTGGTAATCAAATGTCAGTAAATAAAACAAATAAATATGCAAGTCCTGAAAAGAGTTCCGTAATCACACAGCATGTGACATGTTATTTATTATATAAACCAGACTCTCACATTTTTAGGTCTGACTTATGGTTTTCCATAGATTTCAGCATGCTTTGTTTAACTGCATAAGCTGTTTACTGTATAATGTTTTACATAGGTACCCAAGACATTTTTATGAAAGAACTAACTCATGGGTGGCATTCTGTTCTAGATCTAAGGCAAATTTCAATCGTTTTAATCATGTCAAATTATTCATTTTAAGGGTGTCAGTTTTTTTTTTACTTATTTTATTAATATGGACTAAGTTAAGAATTTTTTGTTTAGTTTAATCTTAGTGAAGATACTTTGACCTGCGTGTGTTTTGTCACTAATGCCATTTTCTAAGTGAATAGTTATGCCCCATGTTTTATTTTGCTAATTTAATACAGCACACTAGCGCTGCTAAAGACTGCGGCAGCGGGTTACTAATGGTAGAACTAGAACAGCGGGACTTCAGCATAGCTCTTAACCTTTTAGAGCAAGAAATCTGGACAAAGCCTAAAATAATGTTATGACAAAGGCCCAAAAATAGGTACAGATTTTAAATATTACTCTTATAAATTTAGAAAATTGCAAGAATAACAGCTGTTCTGACAATTAGTTCATCTAGATAATTAAGAAGACATGGTAACTGCTCTCTGTTTGTGTGCTCTCCTCAAGTTGTTTATTTTTTGACTTGGGGCTTGGCATAATTGTTAAGGTGTTTACTTCCCTGACACAAACCTGATCCTCACCATTGAATGGAAATTTCTGTAAAATAGCCTGCAAGTGCAGGCAGTGGCATAGTACAAACCTATTTGTAATTGCATGTATTTTATAAAGAATATGAAGTCCGAAACTCACATGTATGTCATTATTTAGTGACTTCATCCTCAGTGATTTGGCAAAAAAAAAAAAAAAAAGCAGAAACTTTGTAAGAAACAGATCAAAATATCATTCAAACATCTGGGCATTATGTGAAAATATAGACTGTTGAGAGTTATGCTTCAGGGATTTGAAACATTGTAAATCTGTCCTGTACCTAGTTTTTCTACTTGTCTGAACTAAAACAACCAAATTTTAAAATTTCCATATTTATAATTATGCAGACATATATATATATATATATATATATATATATATATATATATATATATTTCTTTTACAAGTGTAGTGGCAGGAGAGTTGCAATTCACTAAATGTGGTGAATATGATCATATGTCAAAATGTTTTTTTTTTCCCCTTTGCTTTCCATGAGCGAGACTTACAGTTAATATTCTTTTAAAATATGAGTGGATTATTTCACATGTTCTTTTATAGATATCTATATATATATATATATATATATATATATATAGTTGCAGATATAGATACAGATAGATACACACACACACATACACACACACACACACACACACACACATATATATATATATATATATATATATACATATATATATATATATATATATATATATATATATATATATTGATGTATATTATAAGATCGAAGGTTTAAATATTTGAACACCATATGTTCGACACCATATGAGCGAATACTTAAAACCTTGCAAGTGTGAATGGAGACCGCCGTTGGGAATTCTTCCTTTTACTTCAATGTAGTGCAATCTCAGAGTTGGTATATTTAAGTAGCATGGGGTGTGGGGGGTGTGGGGGTGCAGGGGGGCTTGCCCCCCTGCTCAGGGCAATCAGGTGGGTTTTTCTTTTATTTTTACATTTTATTTTGCTTTCGGGGTTTTACAACTTCGCTCATATGGTGTCACCCATTTGGTGTACGAAGTTGTAAACCTTCAATCTTATAATATAGACCCTATATATATATATATATATATATATATATATATATATATATATAGGCTCATAGGATCATAGGAAGTTACTAGCCTATTGGCTCTGAGGCCCTTATAAGCCTAGCCAGAAGACTAGCCCATGTTTAGACAAGTCAGCAGCTGATGCGCCTGTCCAGCAGGGACACAGGTGGAATCCCAGTGGTGTATTTTCTGTTTCCCATCCAGTTATCCAGGTTGCACTTAAAAAGAGATGATGAGATCCTCTGCTTGACATGGAGAGGGAGTCCATGCCACAGATGGGGGAGTCTCTGGGACATAAGTTTGTCCCACCAAAAAGTCCTATTGACATCACAGACAATATATACACACACATACTCAAACACAGATGACTGAACTTAAGATTGACCCTAGAAGCTCAAAAGGAACAGGAGTTACACAACACTTGCTTTTTGCATCGGGTCAAGTCTCCTTGCACCACCCCACATCCACTGCTATTTAGATATTTCAACTCTGAGATCCCTCAGTGGTGGGAAAAGGAGTAATTCCCCTATCCCAACTGTACTGCAATCTATAGATATATGTTCAAAGGTAATTACTTGGCTAATGCCACACAGGCCTTCACAAGCCTAACAAATAATACCAACAATATGACAATATTGTATCTTAATATGGAATGGGGTAGTATCAGGGAAGTGGGTCTTTGGGTATTGGAGATGAGTCAATTTACAGACTGCGTCTGTCCATAAGGGACATGGGCAGTACCACAAAAGTGAATTTATGGGTCCCCACCCATTTATCCAAATTCTTTTTGAAGAGATTGAGGGACAACTTTTCCTTTAAGAAGATAGGAAGTTTATTCCATAGATGAGGTAGTCTTTCGGATACAAATCTGTCTCTCCAGCAAGTTCTGTTAAAGTCACAAATAAGGTTCAGGTTCATGGAGCGCATTACACTTGTATAATTTTTCTTGCAAATATGTAAAATTTTCATCAGGGCTGGATCAGAGAATGTCTTGTAGGTCAGGCATACATCTCCTCTCAATAAATGGTATGAGACGGAGTAAAGAGATATGGTATTTAGTTAGTCTACATAAGACATGTGCCTTAAGCTTTATATTGTTTTTTTGTGAAAAACCTCAGTGGTTACTCCAGTTAGTGTAAGTGCCTGGTTAGGTGCAGGCAGAAGAGAGCATTGTACTCAGTTATGGGCCTGATGAGGGCTGAGTACAGTAGTTCTATGACTTCCTTTGATTTTGATACCATGCCGTTATTATAAATTGAGCCATATAGAAGGAGTTGCTCAATACTGTAGTTAACTGGTGGTCATAGTTTAGGTTACTATCTATCACTGTTCCTAGGTTCCTCACCAATGGGTCTATGTTTAGGAGTGTGTAAATGATATTATAATTTGCAGGAATATCTGATTTAATGAAGGATATGATTATGCATTTTTTAGCATTTAGTCTCAGACCATGATTTTGGCACCAGTTGTTTGTCATTTTTAAGCCTGGATGTAGGATGTCAACATCATTTGGGGATTCAGTGATTGCTCCCAGTTTACAGTCATAAGTGGAATGGTGAACCAGGGGTCCCCAACATTGGCCTTCACTTCAGGGAAGTATATACCAAACAGGAGAGGTCTCAACACTGAGCCCTGTGGGACACCACTAGTAACAGGTTTCTAATTGGAAGTGGATTGATCTAGCCAGACAACGTGTCCTGTCAGTGAGACAGTTGGCTACCCATCTGATGATGTAGGGGTTTATACCTAACTTAGTAAGTTTATCTATTATCCCTGAGTGGAGGACTGTGTCAAATTCTTTGGCCACGTATAGATAAGTGGTGTGTACAGTTTTACTCTTTCTCAAAGAATTCCACCAGGCTGAGCAGGCAAGACCTCCCTTTGACAAAGCCAAATTGGGTTTGATCCAGATAATTCTCTACATGGTCTTGCAGGTAAGAGTGGTCAAGCTTAGGAGTCTGTAGTTCCCTGGGTCAGTTGATGTGCCCCCCTTGTGCAGAGCGAAGACTGTTGCAT
Organism: Protopterus annectens; assembly: GCF_019279795.1. Classification (NCBI taxonomy): domain Eukaryota; kingdom Metazoa; phylum Chordata; order Ceratodontiformes; family Protopteridae; genus Protopterus; species Protopterus annectens. The sequence goes on from NC_056726.1 coordinate 1,429,827,379, forward strand.
TCCTCCATTCTTCTGGACAAAGCCCATTCAGAGGCTGTGGTCAAGTAGGGTTTCTAGTGGCCCTGATAGATTCTGTTTTAAAGTATTTAAGAAGCATCCTGGAATGTTAATGGGACCCATAAAGGCTGTGTTTTTGGCCTTAGTGAGCGCAGTAAGGACCTGCTCCCTCATAATGACTGGTAAGGGGATGGGTGCGGGTATTTCTTTGGGTGTGGTAGGAGATGATGGGAGAAGAAGTCTGAACTGAGCTTGTCAGCCAGCAGGTTTGCTATAGTTTCAGGCTTTTGTTAAATGGTGTCATTCATGATTAACTTGTCACATTGCTAGCATTTCCCCTGACGTTAACAACATAATAAAAAAAAAGCTTTATGGCTCTCTTTCACCTGGAAGGCCATCTTTGCCTCATAGTTTGCTTTGGCAGATTTCGCCAGCTCTCTAATTTGTTTGTTTAGACTGGTGAGTGTCTTTTTGCACTGATTTGTCTGTTACTTCTTGGCTTTAGAGAGGAGTTTTTCCTTGTGCTGAATAACCTATTTATGTTAGGGCTCTACCAGGGTGGTTTATTTTTGCTAGTAATCATAGGTTTGACTCGGACAGGTACTGCCTCCTCTGTACAGCAATGAAAGCTGTTGTAGAGTGCTTTTGTGTACAGCTTAGAGAAGACCTCAGTGTCATCTGGGTTTGGAGGTGCTTGGAAGTTTAATAAACTGTCACTTAGTTTGAGGTAATTGGCCTTAGCAAATTTCTTAACAGGTTTGGAGCTTGATAGGGATTCTAGTTTAGTTTTATTACCAAAGGAGATATTTTGTAGTCAGGGTTTACCAGGGAGGAGTTAACGCATGGGACAGAGCAGCATCCCCCCATGTTCTTGAGTATTAGGTCTAAGATATTTGTAGCTGTAATTGGGGAGCTAGCTAATTGTTTCAGGGCGTTCAAAATGATGAAGTCCAAAACACTCTGAGCAAGTGAATTATGGGTTGTATAAGTCTTCCAGTTTATGAAAGGGTAATTTAAGTCACCCATAAGTATGGTGTTAGGCTGAATGTTAAGAGATTCCAGTAGGGTTAGGTAGGAATTGTTTTTTTACAGACTCATGTTAAGGGATCTGTAGCTAGTAAGGATATGATAAGAGGTTGCACATATAGTTAATTGGGCATGGAGCAGTTCAAGTGAGTCATTTTGTTAGTCTAGCAGTGTACTTGCCCTTTGTGAACACCGAGACACCTCTTCCCTTTGTTTTATCCTGAGCTGAGAAGGATCAAAGTGTATGAAAGGCGTTGTAGTCTTTGATAGACAGAGTACTAACTATGGTTCTGAACCATGCTCCTATTACTGCACATATGTCTGCATTCTGCAGGGTGAGGAGTGCTTCCAGGGAGTGCATTTTATATTTAAAATTCTAGCATTCAGCAGTAGTACCTTTAGGTAGCCATGAGTATTTTTGTTATGTTGGAGGGTTTAACAAATTGGCACAGCCTAAGAAAACCACTATGGAGATAGATAAAGTTTTTACCAGTATCTAGAAGCCAAATGGGGCCAAGGGTAAACCATCTCTGGCAAGGCATTGTGGTTTGTTGATCACATCTCCCCAGGCTGACAGATATTGGATCTCATTGTTGTGACACCAGAAACTAAGCCAATTGTTGAAGTCAATTCATTTTTTTGCTGCTGCTGTGGCATCATCATAGGTGAAGGTAGGATGCTAACTCAAGGCTATATTCATACCTGCCAGAGACACATATTGAGAGAGCTCCATCATGTCTCTCTTCATATAGTCCAGTGAGGTATGTCTTAGGTTGTTTATGCCCACATAGACTATGACTGTACCATACTGGTACTTGTGATTTAAAGACCTAAGTGCATGCGTGATCTGGCCAATCCTGGCTTCAGACATATAGTGCACTATGATCTTCTCCTTGTTTAGCCCAGTAAGGGGGACATCAGTATGTCTTACAATAGGATCCCCAATAACTAGAATGTTTGGCTGTGGGGTATGTTGCTTTATTGGCTTAGAAGTGGGTCTACTATGATTTTCAGGCTTATGTGTGTTGTGAGGTGCTGTCTTTTTTGAGTGTGGGCAGGACCAGCAAGGGATGATTTTAGGAGGTCTTGAAGGTTTGTGGGTCTCTGTGTTTGTTCCTTAGTGTTGGTAGTGATTTCTTTTTTTTTCAAAATAATGTGTAGGACTCAAGGCTGGAAATGAGACCACATGGGACTTGATTTAATTAAAGGTGTTTCAAAGCTATTTTACTCAAACGAGTAGTCCTTGCCAATGCCCACCCTGGTGTTTTATCTCATTTCTCATTAATGGTGGTGCCATTTAGTCACAGGGAAATTTTTACAATACCCCTTCAGTCATCCAAGTTTAGTTTGAAGAAGATATTTAATTATATTGCTTACCCTTTGAAAGAAATGTATTCTGAAGTGTGTGTGTGTGGGGGGGGGGGGGCACTGAATATATGCTTAGCTGAATACTAGATTAACTGCCTTTCAGGGCCATTTAAGTATATCAAATTATCCATGGTTAGACTTATACTCTGCACCTAGTGTCTGTGAGGTGAAGACCTTAACCATTATGCCATGGTATGATAAATGTTATGATGAACGTATCTCTCCATCATATTCTGCTTATCTGGTAATGCATTTTTAGGTCACTGACTTTAGTGTTAGTCGCATTGTTTGACTATCTCAGATATAGGAGGTCAAGGCACAAATCACCACAAAGGGGCCCGTAAGAGTACATGGACAGGGCTTTTGTTAATACCAAAGATCGTTTTTGTTTGGAATTCCTGTTTTTGTTTTGTTTGTTTGTTTTTTTTACTTTTTGGATAAGTTGATTGAGTTACATCCCAAAGGGACCTTTCTACTCTATAATGCATCTGATCAGTACTGAATATAGTGGAATGATCACATCTTTTCATCTAGATGATATATGTTTAACAAATTAGTCATGGTAAACCTACAGTTGCCACATGGTGATCAAATGAGATGATACTGTTAACCTAAGTGCCCAGGTCCCTAACTACATTTTCATTTAGTAAGGTAGTATCATTTATATTTCATTTAATAAGGTAGTATTATTTATATTTCATTTAGTAAGGTAGTATCATTTATATTCTATGTTGTGAAGTAAATAACATTATTCCAAAACAAGCAATACTAATTTTTTTAGTGTTAAATTTAAGCCTGTTATCTGTACACCAGGTATTAACACTCTTTCTGATACATACAGATAACTGAGTGGTCTTGGCAATTACACCCTATGTGTGGTCATTTTCAAATTTGATTAACATGAGGTTCTGATTATCGATTCTTAGATTAGGGAAGTAGATGCCAGCAAGGACTGGACTGAATACAGACGCCTGGGGGACTTTAGCAACTTCTGAAGTTATACCTGCCACACAGACCTAATGAATTCTGCCTTTCAGCCAATTGAGTACCATCTTAAAATATAAGGATCTATAATTTGAATTCAGAAAGGGCTACCACCAAAAGTAACATGGGATAAATATCACTCAAGATAGCAGTTTCTGATTCACAGACAGACCCACTGCAGTGATTTGGCACAGTTTGTAAAATCATCACTCTGGTTACAGAAATTAGCTACCTGCTCTCCCCTGAAAATGCCTTCAGGAAAGGATTTATGTGCCAAAATGATTCAGAGAAAAATAAATAAATTAGCACTGCCAGCCACATTAATTAACATGGACAAAATGCTGTATTCACCTATTACTTTTAATGTGTGAGACCACATTGTAGCTAACTGTCAAGGAGTTTAGTGAATTAGTAATGGTTAGATATGTGTATTTGTGTGGCAACATATTATGCAGAGGTATAAGTAACGGTCTCGAGTCTGAGTGTGTGTGTGTGTGTGTGTGTGTGTGTGTGTGTGTGTGTGTGTGTGTGTGTGTGTGTGTGTGTGTGTGTGTATGTGTGTCTGCTTGAGTGCCCACTGTAGGGGAGTTAGTTAGGGGAGATATAGAATGGATATGTATATATGCGTGTGTGTTTGGGTGTGCGTGTGTATGTGTGTATGGGTGTGCCTGTGTATGTGTGTTTGTGTGTGTGTGTGTGTGTGTGTGTGTGTGTGTGTGTGTGTGTGTGTGCGCTTGTGTCCACTTGAGTTCACAGCAGGGGGGATTAGTTAGAGGAGCGGTAAAGTAGACATGTATATATGCATGCGCACGTGTGTGTGTGTGTGTGTGTGTGTGTGTGTGTGTGTGTGTGTGTGTGTGTGTGTGTGTGTGCGCGCACGCGCACGTGTGTCTGGAGGCACTTGGTTACTTTAAATTCTGTATATTTCTGGGTAGTTATTTAAAGAAGGTTAATTACATTACCAAATTCTTAATTCACAATATTTACATAGGTGATTTAGAAGCCCTATATGAGCATGTGTGAAGCATGTTTATTTATTTTATTATTTATTTATTTTATTTTATTTTATTTTACATTTGTTGACTGGGTTTCTCTGGCTGAGCTAGTGGCTCATTTTCAGCAGAGACCCGAGGAGAAAAGCTCCATAATGAGATACAATTATACAACAGATACAAAACTTAAAAATACATTTCAGTTATATAAACATAAAAAAGAATTATACATTCAGGAGTACACAAAAAGTTTCAAAAACATCTCTACAATATTTGCAATGGTAGAGAAGTGATGTAAAGAAACCAAAAAGCACTTTTGTGAGGCAAAATATTTTGGAAAGGAAATGCACATCTAGGATGGACTGAGTGTAGACTGAAGTTTAGAAACAGCTGAAAATGAAAGAGATGAAAAGGGGAAGGAAGCAGAGAACAGAACAGAACCTGAGCAACTACGGAATGAGCAGGATGAAGGCAGATGGTGCTAGGATCTGTTACCACTGGTATAACAGATTCCTTAGAATAGCACTGTATAAATCTGCACACATGGACAGTATTTTGGATCATATGGAAGGGACATACTGCAGATTGTCAGCAGAAAAAATCATCAGCAAAAAACAAACAAAAAAAATTGTTGTCTGAATATCCTTGTGTTCTGATTTACTGTATTATTGCATTGTTTAGCCTGTTTTAACCAAAAAAAAAATATGTATATATACTATCTTGTTGCTTGTTTCCTGCCTTTCCTAGATAGTATAGTCCAGATCACAGGCTTTGCTGGTTACAGGACTTTATTTTCTGTGTTCAAAAGCAGCAACCCAGTGGGCCCGCATCCCTAGGAGAAAAGTGTGTTGTCTTATAAAACCTGCATGTAAGCTGTGGGTTTTTATAATATCCTACGTGTCTTACAGTATTAATTAAAATTGAAGTGACTTGGTTGATGTATAATTGAGCACTCACGGGGTATCCCCTCTCTTATTGTTTTATCTAGATTACTCCATTTTCTCCAATAGGTGGCAGCAAAACTCCTCAATTTTCCTCCTAACCAGCACCCAAGCCTAATTAAAATTCCTTGCAGCTCACTATTATTTCTGTGCCCTTTCCTAGATCTAGCAATCCCCTTCAAGTATGCTAAACAAAGTAGTCCAAATTAGGTGTCACCCTCTTACATTTTGCCTATCTAATTACTTAAACTACAGTCTACCAGAGAGCACAGCAATACTTTTCAGTGTCCTGCCCTTACCTGCATTCACTGATACTTTTTTTTTTTTACACCACCCTTCTCTCCAAACCCAAAAACTTTCCATTCATATCAACACCCAACTTTCCCCTCCAACCACACCCAAACAAGTCAGCTCTAGATCCCTACAAACACCCTAAATCTACCATTAACCTCTTCATACAATTACTTCACATTACCTTTCTCTCTCTATCAGGTGATATTTATCCCAATCCAGGCCCCATCAGCTCCTCTTCCAGTAATCCCTCTACCCCACTCACATCCCAACTCTCCTAAATCTATTCACTTTACAACAATCAATGCACAAAGACTTCACAATAAAGTCCCTACTCTTCATGCCTGGCTCTTCCATAATCACGCAGACATTGTTGCTATCACAGAAACCTGGCTAAAACCACATATAACTGATAATGAAATACTTCCACCTGGATACTAAATAATCCGCAATTATAGACCCATCAAGAAAGGAGTTGGAGTAGCCTTAGTTTACTCCTCCTCCTACACAGTAACACCATATACCAACCCTATCCCTACTTTCTCTAACTCAGAATTAACAACAGTGTCTCTAAAGATTAACAACCATAAAACTATATGCTTAGCAGCTCTCTACATTCCTCCAGGTAACAATAACATTCCAATACTTAAAGATATCCTCTTCTGGTTCTTTTCAACCTTCAGAAAGGAAGCATATCCTTGGTGACATAAACATCAATTGGACTAACATCAACTCTCAATCTCCTTCTCAAGCAATCAACCTCTTTAATTTTACCCAGAGAATTAATACCCCTACTAGACTACCTAACAAAAATGGAGATTCAGGCACCACCCTTGACTGGATATTAGTATTCCACCCCAACCTAATGTTATCTTCTGGTACTCTCCCTGACCCTATCAGCTGTCAGCGATCACCTACCCGCCTTCGTGGACCAACACCCATATCTACTCCTAAAACAACACTGTTATATCCAAACCTGAAACCTTTCTAAGTTCAACCCACAAATATTTATGGATTGTCCAAACCTTATCCACTGGTCCCCCCTAAAAATCTTGCCTGTTAACAATGCTACCACCGACTTCAATGGCACCTTTCTGAATCTACTTAATTGCCATGCTCCACTCAGAACCAAATGAGTCAAATCTAAGATATCTCCCTGGTTATGAAAAGAAACCATGCAAACCATGTTACTAAGGGATGCAAAATGGAAGCAATTCCATAAAAACAAATTACCCACTACCCTACTAGAATACAAGCAGCTTTGAAATTCGGTAAAAAAACTAACTAGAGACCGGAAATCATACTACACCAAACTACAATCTGCACACCCCTCCAACCCAAGACAATTCTGGAATACTATCTCCTCTCTCCTCTGTCCTGGTAACAAAGACAGCCCTTGCTCCAATCCAGACCTCTCTGAATTTGACACTGCCACATCATTCAATTCCTTTTTTGGGACTGTACAGCTAAAATAACCACCTCCTCCCCAACCCTCCTCCTAGCTCTGTCTCCCCACCCTCTTCACATCCTTCTAACAGCACAGAATACCCATCTTCCTTTAAACTCAACCTTGTTCCCACAAGTGCAATAAAAAAACTCCTCACCCAACTAAAACCTTGCTCTTCTGTAGCAGACAGCTTGCCCCTTTCTTCCTCAAACTTGCAGCCGACAACATAACTCTACCTATTTCTATCTTAATAAATAGATCCATCCAAGAATTCCTAGTCCCATCCATCTGGAAACATGCATTCATCATTCCACTCCACAAGGGTGGTAAAATCTATGACACCACCAATTTTAGGCCCATTGCAATTCTCTCTCCACTCTCAAAAATACTAGAAAAATGTATTCATTCTCAACTAATATCACATTTAAGCCACAATAACCTCCTCAATCCTACCCAACATGGCTTCCGTCCTGATCACAGTACCACTACAGCTCTTGTGTCCTTCCTTGAATCCATCAATCAAGCGTGTGATGCTGGCAAACTAGTATCTTTCTTATTCCTAGACCTATATAAAGCTTTTGACACCATCTCCCATCCCATACTCTTATCCCCACTCTCTACTATTAACCTTTCTCCCTCTACACTATCTTGGTTCTCTAGTTACCTCTCTGAAAGACACCAAGTAGTGAAATGGAAATCATCTATCTCCTCCTTCCTGCATACCCCAACTGGTGTACCAGAAGGATCTGTGCTAGGCCCCTTCAATTCAACATTCTCATTAAAAACTTTCATCTCTCCATCTCCAATTCCTCTATAATTCAGTATGCAGATGATTCCACTATCATCTGCACTTCTGACACTCCCTTTGATTTACTATTAATAATCCACTCAGCCTTTTCAAAAACAGAATGTTGGATGCGTAACAACCACCTTGCCCTAAACTCGACCAAAACTAAATTAATGGTATTTACTCCCTCCAGAACTTCTACCATTGACAATTCCCCCTTCACTATATTAACTCAAAACAACACCCTCATTGAAATTGTATCTCACATGAAGCTCCCCAGTGTCATTATTGATGATCACCTAAAATTTGACAACCACATAAATACTGCTATTAAAAAAACTCATCAGAAATTAGGACTCTTGTACCGACATAACCACTTACTCATGCCAGCAACCAGAAAGACCTTAGCCTCCTCCTACCTTCTCCCTTCTCTTACATATGGTGCTCCCCTGTTCACTAACTTCCAACTCAGTTTACAATCCAAGTTAGAATCCTGCTACAATAAAATCAGTAAATGTGCCACCAACTCCAAATAATCATCTCATCACTGCCTCTCTCTCCAATCCCTACAATGGCTTGAGTCTCCAAGCTACCTAAACCTACTAAAACTCTCCACAGCTCACAAACTCATCTTCAAACCTTCTAGCTGTCCATCTCTTTCTACCACTCTTTCAACCTATATTCCAAAGCACCCACTTTGGTCAGAAAACCAAAATCTATTACACATCCACAAACCTTCTCGGCTTCCAGGCCATTTCCTACTATCTTACTGCCTAACCAAACTTTGGAACTCCCTTCCACACGCCCTTCGAAACACTACAAATTCCACCAACTTCAAATCTGTCCTTCACTCATACCTATCCTCCAAATGGATCTGCCCCTGCTTTTCACCCACATGAGATCACACTCTATTACTCATCATTCACACGTATACTCTGCCCATCGTTCATACCCTCTATATTATAAATTCTTCTTTGTACATACTTAAATATGTTCTCTCTGCTGATAGACCAAACTTTCACCATCACTACACTAATACTTCACTCTAACACCTACTTATACTAAATTCACTAAGCTGTACTGTAACATGTATTATATATCTACTGATCTGCACACTTTCCTCTTAATGATGGACCTAATTTACTACTGCAATATACTTTTGATTTCTGATTTTTTGATTTATTGATTTTTAATTCTTAATTGACTTGTAATTTACTTGTAGCTGTTATTATAATTGTAACTGTGTAATGGAGCTTATCTCCCTAGGCCTCCACTGAAAACGGGCCTTTCAAAAGCCCAGTGGACTTCCCCGGTCATCAAACTGAAATAAATAAATAAATAAAAATATCCTTTTGTAGTTACATGTTTATTAAACTGGTGTCAGTGCCTCACATTTATCAATAATTTCCTTGGTCTGAACTTATAGGTTCATAGGTTTATAGGTAGGTACTAGGCTATCGGCCCTGGGGCCTATACAAGCCCAGCCAAAAAGGTACCCTGGCTTTTGCCACCCAAGAAAAGTATTTTCCTGTGCCACTGTCGAGCAGAGCCACAGAGGTGATCCCCGGGGTGAATTTCCTATTTCCCATCCAATCATCAAGATTTTTCTTGAAGAGTGCTAATGAGGAGCTTTGTTTGATATAGATAGGTAGTTTATTCCAGAGTATGGGAAGTATCTGGGACAGGAATCTATCCCTTCGGCATGTTCTGTTTATTCTGGTGACAAGGTTGTAGCTCGGTGGGATTGGGATTTCTTTAAGTGGAGCATGTCCAACAGCTCTGGGTTTGACATAGCTTTGTATTTTAGGCAGAGATCACCTCTGAGTAGGCGATATGTGACGGAGTAAAGCTGGATTTTTTGAGACGGTCTGCGTAGGGCATCTATTTGAGGCCAGTAATCCTCTTTGTGAGGTATTTCTGTGGCCTTTCCAGTTGTTGTAGATGTCTTGTTAGGTAGATACCAAAAGGGGCGTTGTACTCTATAATGGATCTAATGAGTGATGAGTAGAGGAGAACAATAACCTCTTTTTTCCTGGATGAGAAACATTTTGTGATGAGGTGTGCCATGTAAAAGGATTTCCTGACTACTGTGGGGATGTGATTATCAAAGGAGAGACTACTGTCCACCTGTGTCCTAAGGTCTCTTATCACACTTTCAGTGTTAAGTATACTACCTCCTATGTTGTAGTTCTTGGGTACAAAGTTTTTACCAAAGGGGATGACAATGCACTGCATCAATGCAAAGCATTCTGCTGAGCTCTTATATATATAACAGCTGGAAATGGCCAATATATCTCTGGCTGACTGCCATTGTGAACACTAAACCTTTCTCGGTAAGCATACTCATTACATATCTCTAAGGTTTCTGCAGGAAAGTAGTTGAAGATTTGATGAATCTTCTGTTGATCTACCTTCTCTTTTCCTGGAACAAATAATTGTTTGGTTCTTATCATCCAAAGACTAATACCAGTCTCACTAACCATAGTATTATGAAGTGTTTGTTTCCACAGCTCTAGAAGTCTGCAATTCTTCTATCTATCCACAAGTATAATAACCATAATCAAGTTAATTATTATAGATTAATGTTACTCTTAGGTCACTTGAAGAGACACTGCTTCAAGAGACAGTGCATGCCTTTCTCTACTTTAGCCTCCTCTAGAATGTCACTGGCTACCAGAAAGTGGTTGGACTGAATAACTCATCTGCTTACTATAATGGATTCTCAGTAAAGAGAGTCAGGCAGACTTCTTATGTTAATCTTTCAAAAATTAAATTTAAGTTCCAGTGAAGCTCTGGGTCAGACCTCTGCCATGTCATCTGAGTGGTTGGTGATCACCCCCTGAGGAAGTAAATCCTAGGAGGCTGTCATTAAATGAACTACTTTAATTTCTAGGATAGTTATGTGAATGGGAAGAGACACCATAACCCTCAATCTGTAGAAATGATTCCATCCTGTGTAATGGATAAGACCATGGCCACAGACATTAGTACTGTTCTGTAATCCACACTTTCCCAGGCTTTGAAATGCCTCTCCTATGCCACAGTGCCTCACCAAGCTCTTACACTCCAGATATGAGGTTATCCTCATTAAAGTAAAGCAGTGTTCACCTGTATACATATAAGACACAAGAGACCACTCTGGCCAAAGCAAATGAAGGCAGTTGTTCCTACAGATCTAGTACTATGGCAAATGCATAACTTTCATATCTAATAAGGGCGGGTCCACTTTCTGTAATTCATAAGGCAGAGTCCAAATCTCTCACTCGTGGGAATCCCCCTAGCATAACATCATTTTTGTAACATTCGCCCCGCGACTATTTCTCATGTTAGAGATCAAGTACAGTTTAAATGCTTTGCAAAGGTATTTAATGAGGAATATTTAACTGCTGCACAAATATCCAGGGATGCATGCCCAGAGACAGTTATCAAAGCAGCAACTGATCCTGTAGAATAACCATTAGCAAACTCAGGTAATGGCGTATTATGCTTGGAAGATCAACAATTAATATAAATTGATAGCCACCTTGCAAGGGTAATGTTAAAAACGTTTTACCCCAAGTACTTTGAAGGGGAGGGAAAGAAATCATATATTTTCTGTAAAGGTGCAGTAGTTATTGATAGACATCTACAACATGTCCTACCCATAGAGTAAGCAAGAAAAAGGTAGGTAAAATGATATTCTGATTTATGTCTACTTTTGTTACACATTAAGCAGAAAAGGATTGGCCATGAAAGTAGATTTCTCATTGTGAAGTCCAAATAAGCATAAAGTTCAGAAATTCTTCAGTCCAGGCCAATAGTTTACCATGGAAAGCATTTTCCAAGTAAGTCATTTTAATTCTTCACTGGAAGCTATTTCAAAGGTAGTTTGCGTCAATTTATCAAGAATGAAATATAAGTGCCAGGAAATATTAAGTCTCATAACAAAATCTTCGACCATAAAAATCCTTGTAAAAATGGTTTATCTGTTTTTACGTAAACCACGTAGAAACCTTTCCATGCTGAAAGTTAGGTTTTGCAGTCTAATCAACTTCTACTGAAAACTAGCTTAAATCAATATCAAACATACTTGGAAGCTTTATAAAATGTTAACTATTCTTGAATAAAATGTATGTAAAATACCTGGAAAATAGTCACAGACTGCAGGAGTATGTCTTATTTATTTATTTATTTGCCATTTGTTAACCGGGAAAGTCCAAGTGAGCAAGAGCCGTTTTTCAGCGGAGGCCCAGGGAGAAAAGCTCCACCACAGTAATACATTACAAACCAGTATATAGAACACAGTAAGAACAGACAATACAGCAGATAAATCATATCTGGGGAGAAAAAGCTCCACAACATAGCGAAATTACAAAACATCAGATAAAGCACAATAAGAAAAACATTACAGTGAATACATTATAGTAAAACAATATATTGAGAAACACAGCAAAATGAAGCAGAGTACATGATATGTCTAGGGAACAGGACTAAACATAACAGTAGTTTGTAGAAACTTTGAGTGAAACATATGGAGTGAGTGATAGCTTAGTAAGAAAGGAAAGACAAAGATTAGACTTAGTCAGCAGAGCTAATACCGGGAGCAGGTTCGATTACAATAGATTCTACACACGTTACATTCCATTGGTAGCTAGTAAAAGAAGGAGTTGTAAGAGGGGATGGGGGTAGGTAGGAAGGATGTGAGCACAGTGATAGAGTAAAATCAAGGACCGTGGAGGGGTTCATGGCGGGTTTTTGCAGAGACAAGTCTTGGTGCTATGTTAATGTTCCTTAAGAGGTCGTTTGAAAGCTCTGGTGTTACTTAATTCTCTGATGGCTAGGGGAAGCCAATTCCAGGATAGAGCTGGGATGTAGCTGTAGAGGCTTTGGCTGCTGAAATATATTCTACACCCTTACATGTAAGCCCTGTAGACAAATGTCCCCATTTTCCCTCCAAAGTCTTTCCCACATAAAACTTTAAGGAAAATGAGAGAATAGTGATGACTATACCTGAAAAAGTATGGCAATTAGCAATTTCTGGAAGTAGAGATGCCAGGATGTGAGCTCCAAGGAATAAGTGCCTGGTTGAGTATTGCCTGATAAATACTATAGCATATTCTTTTAAGTCTGACTAGTGTGGCCTTCTCTAACAAATACATACATGCATACATGCATACTTACAGATATTTTAGACATAGGCAGTATTGCCTTTCTAGGGTGCCAATTGGCCATATCAGTCATCCCCATCGTAGGCATCCAATTGTTCTTAAAAATATCTAAACTAGTGTCTGCTTTAATATGTTTTGCAGCCTATTCCAGGTATATGTTACTCTAAGAGCCAACTAGTACATCAGTTATACCTATACTATCACCTGCCTAGGTTAACTCGTGGGTCTGTACAACTCAGTCATATGTTAACTACTATGTTAACAACCCAAGGGAGCTTTTCTAAGTCTAGCAATGTTTCCCAGTGGTGAGAATCAAACCCTGTAACCTGTATTTGTAAGATAAACACCTTAAACATTATGCCAACTCCATTAGTACATTTTTCATTTCTTGTATAATCTCCTATCCAGGTTATCTGATGGTTCTCTACCACTCTTTGATAACTCCAAGAATTCTCAGAGGCAGTTCCCTAAAATGTCCTGTATACCTGAATAAGGTTTCCAATATATATCTATACATCTATCAGTCTATCTACATATGAAACACTGTACATGTTCAGCTATTTTAATATTTCATAATATCTTAAACATTCACATCCATGGAAGCCCTTAGTCTATTTCCTTATAATGTTTTCAGAATATCATTACATTCTCTACTTTAGGGTCTAATGAAATTAACTAACACAACTTCATCATGTCTGATTTCCTTTATTGCATGTTTTTATACAATCTATAGTGTTATAACTATGATTAACCAATAGGTTGATATGATCTGAAAAAAGATTCAGTGCTGAATATATTAATATACCAAGGTCAGTATAAATGAACCTAAAAAGTCATTCCTCATATGCTTTACTAAATATTCACCTGTCTGTCTATGTCTGCCAAATCTATGCCACAATTTGAATATTACCCTGTGTCCAAATGGTCAGTCTAATCAACACAGTGATTTTTCCATGGTCACAATAATCACTGTGGTTGGTTGTCCCAATAGCCTTGTTATGTGATCAGGGAGTAGTCAATGCTAATTAGCCACAAGCTCTCCCCAAAAATGCATGCAGGAAATGATTGTAATTCAGGGAATCTCTCATCTATGTAAAATAGCATGGCCAGCCATATTAATTAACATGGCCAAAGGCCAGCACCATCACATTAATGTCAAAGGCAGAGAATGTGTTAGACACGAGTTTAGCAAATTTCAGTAGAGAGGGAGCCATAGTTTGCTGTCTGAGATGTATGAGGCATGTGTCTCAACCTCTAAAGACAAGAAATCTTGAAAAAGCCTAAAATAATGGAAGGACAAAGACCAAAAAATACAGACATATTTTGAATATTATTTAGTGACTTCAGTCCTTAGTGATTTGTCCAAAAAACACACATTTTTATGCAGAGCAGACCAAAAGTATAAGCCAAAAATCTGGATAGTCTGCAAAAATCTGGATAGTTGAGAAGTATGTATGGTGGTGGCAGTGTGCATGCACTTGTCTGCAGGTGTGTGTGTGTGTGTGTGTGTTTGTTTGTGTGGATGAGTGAAAGGTGGAGGCTGCAACAATATTATGCATGGTCCACAAGTGATAATTACAACTGAGAAGAGCAGTTTAGCTGTAGCAGTAATTACAGGCAATTCCGTTATCCAAATTAGCCTTTAATGAGGTCTTCCTAAAGTTCAAGCTATAAATCAGTTTGTTCCATCAGTTCTAACTTACAGCTTTAGTGTGACTGACTGGCTATATAAAGCATTGAACCAGTTAGATGAGAAAACAAGTAAAATGCTTCATGTTTACCATATCATATATAAAAACAATGTATACCAAGATTATGCATCACAATTTCTGAAATAGTTATGGACCTCCTTGAAACTTACTATATGTATACCTCTACAGTTGTGGTGTTGCATACTTATTTTGGTGACCTCAATATCCAAACATAGTGAAAGTTCTAAACCAGTGGTACACAACATATGGCCCAGGGGCCAAATCCAGCCTGCCACGCAATGCCCCCAAAGAGTAACCAAAAAATTAAAAAAAAAAAAGTGAAATAATGCTATGTCTTACTCTTGTCATGCAAACTTTCCTGCATGTGCTTACTGACCTAACTGACTGCAGTTGAGCACATATCTAATTTTAGCAGCAGAAGTAACTATTCTTTCTTGTTTATAACTTGTAGTCTGTAAACAGTGGTATAAAACAAAAACAAAAACAACAAAAACAAACGAGTCAAGAAAGGGCCAAAAAGAAAAAAAAGTAAAAAAGTAAAAAATAAAACAAAAACAAAAAAAACAAAAGCAAAAAAACAAAAAGTCAAGGAACACCTCGGAAGTACAAAAGAAGTAAATCCACGTAGTCTGTAAACAGTAGTAACTTTCTGCAAGAATTTGTAATAAGTCATGGCTGCAAGTCAGAATAAAGTTAAATGCAAAGTTGATGTAGAAAACAGGCAATTTCATGACTGCTGTCTTAAGTAAAAATGTCAGTCACTGGTACCAGTCAGGACCACTGGTACTGGTCAGTCATGATCGACAGACCACGATGCTTTGCCAGAGATGGCCTGCACATGTCACCCTTAGGATTTCGGATACTGGCTAAGGCTCTTGCCACCCCTAGAGTGTCTTTTTTAGGTAAGGTTCAAATGACAAATTCATCACTATAACAAGTACAAGCAAGCAAACTCTGAGGGTAATGCTACTCAATGCTAGAAGTCTAAACCTCAAAATGCACTCACTCGAGGCACTGCTTAAAATGGAGAACATTGACATCTGTGCATTGACAGAGACCTGGTTCAAAGCTCCAGAGAGCACCCCTGCATTACCAGGCTACAATTCATACCACACCTTTCGGCCACCTAACTCAGAATGAAGCACTAAAGGCGGAGGCATGTCCATATTCATTAAGGATATCCACACCTCCAGGCTAGTTGCATAGCATAATGCATCCAAGATTATCCAAGTGCAATTAACTCTGGGAAAGACCGCAATCCAAATTGTAGCTTGCTACAGACCCCCCACCATGCCTCAGGATTCCCACTCCTCATTTTTTGATACACTGGAAAGTATTAAGGTACAACCCAACACCTTAATAATGGGCGATTTCAACTACCCCACCATTAACTGGGAAAACTACTCATGTACCAACTCTTTTGCTCAACGTTTTCTAGAATTCATAAATTCCAACACCTTGGATCAACTTATTTACACCCCCACCAGGGGCAGCAATATACTAGATCTGGTCATTACCAACATGGGAAACCGGTGTTCCACACCAGAGGTCAATTCCTCGTTGGTCAGATCTGACCACAAGCTAATTAGCCTAGACATCCACATCCCACCCCCACCCCCAATTAGGGAAACCATCGTAAAAAACTTCTCCAAAGCCAACTTCACACTTCTTAAGACAGAAGTGGCCAACTTCATGACACCCATGCAGACGGACAATAGAGGTATGACTGCTGAATCCCACGCAAATGCACTTTATAAGCACTTACACGAGTGCATGGATCATGCTATCCCTAATAGAACCAATATGTTATCCTCCAAAAAAAGGAAGCCAATATGGTGGTCCTCTGCCATAAACAAACTCTACAACAGAAGAAAGAAACTGTTGCAAAAAAGAGTAAAATCACATAATTGGAGGATCTCCCTGGTCAACCTCAGTAAGAAGCCGAGATCCCTCATAAAATCCTCTAAAGCTAGTTACGAAAGCAAAATTGCCACTGACTGTAAAGACAACCACAAAGCATTCTATAGCTATGTCAAGAATCTCAATGGGAACACTCAGATCTGCTCTGAGTTACAGCACAATGGCACTAAATATACATAACCAACTGATATTGCCAACATCCTGGCAGACAGGTTCAGTGCTAACTTTACCCCCCTCTCACCCCCTAGAGGGCCCATCTCTATACCGGAAGAATGCAAAGTTCCTATAATCACAGCTGCAGAGGTAAAAAACACACTCTCCAAAGCCAAGAACACAGCATCCATGGGACCTGACAATATCCCAGGCTGCGTTCTACATGAACTACAGAATAAACTGGCACCCTACCTATGTACCATGTTCAGTCATAGCCTCACCTCAGGCTTTGTACCCACTGAATGGTGCACCACAACGGTTATCCCACTCCACAAAAGGGGAGCCACGACGGACCACGGGAACTACCGCCCCATTAGCCTGACGAGCCTGGTCTGCAAGGCCATGGAACGTATCATTGTGGAAGTCATAAACAAAGACATTGGCATTCTACAAACTCTGGACCCTACCCAGTTTGGATTTGTAAAAGGCAGATCATGTCTTCTAAACCTGATTGACTTCTTTGAAGCAGTCACCAAAGCCATAGATGAGGGTAATTCCAAACATAATGAAAGTTCTAAACCAGTGGTGCACAACATCTGGCCCAGTGGGCAAATCCAGCCTGCCACGCAACGCCCCCAAAGAGTAACCAAAAAATTAAAAAAAAAAAAGTGAAATAATGCTATGCCTTACTCTTGTCATGCAAACTTTCCTGCATGTGCTTACTGACCTAACTGACTGCAGTTGAGCACACATCTAATTTTAGCAGCAGAAGTAACTATTCGTTCTTGTTTATAACTTGTAGTCTGTAAACAGTAGTAACTTTCTGCAAGAATTTGTAATAAGTCATGGCTGCAAGTCAGAATAAAGTTAAATGCAAAGTTGATGTAGAAAACAGGCAATTTCATGACTGCTGTCTTAAGTAAAAATGTCAGTCACTGGTACCAGTCAGGACCACTGGTACTGGTCAGTCATGATCGACAGACCATGATGCTTTGCCAGGGATGGCCTGCACATGTCACCCTTAGGATTTCAGATACTGGCTAAGGCTCTTGCCACCCCTAGAGTGCCTTTTTTAGGCAAGGTTCAAATGACAAATTCATCACCGTAACAAGTACAAGCAAGCAAACTCTGAGGGTAATGCTACTCAATGCTAGAAGTCTAAACCTCAAAATGCACTCACTCGAGGCACTGCTTAAAATGGAGAACATTGATATCTGTGCATTGACAGAGACCTGGTTCAAAGCTCCAGAGAGCACCCCTGCATTACCAGGCTACAATTCATACCACACCTTTCGGCCACCTAACCCAGAACGAAGCACTAAAGGCGGAGGCATGTCCATATTCATTAAGGATATCCACACCTCCAGGCTAGTTGCACAGCATAATGCATCCAAGATTATCCAAGTGCAATTCACTCTGGGAAAGACCGCAATCCAAATTGTAGCTTGCTACAGACCCCCCACCATGCCCCAGGATTCCCACTCCTCATTTTTTGATACACTGGAAAGTATTAAGGTACAACCCAACACCTTAATAATGGGCGATTTCAACTACCCCACCATTAACTGGGAAAACTACTCATGTACCAACTCTTTTGCTCAACGTTTTCTAGAATTCATAAATTCCAATACCTTGGATCAACTTATTTACACCCCCACCAGGGGCAGCAATATACTAGATCTGGTCATTACCAACATGGGAAACCGGTGTTCCACACCAGAGGTCAATTCCTCGTTGGTCAGATCTGACCACAAGCTAATTAGCCTAGACATCCACATCCCACCCCCCCCCCCCATTAGGGAAACCATCGTAAAAAACTTCTCCAAAGCCAACTTCACTCTTCTTAAGACAGACGTGGCCAACTTCATGACACTCATGCAGACGGACAATAGAGGTATGACTGCTGAATCCCATGCAAATGCACTTTATAAGCACTTACACGAGTGCATGGATCATGCTATCCCTAATAGAACCAATATGTTATCCTCCAAAAAAAGGAAGCCAATATGGTGGTCCTGTGCCATAAACAAACTCTACAACAGAAGAAAGAAACTGTTGCAAAAAAGAGTAAAATCACATAATTGGAGGATCTCCCTGGTCAACCTCAGTAAGAAGCCGAGATCCCTCATAAAATCCTCTAAAGCTAGTTATGAAAGCAAAATTGCCACTGACTGTAAAGACAACCACAAAGCATTCTATAGCTATGTCAAGAATCTCAATGGGAACACTCAGATCTGCTCTAAGTTACAGCACAATGGCACTAAATATACAGAACCAACTGATATTGCCAACATCCTGGCAGACAGGTTCAGTGCTAACTTTACCCCCCTCTCACCCCCTAGAGGGCCCATCTCTATACCGGAAGAATGCAAAGTTCCTATAATCACAGCTGCAGAGGTAAAAAACACACTCTCCAAAGCCAAGAACACAGCATCCATGGGACCTGACAATATCCCAGGTTGCGTTCTGCATGAACTACAGAATGAACTGGCACCCTACCTAAGTACCATGTTCAATCATAGCCTCACCTCAGGCTTTGTACCTACTGAATGGTGCACCGCAACGGTTATCCCACTCCACAAAGGGGGAGCCACGACGGACCAGGGGAACTACCGCCCCATTAGCCTGATGAGCCTGGTCTGCATGCATAACACAAATAAAACTTAATTAGACAATATAATTGTGCAAACTCTGGTCTCTATGGAATGTGTCTGATCTAGTTGTAGATGGACACAGCACTGAATGGTGTCCAGATTGCAAATGATGTATGTAAGCAGCTGACACTTTGAAAGTGTTTTATATATTTGTTAAATGGGAAAGCCTATTATATGATTTAGCCCTTTTCAGGGCAAACCAGGAGCCATCTCTAGTTAAGTGACTTGCTCAGGGTCACAGAGTAAGCAGATGGAAGTGGAGAGAATCAAACTGTGTACCATTTGGTTACAGGAAGCAGCTCATTAATAGCTGAGATTCTGAATCTACTGCTGTGCTCTAACTGGCAGGTCCACTGTGATAGCCCAGCTAAAGGAATGTGAGGGATTCCCTGCAGGCAGCTAAAGCTTAAGCCAGTGCTGCGGGTAATTAGACAGTTATCCAGTTATGGAAACTTCTTGGCTCCCTGCAGCCTCATGTGGGCTAGACTTAGAGAACACCATGGGGACTCAGGTTAAATTGAATGAAAGCAGCCATAACTGGCAATGACTAGCACTTACCCAGAAGCATATGTACCTCCTTAACATATTGGCTGTCATGATGTATAACTAGGCATTTCTGAGGTCTAAATAGTGCATCCCATCTCCTTCTGCCTGACTGGGAAGGACAGGCTACAGTTTGACTATGCAAAACCTTTTTTATGAGGTCATAGAGTTTAGACTATTTAAATCCATGACTGTTCTAAGATATTTTGATTTTTTGATAATAAAATTGACTTTGAATAGAATCCTTACCCTTTTCATCTTGGTGAACATCTTAGATGGCTCTTTTTGATATGAAGTTTAACATTTGCTTTCTTGTGGAGATTTTTTGATTGGATGAGTCAATCAGACAAGGGGTGGAACATACTGGCAAGTTGAGGATATGGGGACTGGTTAGGTTTGGAAAGGGATTTTGTACACACTAAATATCATTGTCCTTGTACACGTGTCCATCATGATAAAGACTTCCGAGCAGTCCGGTGTATGGAAAGAAGACCCACAAATTCACCAAAGTGTGACAGTCAGATAATGCCTCAGAAGTGCTGCTAATGCCTGTGAATGGACCATGGCATCCTGGAGTTTGATGTGAACTGATATCTTCAATATGGTTGAAAGTTGTCTTGCAAATTGGGCATCATCTCTTCCAGTTGTTGATGAGTGTTTTAAGTTGTGTGCCATACAAAAGTCACATTTGCTGCTGGCTACTCTATATTCTTGAAAAGGTGCATCATGGGAGATGAAATTTAGCACTCACAGTCATGACGGTCTTGCCCTGTGTTCCCAATTTCTCAAGGTACTTCTGAACTGTGAACCACAGATCTGAGAAGGATAAGCCCATAAAGGTAACTTTGGTACCCTTAGTAAAGTCTCTCAAGTTAAACCAGATGTGTTTGCAAACAGAAATGCTGGAAACAGTAGCTCTACCATTCCTGCCTGTTGTATTATAAAGAACATGCATCACGAGATTTATCATAGTTGAGGTGGTAGAGGATAAGGAAAGTAATTATCTCAGCCAGTCTCTCCTCGATAGTATGGTATATTTCATCAGTAGTGTTCTTCCAAAAGTCCAGCAAATGCATAATATAACTGAGTACCTGTATAGCAGGGGTGCCCGACACATAAAACTACTTTACAGATCTGTCCATCACTCTTGATTCATTATCTGAGGCTGGACTGCTTGGGTGTTGGAGTTGGAAACCTCTTCAAGTTTGCTCCTGCAACAATGGTGTCATTTTTGGCAATTTCAGACCAAAAGGTCTACTTTCCTGGTGGACAGAGGATGAATTCATCCTTTTTCAAAATAGGACCATTGTGTCAAGGTTTTTCTATGGTATTTTGCTGGCATCATTTATGATGTTCATCGAAGGAGGTTCCACCCATAAGACTGTTAGGTAGACTCCAAGCCTTCTGCAACCTACTCTGTGGGAAGGGCATCAAGACAGTGGTCCATCTTTACTATTCACGCCTCATTTCCAAACACTCTCCAAACATGGGGTCATCTGGGAGAAATGAGGAAGAGAAAACACACTTTTTCTCATCACATTTTTCTGTCAGAAACTTGAAAGTAAGTCTAGATTATTTGCTTTATGTTGGATTTTTTGGGGGTCTATTCAAAGGACAAGAGTCTGAGAAAGAAGAAAGGCCATTTTGTGGAAAGGATCCATGTGGCAGGTTCTGGAGCAACTGCAGTCCCTTTGACTTGCTCTGCAGTGCAATAGGCTGGAAGACTTAGGGGGTTATGATTAGGCTATTTTGGCATTACAGTTGCTCCCACTGGAAGTAGAATATGCAATGTTAATGGAATCCAGTGATAAAAACATTGTCATTGCCTTGGTCAGAGCTCAAGCTGATGTCAGAAAATGTATAGATGGTGAGAGACTCTGGATTAAGAACCCCAGGGCAAGATATGCGGGCACAGACAAACGTGACAAAAGATCAGGCACTGCCACTACCAATGATGGCCTGATGTCTGTAATCAGTGCAGAAGGATCACTTACAATGAGAGAATGGGTGAGGTGGTAGCAACATTATAGAAGCCCATCTTTGAGAACAAGGACTCTGAGTTGCATGGTATCAAAATCAATACCTTAGTATAAGAAAATGATGTTGGCCCTGAGGTTGGCATTGATATCATCAAGGACAGGGATGGAATACTCCAGAATGAGATTGCATGGAAAAACTGTATGGCCATTGGATGGCGAGAGGAATACCCAAGCTGGAGGAAAAAGTCTAACAGTGAATCCCTACAACCAGTAAATGAGCATGAAAAGGGACTAACCATAAGCACTCAGCATGGCTTACTGTCAGCCTATCCTAATCAGGGACAGGAAAGGCAGAAGAAGGGGCAGATTAACACAGAGCTGGCCTTTATTTCAGACTGTCAGGAAAAGCAGCCCCATCCAGTTGCTCCACAACTACAGGAGCCAATTTAATAATTAATAATGCATAACTGGAAGGATTTTTTTTGGTCTAGACAGAAAGTCCAGTACTGAGTGCTGTTTAAGGGATGATGTTCTACAAGAATGAGACTATTGCAGAGAATATTTGGTGGCAATAACAACTCAGTCAAAACTAACCTGAGTTTCTGTTCCTGATTTTTATATTTTGTAAGAGTCAAATTTCTGTGAGATCGTCCCCACAGTCACACTTCTTTTAAAATAATTCCATAATATATAGTGTATTTATTTGAAGCATAACAAGTTATATTTACAAGAAATCTTTACTTAGTAAAAATGTATCGCAGAATATATGTATTTTTGGTAGCATATATTTCATCAAAATGTAATGACCTGTAAAACTGCAAACTATTATTAACATGCACTATAAAATAGTGTGTGGGTTAACTTGAAACAAAATTGTTCCTCATTTTTATTCAGTGAAGTTCTTCCCAGAATACAAGAAAAATATAGCTTTTTTGTCACTTACAAGAAATTTAAATTGTCACATAAGGCATTTGTTAAAAAAGACCATGTTTAGTTCCTGGGCAGCAAATCAACACATCTTGTAAATTAAAAAGAAGAATATGTTGCCACTTCAATCATACAAGAAAAGCAAATGATATAAGGTTTTAAAGGCTTGTCTCCAAGATGAGGTACTTTTGTATACGTGCAAACAATCTGCCATGCTTATGTGAAGAGGTCTGATACTAACTAGCACGTTGGACTGGAAAAGGTATTTCTCTTTTTGGCAGCTTTCTTATAAGATTTCATGATAAAACCTTGGAAGGTTTGCCTGCACACTTACAAACACACATGCCCTGAAGTGCACATGTGTGAGTATGGACACAGACACACACACACACACACACACACACACACACACACACACACACACACACACACACACACACACACACACACACACACACACACACACACACTCAGATCAATTCCACTACAAGTCAATCATGAATTCCTGGTTTGAAATTAAATTCTAAAATGCTTGCCCCCTTTACAGCTGAGTGGTGCACTAGGTCCACTGTAGTTCATAACAAGGACACTAAACATAAAGATTATAAGCCACACAGTTCTAAATACTATGATTAACTGTTTTACTGAATGCAGAAGGAGCCTTGGATTGCACTGAAAAATAAATACTAGGCTAAAGTGTGCACTTCCATTCCAAAACATATTGAGAAATGGCATGATCTAATGTGCATTCATATACCAATATATGTTATTGTTCAGATATACACTAATATAGCCATCCTTACAGATATACTTAAAGGAGTAAAGAGTCATGCTTTTCATATTTCTTTACCTTTTACTGAATACCCCCCATAGAGCTTATTGAGATTGTTGGTGTGAAATGTGATGACTAGTCATATCACAGAAGGGTATTACTTATGTATAGCCCTTTACTGAAAATCAATAGGTGTGTCAGTAAATTAGAGAAGTTATTGCATACAACATGCTGTTCACAATGACATCAGTAAGTATGAAAAACCAGCTATAAGAATATTACAGGCTTCAGCAATAAGTGGAATCCTTCATCATATGAATATGTGAATTGTGTTCACAAGCATAAATAGAAAATCTTTCATTATTTAGTGGATTCTTTTACCATGTAAACATCTCAACTATGTTCACAAACATTATTGGAAGACAAAATGTAGGCATCCTTTATATTGAGACACAGCAGTTACAGGCTTGTGTGGTTTTAGTTTAGCTATTATTATGAAAACTCCAAAGGGATTAGATGCAGGAGTTTATTTCAGATGTTGGACAAACCCTGTAAAGTAAATTATGAGTTCTAGCTTCAAGATGTATACAGTTTTATATGATTGCTTGAAGTTGGAATATAATACTTTAATTATTTGCTGCTTCATTTATGAAGTAATAATGTAACTATCATTTTCATAATGATGGTGTAAGTATTGATTGCATGCAGTTGTTTTGCTTTCTGTATGCTGTAGTTTGAATTATACAATAAAGGGTCATTTGTATTCAAAAATGTCATGCTGTTTAAACAGCCGATTCAGCATGCCTATTATAAATCCAGCATATACCAACAGAAAGAAGGCCAGAAAATGAAGTATTGTTAGACATCCAGACATTCTATTGTGATATGCTCAATAAAATCTTCTGTGAAGGACATAGCAAAATATGTGAAAATTCAGGAATATTCTATAAAACTCTCCATAGTTGACAGGTATGCTTACCAGCAGTGTGATCTATCATACTCTCAGTAAACATACCTCCTAACTGTGCAGAGGTCTGCAGAATAACCCTTATGAGAATACTCATCCACTTCAAAACACATCTATGGCAGCCTATTACCTACCTTTCCATAAAGGCAATCTCTTTTTCATCCCTTCCACAGGAGGATTCATGTTTTTTTTTTTTTTTTTGAAATCCCTAATCCCTATGAGTCCAATATCAAATTAAGTATATCTTTTTCACTTATTAACTAAAGTTGTATATGTGTTTCTGATGACATCACTTTTTCCAGTTTATTATTAAGTTGCCAATCATTCTTTGGACAGGCTTCTACTGAAATTAGGAGGCAAAAAACTATACAGAAACTACATGGAAGACATCAGGAACAACAATTGCTTCAGACTGTAAAAAAAAACTACCAGAGAATGGAAAATGATAGACATTGTTTGCGCTCCTAAATAAATTAATGTTACTTCAAGCCAAGTGTTACCACCCTTGATGTGCAGTGATTATGATGTTGTAAAGGTTAATTTGTTGCTAGATAATTATGCCAAAGTGAAATCTAAATCAATGCACAGAAGATTAATTACAAATTATATGGAAGCAAAACAATAAAATTAACTGGAGTGATGTGTTTAGTAGAAAAAAAACAGCAGATGGAATGTGGAAATTTTTGGAAGACATTGTTTGAGTGCAAAAAAAGTAAAAAAAAAATGTTTAACATCAGGATCTAGGCATACAACATCAGGGTTTTATTTTCCTAAGAACAAGATACCTGGTTAAGGTGAGAATCAAAACATATTACAAATGGAAGACAAGTCAAACTATAACATTGAAAACTGAAATAAACAAGCTGGACAAACAAATTAAGGATAGCGTGAGACAAGATCAAGAAAGAATTGAAGAAAATGTATAAAAAGATGTTGAGCATAAGAGGAAACCTTTTTATAGATACACAAAATGTGGAAGGAGTAAAGACATACAGACTGATAAACTGTGTATAAATTATAAAATGTATTCTCAGACACAACAGATTATATTTACAAAACCTTATGTAAAACAGTTTGGCTCCACAAAAGGGGTAATAATTTGTCCTAGCAACATCTAGGTAACCTCAGATACTAGCATCAAATTAGATTATATTGAAAATGAACTCCAAAACCTGAATCCAAACAAAGCATATAGAGGAGACAGAATTAATAATAATGACCTGAGAACACTTCAGCAAGCACTTACAGTACTATTAAGAAAAGCCATGCAGCTTTTTTTTACCATATAAAAGAAGAAATAGATACATTTTGGAGAAGTATCTATGGATATCCTGTGGAACATAACAAAGATGCTAAATGGACAGAAGTAAAAGAAAGAATAAGAAGTTTAAAGGTACACAATATAAAACACCAGAGAGAGATTGAAATAAAGTTAAGAAAAGCATCTAACTGGAAAACCCCAGGCCCAGATGTAGTACCTAACTTCTGATTAAAAGTATTAACATCTTTTCACAAAGATTTAGCCTTGAGTAAGAACTATTTATATGCACACCCCAAACAGAAAACAACCTGGCTAATGACAGGAAAAACAATGCTCCTAGTTAAGAGTGAACCTGCAAGCTACCCTAAAAATTATAGACCAATAACTTGCCTTCCGACGGCATACAAACTATACATGGGAATTGATGCCAACAGAGTTTATAGTCATTTAGAAGAAAACTCAATTATGGCAGTAGAACAAAATGGCAATAAAAGAAAGTCATATGGAACAAAGGATCATTTTTTTGTTAAATAAAGTCATAGTGGAGAACTGTAAAAAGGGAAAGAATCTACACATGGCATGTATTGACTACAAGAAAGCATTTGATAGTATCCCATATTAATGGATAAATGAGCGCTTAAAAATGTATATAATGCATCATACACTGATTGATTACATTACAGTGACCATGAAATGGTGGCAGACCACTTTGCAATTAAGCCATGAAAAAGGACAAATTGTTATCCCAGGGATAAAAATTCAAAGGGGGATATTCCAGGATGACTCTCTATCACCGTTGCTATTTTACCTTGCCCCATTACACTGTCTCTTAAACAGCTGAGGCCACGGCTATAATTTGGCTCCTAAAAAACAATGTATAAAGACTTTTCTTCTTCTCTTTGTCAATGATTTAAAACTGTATAGCTCATCAGATGAGGAATTAAAAGCACAATTGCAAGTTGTCAAAACTTTTTCACATGATATAAGAATGTCATTTGGTCTTGATAAATGTGCAAAAGCAACATTTAAAGTAAGAAAACTGTAGCATCAGGAAAACATCAGTTGATATTAAAGAACTTGAGCAAGAGGGAGTGTATAAATATTTTGGAAGTGATGAAGGATCAACAATAAAACATGAACAAATGTGAATAAAACTCAATAGGGAATATTTTAGAAAACTTAAATTTATCCTGAAAGCAGCATTGAAATCTAGGAACAAAGTTCAGACTATAAACCAATTTACTCTTCCTGTTCTAACTTACAGTTTTGGAGTGATTGACTGGTCCCAAAAGGTGTTGGATAGATTAGACAGGAAAACAAGAAGGATACTTCATGTTCATTAAATGATTTATAAAAATCAGTGCATGCCAAGATTATATATTCCCCAGAGGTATGGGCCTCTGAAATTGACTACATGTATAGATCTGCAATCATATTTGCAGACCTTACAAGACCCAAATATAGGGAACATTTTGAAATATGAGAAGAATAAATCTAAGATGACTTCCCTGCTTAGTCTAGCAGAAGCATATTGGCATTAAGCATGAATGAAAATCAAACCAGAAGTAGATAAAAACCAGGCAGCAACTGAAAGTGCCAAAAAACATAAGAAAGAATATAAGGTGAAATATCAGACGAGAAAAAGGAAAAAAATATAACTGGAAGTATAGAAAACATCTGGGACAACCTCATGTTGATTGGTATCGAATGCAGGAATGGTTAAGGAAAGGCGAATTCAAACCAAAAGATGAAAGGTTAATATTGGCGGCCTAGGACAGTGGACTACATACACATTGGTTTACAAAGTCTATTGAGCATGTGGAGAAACAGACAAATGTAGGATTTGTAAAACAGAATTGGAAACAGTGGCACACCTTGTTGCTGGTTGTGACATACTAATGTCAGAAAGACTGTATACTGACGGGCATAATAATGTGGCAAGAATGTTGCACTTGGGATTCTACAAACATTATAATATTGAAGTAGCTGTAGAAACAATTGAAACATGAGCCACAAAGCATCATCACATGGCATCATCCATTACCAACAGTACAAAACATAGATGCAAAAAAGCCAGATATAGTGGTCCATGAAAAGAAGACAAAAGTAGGTTTGATCTTTGAAATCGCTACACCCATTAACTACTGCGTCTTGCATACAGAGAGACACAAAATCATAAAATATCAGGATTTGCAGGCAGAAATGAGAGCAATGTGGAAGAAAGATACCCAGACAATTCCAACAGTAGTAGGAGCAATGGGTCTTGTATAAAAGAATATACAGTTCTATTTAGATATGTTACCGAAATATGTAACTCTGTATGACTTGCAGAAGGAGTCATTACTGGGCACATTTCTGGTGCTGTGAAGAGCAGTTCTCGCTGACATCAAAGATTGAAACAATACTAATTTCATGAACTTTATTCATATTTTGACTTAGGAATGGGGTCCATTCCCGTCATTGTATTAAAAACGCAAAAGATTTGGAGAAATTAAAATGGATTCTATAGCAATGAGAAGTGTACTATTTGGTTATCTGAGAGAGCATCTGATGCATGGAACAGACTACCAAATTACATTAAAACAAGGACTAGTTTAGGCATTTTTAAGAACAGCCTGGACACTTATTATGGCAACAAGTGTTTTAGGCTAGAAGGGCATTAATGCCCATTCTTGAAACATTTGCATGTATGTATGTATGTATGTATGTATGTATGTATGTATGTGGGTATGTATGTTATTATTTATTTATTTCCAGGTTGATTACCGGGGAAGTCCACTGGGCCCAGAGAGCCTGTTTTCAGTGGATGCCTGGGGAGAAAAGCTCCACGAAACAGATTACAGTAAAGATAACAGCAAAATAAAAGTACTAGTACAAATACATATCAAATAATACAAAGTGTGAGCAATATTACCCATAGTGGAAAGATATTGTGCAGATACATTTTAACAAATTCACACAGTTAAAGTCAAAAGTCAAAAACTATTTACAATATTTACAGAGTGTGCGAGATCATATGGGAATTAGCTGTAGAAGGTTATAGCCAGCTATAAGGTGCTTAGGAAATCAGGAGAATACCCTCCCAGGGGCTTTTTTTAAAACGTTCTAGGTAGGAAGAATGCAGTTACATTTCCATTTGGAGGAGAGGTAGTTGTAAAGCTGAGTTTTGAAGTTGTTTGTATTTGACATTGTCCTTAGTGTTGAAGGGAGAGAGTTCCATTTCTTACCTAAGGAGAAGGAGAAGAGACGTTGTCCAGCAGGACGTTTAGGTTTGTGGATAGTAATTAAGTTTTGGTGTTCAGATTTGAGAGTTCTATTTGGGGTGTATGGGGGAAGGATGTTAATTAGAGTGGGGCATTTGGTTGGATTAAATATTAGTCTATGTGCTGTAGTGAGCTGGAGGAAGTCCAGGTAATTTCTGAATTCTAACCAGTTGAGGGATTGGAGGGTAACACAGTGATGAGTGGAATGTTTGTTATAACAGTGATGGAAGAAGATAGGATAGTTAGTAGTGGGGCACTGTACAGAAGGGAGGGAAGGAGGTAAGAGGAGGCCAGAGTATGCCTTGTAGAAGTAGGGAGGAAGTAGTTGTTCCTGTATAGCATACCTTGTTTTTGGTGGGTTTTCTTTATATTTTGCTGAATATGGATGTCGAACTTGAGGTGTTCGTCTATATTTACACCGAGTAGTTTGGCAAAAGGAACAACTTTGATCAGAGAGTTGCTTTGGCTAAGGACTTGAAAGGAATTTTGATTAAAAGAGAAAGATTTTGAAGGTGTGAATAGTAGTATTTTAGATCTGTTTGCACTGAGAGAAAGGTTATTTTGGTGCATCCAGATCTCAGTAGTTGAGAAGGCAGTCTGAGTTTTAGATAGGAGTTCAGGGAGGTTAGAGGCAGAACAGACAAGTGTAGAGTCATTTGCATATTGGATAACTTTGGCGTTAGGAATAGCAGAGTGAAAGTTATTGATAAAGATATTAAACAGCATTGGTCCGAGGATGGACCCCTGTGTCACTCCAGTAGAGGTGGGTAAGAAAGGTGAGGTGCCTTTTTTCCATTTCACAGCCTGAGATCTATCTGACAGATAGCTTGAGAACCAGGAGAGTGTGTTTTGGGAGAGAGTTAGGTTTGAGAGGTGACTTAAAAGGTGCTTATGGGAAGCAGTATTGAATGCTTTAGAGAGATCTAGGCGCACTGTGGATACTAAGTTCCCAGAATCTCAGGCTTGATTGACAGTTTCTAAGAGCTGTTATGGTGCTATGTCCTGGTCAGAAGCTATGTTGGGTAGGAGTAAGAAGTTGTTTTTTAGTCAGAAAAGGCATAAGTTGGAGGTGGATGCATTTCAATAGGATTTTGGAGATTAGAGCTATAGGGTGGAAGTTTGAAATGTTAGTGTTTTTGCCTCCCTTGTGGCGATGAAGAATAAAGGCAGAATGCCAGAGTTTAGGGACATAGGATTCCTTCATGAATCTATTAATTATGATACTAAGTGGGAGAGCTATACCATTGGCAGCAGACTTAAGAAAGGAAGAGGGGATGTTGTCAGGTGCATTGGAGCAGGGTTTAAGTTTGGATAGAATTCTTTTTATGTAGTTAGTGGAGACAGGTTTAAGCTCAAACATGGGGGGATTATTTGGGGACTTAGATGAGGTGGAATGTAGGAGAATTGGGTCGTTGTTCGGAAATATTTTCCTTAGGTCAGATATTAACTCTATAAGGAAAGAGTTGAATAGTGAGGCTAATTCTAGGTCAGATTTACTTGGGTCAGGACAGGGCTTATTTTTGGAGCCTGGGTTGAGGAGTGAGTTTATGGAGTTCCAAAAAAGCCTAGGGTTTTGGAGATGGTTGGACTGAAGTTTAGTGTGATAAGATTTTTTTGTCTTTGAAAATTTGTTTTTTTGCAAAGTTATGGAGCTGTGTATATTGGAGAAGGGTTTCAGGAAGTTTATTCTTTTGGTAAAGCTTCCAGGATTTGTCTCTTTGATGCATAATTTGCTTTGTTTCTTTGATTAGCCAAGAGGCAGTTATAGTTTTTATTATTTTTTTTCCTTGGTGGAGCTGGGGAATTTAGAGCATCTAGAAAAGTAGAATTAAAGTGGTCTATGGCTTTATCGAGTGGAAGGGTTTTTAGAATGTTCCAATTCATTTGTTTGTGATAGTTAGAGAAGGTTTTGGGGTAAAATTTACTAAGATTGGAGGTCTGAATATATTGATGTTGGTGTGGATGGGAGGTGGTTGCACGGTAAATTAAACCTGGGAGGTGGTCACTAATAGAGTCAGGGATGGTGCCAGAGTTGGTAATTTTATTTGGATGGGTGACTAAGATCCAGTCAAGAGTGGATTCTGGAGAATTTGTTTTATTGGATCTGCTGATGGAGTGGGTTACTTGAGTAAAGTTAAAGAGGTTAATGAACAGGGAGGGT
The DNA here is from genome assembly GCF_019279795.1 of Protopterus annectens. Classification (NCBI taxonomy): domain Eukaryota; kingdom Metazoa; phylum Chordata; order Ceratodontiformes; family Protopteridae; genus Protopterus; species Protopterus annectens. Next base: position 1,429,858,671 of record NC_056726.1, read on the forward strand.
ATGGGACTGTTGATGTTATTCCAGTCGATGTTTACATTGCCTAGTATGTAAGTTTCAAGGTTAATTTCAGCTGAGGCCCATTGGAGTATGTCTTCAAGGGTTGAGACATTATTTCGGGGTGGGATATAAAGGGCGATGATACAGAGGCTTTTGGATTATTCATTTTTAATAGACTGACTGTTAGTTCTGCACTGGCAAATTTAAGAATGGGGTTTGGTAGGGGAATTAAGCTAAGTAGATTGGAATAGATTAATGCAATGCCTCCACCTTTTTTCTTTGGGCAGTCACATCTAAGAGTGTGAAATCCAGTGGGTAGGATTTCAGAGTCAGAGATGTGGGGTTTGAGCCAAGTTTTAGAGATGACTACAATGTCAGGTTGGTTATGACTTAGCCTTGCTTGAAACTGATGTGCTTTGTTGCTGAGACTCTGGGCATTGAGTGTGAAAAATGTAAGAGTATTGTATAGGGATGAAAGGTTAAAGGAAGGGGAGGGTAATTGGAATTTGTGGGTGGGTAAGATCCGGGGTTGTTTTAGTATGTTTTGTTTTGGATTTAGGGTAGTCTGGATGGTCTAGTATTTGTTTAAGAGTAAGTGACTTAGCAGTAGTGGAAATAATTTTAGGATTAAAAAGGTGCAGAGGGTTAAGCTGAAACAGAGAGGAGGAGTTGGAAAAGAAATGATTATTTATGTGAGGGAGGAGATGGTTTTGTGTGGGAGTATGGTAAGGAGTAGCGAGTGGAAGCTGATTGGAGGTATAGGAGCTGGCATGGTATAAAGTTGTTAGGAGTAGTAGGAGGGAGATGGGGGTTCGCAGTGTTAGGAACAGTAAGGAAAGCATGGTTAGAAAATGGTAGTTTAATATGGGAGGATTTGTAGTGGAGCAAATAGCTGTGAGGTGAGAGGGGGTAGTGAAAGAGTGATGTATTTAATTACTGTGGGTGAAAGGAGAGGTAAAGAGAGGAAGGCTTTTATTGGATGGTTGACTGTGGGTGAAAGGAGGAGGGGTAAGGAGGGGAAGGCTTTGACTGGATGGTTGACTGTGGGTGAAAGGAGGAGGGATAAAGAGGGGAAGGCTTTGACTCGATGGTTGTCTTGAGTGGGTGAGGAGTGGTTGAAATAAAAGTAGGAGTAGTGGGAGTGTTTGAGAATTGGTGGCAGGGTAGGGGAGTGGACTGCGGGCTGCAGGGCGAACGGAGCCGGTAGAGCCAAGGAAAAGGAAGAAAGCCAGTGAAAAGTTATCAGTGAAGCTGAGAACTAGCTCAGCGGTAAGGAGGCACTGGCATAAGGCACTGTGTGTGTGAAATTAGAAGGATGCAGAGGGTTGCAAGGGATAGGAGCTGAAAACAGGGTAGTAGCAGTTTAGTAGAATCTAGTAAGTATTAATACGGCTAAAACAGGGCAGTGGTAAATTAATAGAACAGTGACAGTACTTTTGGCTTGTATTAAAAGATAGGTAGTGGTTGAACAATGCCACATGGTGGCCTAACTGAGTAAGTACAATGGTAAGCTATGAGCACTCAAAGGAGGGGGAAAGAGCCTAGGAGAGTAAAGGGACATAAAATCCATGGTAGACTGCTAGTAAATGCATGCAGGGTTAATATACAATAGTGGTAGGTATAGGATATAGTTTTATTTTACAATGAGGTACATACACGTTTACAGTTAGTTCTTGGGGAGGCAGATCGGTAACAGAAGCACTGCAGGATCCCCTTAGGATGAACTTTACAAAAATAGCAATAAGAATCACAAAAAAAAGAATACCAGATAGTACTTACATGTGAGCACACTACTGGGGATTCCTACGAAGCAAGGCAGAAACGCTAAGTCAAAAGATGGTGCCTTTCTACATCAGGTTTAATTTCTTTAACTGGGTATTTGAGGATACATTTGTTAATAAAAATGACAAGCTGACGTCCGAATCCGGTAAACCTTATTAAAACATTACTATTCAGCACCTTGACATATGTTGTCTAGAGTAAAAACCACAAACTCACACATACACTAAAAAGAATCCATGTACAAAATTAGCAATCAAATCTTAAAGAAGAACTATTATGGGAAATAACATTAACTGTTTAGCTCAAACTATTCCTCCTACATTCATTAGTAATTTTCATGGTGTTAAACTTCCAAATAGTATAATAAACAGTGTTTCTTTTTTCAGTGAACATTGTGTTATACTACAAGTTCACCATCAGAACAAAAACTTTTTGAAATGTCGTAGCTTTTAATCCAGATATATCCTACCATGAGAAGTTCATAGGTTCTTAGGTTGGTACTAGGCTATCGGCCCTAGCACCTATACAAGCCTAGCCATAACAATTCACTGGCTATTTCTTCCCACACTATTTACTTCCCTGCATCCCTGTTTAGCAGGGCGACTGACGTGATACCCGGTGTGAATTTCCTTTCACCCATCCAATCGTCAAGGTTCCTTTTGAAGAGGGCCAAGGAGGTGCTCTGCTTGACATGTATGGGCAGTCTATTTCAGAGTCTGGGAAGTCTCTGGGTCAGGAACCTATCCCTTCAGCATGTTTTGTTTATTGTAATGACAAGGTTTAGATCCCTGGAGTGTGTGGCTCTGAGGGATTGGGATTTCTTTACATGGAGCATGTCCAACAGATCTTGGTTTGACATAGCCTTGTATGTTAATCAGAGATTGCCTCTGAGTAGATGATATGTGACAGAGTATAGCTGGAGTTTTTTAAGGTGGTCAGCATAGGGCATCTGCTTTAGGCCTGTGATTCTTTTAGTGAGGTATTATTGTGGCCTTTCCAGTTGTTGCAGAAGTCTTGAGAGGTACATACCAAATGGGACATTGTAATCTATAATGGATCTAATGAGGGATGAGTACAGTGGGACAATGACCTCATTTTTCTGGATGAAAAACTCTTAGTGATGAGGTGTGCTACATAGAAGGATTTCCTGTCTGTTGTGGCGATGTGGTTATTGAAGGTGAGACCACTGTCCACCTGTGTCCCTAAGTCTCTTATCACACTTTCTGTGTTTAGTGTACTGCCACCTATGTGATAATTCATGGGTACATGTTTTTTCCCAAAGAGGATAACTATACATTTTTTCGCATTGAGCTTGAGCCCATGGCTCTGGCACCAAGCATCTGTTTCTGTAAGGCACTTTTGTAAAGTATCCACATCATTTGGGGATTCAATAATGGCTCCCAGTTTGCAGTCATCTGCGAACTCTGTTAGCCAGAGTCCCTTAGTGATGGCGTGTACTTCAGAGAAGTAGATGCCAAACAAGACCGGTCCCAGGACTGAACCCTGCGGTACTCCACTTGTCACATGTCTAGAGCTGGATTTGGAGTAAGCAACTTTTACAGTGTGGGTTCTGTTAGTAAGACAGTTGGCAACCCATTGAGTGATGCAGAGATTAATGCCCAGCTTAGTAATTTTATCTATGATTCCAGAGTGGGGGATGGTGTCAAAGGCCTTGGTGAGGTCCACATAGGCTGTGTGGACTGCCTTACCATCATCCACGGCTTTGGAAACTGATTCAAAGAAGTCAGTCAGGTTCAGGAGACAAGATCGGCTCTTCACGAACCCAAACTGGGTGGGGTCTAGTGTTTGAAGGTTGCCAATATCTTTATTTATAAGTTCCATGATAATACGTTCCATGGCCTTGCAGATCAGCCTCGTCAGACTGATGGGGTGGTAGTTCCCGGGATCCAAATTGGATCCCCCCATGTGGAGTGGGATAACTGTAGCTGTGCACCACTCAGTGGGCACGAAGCCTGAGGTGAGGGTAAGATTAAACATAACACTTAGGTGAGGTGCCAGTTCATTTTGTAGTTCATGTAGTACACAGCCCGGGATGTCATCTGGTCCCATGTATGCTGTATTCATAGCCTTGGGGAGTGTGTTTTTTACCTGTGTGGCCGTTATTACCAGAATTTGGCAATCTTCCGGTACTGAGATGGGCCATTTAGGGGGTGAGAGAGGGGTGAAGTTTTCACCAAATCGATCTGCCAGGATATTGGCAATATCCTTGGGATTAGAATATCTAATGCCATTCTGTTGTATTAATATTAGTATTAATATTTTTATCTATAGAGTTAATCACCTTTTAATTCCTCACATCACTGAAATATCTCTGTACCAGTGCTTTAAATTTTCTGCTTTTTTAACCAATGTATACCAAATTAAAAATACATTTTAAAGCATAATTACCAGCTTACAGTTTCTTCTGTGTAACACAGAGCTCCTGACTCCTTTGAACAGAATTACCAGAACCTATCACCTCATGTCTGTTGACATGAATAAAAAACAAATAAATCACTGAAAGCAACCAAATGGAGAACGAGCCGAAGTGGAAGTTTATTCAAACCAAAAATCCAGAAATACGTGCTGTGATAAGTGCTACACAGTAAAATTGGCGTTTTCGTAAAAACTTCATGAGATACACACACTAGAATGCCTTAACATTATTTAAATATTAAACTGACTTGTGATGTAACAAAATATAATTGGACAGCCAATTAATTAAGAAATTAACACCAACAGGAAAAACAAAAGCAATGCTTTAAAAGGTAAATTTGGTTGAAATCATTTAAATCTTAAATAAGCCTAATAAAAGCATGTATAAAACTTCATAAAATCTGTTGTTATTCATTACATAAATAAAATCAATTATATAAAACTTTTATATAAATAACTTTGTTATCTAACATAGATTAAAATACATAAATCAACTGCATAATATAGTATATGTGTATATGATACAATATAATGCGAAAATGTTTTGCTTACCAGAATAAACCATATTGCATTTTTCACGTTTAATTTGAGACCACCATACTTGCACCAGTTGTTAACATGGTCTAAGCTATATTGGATAAATTATGAGCCAGTGGACATTCAAATAACAAAACCTAATTTACAATCTTCTGCAAATTTAGATAACCATAAGCCAGGAGGGTTGGCCTAAAGGTCTGAGAAATAGATGAAAAAAAGGAGATGCCCAGCACTGATCCCTGTAGTATACCATAGGTACATTTTTTTTGTTTACTTTCAGATGTGTCACATGGGCTCTGACTGGAAAATGGTAAGAAATACACTGCACAACAAAATATTTATATTCAAATTTAAAAGTCTGCAAAGAGGTCAAGATATGCTGTAAGTATTCTGTAACAATTATTGACTGCTTTGTTGCCTTATTCAAATAAGCTAATGAGGTTAAAGATGCAGGTTTCAACAATGTAACCTTGGAAAGGCCAAGATTACAGAAATAAAGTGGGGATTCAAATTGACCAAATTTGGTACTGATAATCAGGCAATTTGTTGTGTTATCTGGACCCATGCTTGAGGTGTACTTCGCTTTTAAGAGGTTAACAGGGCTTGTTCCTAAATAATTAAATGACATGTTTGCAAATGTGGCTAGATAGAACTGTGGGCAGAGTAAATTTTTTGCCATCTTTTTTAAATTCAACATATCCAGTGAAACAAGAAACACAAAACAATTATATAAGAATAACAGTGACATTGCAATAATTGACAGACTAAAATGTACAACCCTTAACTGAGTAACTTGAAGTAACAAAGAGGCAGAAAGAAACATTAGTATAGCATAGCATAGCAAGTTACTAGGCTACTGGCCCTGAGGCCTTTATAAGCCTAGCCAGTAAATTAGCCCATGTTCTCTCAAGTCAGCACCCAATGCCCAATGCCCCTGTCCAGCAAGGACACAGATAAAATCCCAGGGGTGTGTATTTTCTATTTTCCATCCAGTTATCCAGGTTCATCTTAAAGAGGGACAATGAAGTATTCTGCTTGACTTGAAGAGGGAGTCTATTCCACAAATGGGAGAGTGCCTCGGAGACAAATCTGTCCCACCAGTCCTGATGATGTAGCAGACCAAGCTGAGGTTTTGCATGTAGGTCACATGAGTGGAGTTTAGCTTGTGGATATGCAGCAATTTTATCAAGGTGGAGTTAGAGATTACTCTGTATGCCAGACATAGATTACCTCAATGGAGTCTGTATGAGATGAAGTAGATGGATAGGGATTTTAGCCCATCTATGTACAATAGATTTTTGAAGCTCTGGATTCTCCTGGGCAGGAACCTCTATTGTGTTTCCAGCTGTGCATGTGTTTCTTGAGGTACATACCAAAAGGGGAGCTATACTCAATGATTGGCCTGATAAGAGAGGAATACAGGGCAGTTATGACTTCCTTGTTCCTGCAAAAAATACCCTTACTAATGAAGTGAGCCGTGCAGAAAGCTGTCCATACAATGGAGACAACATGGTAGTCAAAACTTAGATTCCTGTCAACTTGGGTGCCCAGGTCTCTCACAACTGCTTGCATGCTTAGGACTTTGCTATGAATGTGATGATTTGTGGAGACGTCACTCTCCCCAAAGGGAATGATGATGCATTTTTTGGTGTTTAGGTTGAGGCTGTGTTTCTGGCAACAGTCATTTGTCTGGGTGAGCCCCTCTTGTCTGGGTGCCTACATCACTAGGGGAGTTGATGACGGTGCCCATCTTGCAGTCATCTGCAAACTTGGTCAGCCATAGAACTCTGGTTTTGGATTGAACCCAGAGAAGTATATCCCAAACAACAGGAGCGTGATCCCTGGGGTATGCTGCTTGTTATGGGTTTACTGCTTGAGGTAGCTTCCCCTATTTTGACTGCGTAAGTTTTATCAGTGTGCCAGTTAGCTACCCATCTGGTCAAATATGGATTTACTTCAAGCTGGGATAGTTTATTTATTCTGCCTGTGTGAGGAATAGTGTCAAAGGCCTTGGCCAGGTCAAGGTAGGTGGTGTGCACCATCTTCTCCTCATCCATGGCTTTGGTGACAGACTCAAAGATGTCTACCAAATTTAACAGGCATGATCTCCCCTTGACAAAATTAACTGTGTGGGATCAAGCATTTGGAGGTAGCCAATGTCCTTGTTAATCTGGTCCATGATAATACATTCCATGGCATTGCAAATCAGGTAGTTAGGCTGATGGGTCTTTAATTGCCTGGATCGGTGGGCGCTCCACCTTTGTGCAGAGGGATGATGGTGGCTGTCCTCCACTTGGCCGGGACAAAACTGGTACTCAGGCTTAGGTTGAATAGGGTGCCTAATGGTGCTGTGAATTCCTGCCTGAGTTGATGCAGGATACAGCCTGGGATATTGTTGGGTCCCATGGAAGTTATGTTTTTAGCCTTTTAGAGGGTGGTAATGACTTGTTCCTTAGAGATAAGGAGTGTCAGCAGGTGCTGGGGATATCCTGGATTACTGTTGGGGGGGGTGAAGTTTTCACTGAACCTGTCTGCCAGCAGCTTGCCTATGTCCACGACATTTGTGTATGTGGTGTCCTTGACCATCAGTTCTGAGCAGAGTTAGATGTTTCCCCTTAGATTGCAGATGTATGTGAAGAAGGCATGACAAAAAAGTTCAACAGACATTCCTTAATCATTCCCAAGGAAAGAAAAGAGAGAAAAAAATACTATGACTCAACAGACTCGACAATGAGCTCCCGGATCTAGGAAATAAAAATACTCTAGCACTCATGTCATTAGTTCTTGCAAATGCCGCCATGTGAACAGGCATTGAGTCTATAACCAGAGGTTCTGCATTACTGATTGTGTGTGGTGCAAAATGTGCACTCTGTCTTCTAGGATAATAGCTATTTCCTTTGGGTTAGAGTAAGCAGTATCTTTTGTGGACTAATTCCAACATTGTCGGTTGGTATTTCTTAACAACATGACTTAATTAAAGAAAAAAATGTAGTTATTTTTGGTTTTTAAAGATATTTTACATTTATATTCAATTATATTCCTAATGTTTCCCTTAAGTTCTTGACTAGTTTGATTAAGTGTGCTCTTAGGATAGGTAGAATGAGATTTCTTATAAAGATTAGGCAATTTCATTCTCTTATCATATAATTTATTTCTAGGGATATTCCACCACAGAGATTTGTTTTTAAGCTTCTCATTATACTTGGTGCACACAAGGACTCCATTATCAATACAAATATTTAAGTGGGAGAGATAGAGGCATAGGCAGGAGCTTTAGCAATGGGATTTATCTGAGGAAGATTATCTAGTAACTGATACATATTTGCTTTGAACAAGTCCCTAAGCACAGATTTAGGGGAAGTATCAGTTTCTAGGAACAGATCACTGATTTAGGGTATAAACCAATGCTTCTGTAGATGTAAAACCAGCTAAATGTTGGAACATTTTAACCTCCTGCAGAAATTCTGTTTCCTTTGTCAGTGGTGAGGTGACATTCTACAGAGATACATTGTATTAGAGATCGGGTAAACTGTACATCAGAACTCTGATTAGAGAATAAACTTTCTTCAGCAGAATATTAATGTACAAGTAATGGCTGCTGAAAAATGAGTCCACTGCTTCACTGCAGCATATCAAGCTGTCGTGGAGCTTAGACTGAAAAAAAAACTAATGACCGCCATTATTTTACACTCGCTAAGCACCGCTACTGCCGTTTAGTGAGTGTAAAATATATTAAAAAAATAATAATAATAATAAACAAGTGTGTATGTGTTTATGTCTCCGTGTGTGCAAGTGTATGCCTGCATGTGAGTGAAACCGAACTCGACTGAGCCATTATTTTACTGTTTTTACTGTTTAGCAAGTGTAAAAACTAAGTATAACAGAAGAAAGTATATGGATGTATGTTTATGTCTCTGTTAGTGTATGTTTCTGTCTTTGTTTCTGTGTGTTGAATGCATGTTTGCGTGCATGAAAGTGAGGTGTGTGTGAGTGAAAAAGAGAGTGAAGAGTGATAGCGATCGAGCAACAGCAGCACTGAGGAGATTTACATACATACTCTCAGATCAAGTTAATTGTCTAAAACCTAAAATAAAGGGGGAACAAAGGCCCAAAACAGAAATATATTCCTCTTAAAAAAAAAATCACAAAGTTCATTCAGTAATAGGACTTTTTTAAGCATGCGTGTGTGTGCGTGTGTGTGTCTGTGTGTGTGTGTGTGTGTGTGAGAGAGAGAGAGAGAGAGAGAGAGACTGAGATGATGGACCACTGGCAGCAGCAGGTTAGAGGTTTGCATAACTCTCGATCTTTTAGCTCAAGAAATCTGGATAAAGCCTGAAATAAAGGGGGAATAAAGGCTCAAAAATAGGAATATATAATATATTTAAATGCCCTACTTACAAAAATTATAAAGTAAGTTAAATAACAGGTTTTGTGTTATCATGAATTCTCTGAAGGAAATATAGTCTGAAATTTAAATATGTGCCATTATTTTGTGACTTCAGTCTCTACAGACTGGCAAGAAACCACATATTTTAGCAGTACGGGAGCAAAAAATAAAGCAAATATCTAGGTATTTTTGGAAAATGATATATTTTGGATGTAAAATTCTTCCTCTAACACCATTTACATACTACAGCAACTTTGAAACATTAGGCATAGGAACTATTTTACATCAAAAGTATATAAAAAATATAGTCATGCAAATATATACATATGTAAGTAAAACGCAACAATTTTACAGAGAGCCCAAGTGCAATAATGCTTGACAGGGTGTGTGTGTGTGTTAATGTGTAATTAGCGTCCTTCCAGTTGTGCAGAGGCCAGACACTGCCTGAGCATGCATTAATTACACATTAACACACACCCTGTTGGACATTATTGCTTGCTTGATGCATTGTTGGAGTGTAGTCTGCCATAATCTACTCATCTCCTTAATAATACTTGACCATAATTGCACTTGAGCCTCACAGCTCACCTTGTGGATTCATAGGTTGTTACAAAGCTCACAGCCAGAGGAGACCATCAAGAATGTGATCACATAATTCAGCACTAGTGGGACACTAACAAAGTCTTCCATTAGGTAGACATTGTCCACATCCCTGAGTGTCATCAAGTGGGAGTGGTAATTGATCATCTTTTTTTGTCTTTCTTCTTGATGAATGGATGAGGATGTGTCTGTGTGGGGGTATTTGGAAGTGTGTGTATATGTGCATGCATGTATGCATATGTATCGTAAAGTGAGTGTGCATGTGTGTGTGTGTGTGTGTGTGTGTGTGTGTGTGTGTGTGTGTGTGTGTCTGTGCACATGTAGAGGTGAGGTGTGACAGTGCTAGTGTTCAACTCAGAAACATGCAAATGAGCCAATTATTGAATAAAGTATTTTCCTTTGAGAACTCACCCGTCTCTGCATCATATTTTCTTGCTGCTGCACTGATTGACCATCCTGCTTTGGACAATTAGTAGGAGGTGTGAGCATTTTATTAAATTCCTGTGGTGATCTACTATTACCTATCTTATTCAATTCAGGCCTGTGGCAGTGCTTAATAAAGGAAGTCAGCTGTGATCCTATTCTTTTTAACAAATGTATGTTTGGGACATACTGCATGTAGAACAAAACTGGAACCTTACCATTCTAACAAATGCAAGCAGTAGAAAAAACACGAGACAAGAACTTTCTAAAAGTTAGAAAATACTGTAGAATGGGCACCCACTAAAAATAATGTCTTGTTGCCATGTTCTAAAAGAATATTGGCATCTGTACTGATAATAAACACTTTTAACATGGGCCAGGAGATGTAAGGCTTTTACAAGGCTCAATATAAAAACCTTCGAAGAGTTGTCACTGTCATTTTTTGATTCCCCAGTTACCAAATTCATTTGTAAATATTTTTTATCTGTAAATAAGTAAAATTATGCTTTGAGGAGTACCAAAATCGAAATGACTCAAAATAATAGTGATGCCCTCGGTCTATAATACACAATAAGCTCCAGAGCTGGAATATAGAAAGAATCTTTATTAATTCTGGGAGAGCAAGATGGCTGCTGTCCTATAGAGAGTGCTGAAACCCAGTAGAGCACCTTACCCGAACATTTTACATAAAATATAAGGGAGATAAAATTCTCTATATCACCAAATACATGGTACAGGCATAGGAGCAACTTACGGTACGAACTGGAATAAGAAATAAATCTGGATCCTCGCTTAAAAGACAGGATTTCTGCAGATAGCTGTAAGGGTCTCTGCCACATGTGAACTTTGTGCTGTATACTGCTAGGCCGAGGTAATCCTAAATTACAACACAGAAGAACTTCTACCAAATACAGTAAGTCTGATCAAACAAAATGCCTAATGATCAGGAATCTATGGAAAGCCAGACTACTAAATCAAAATTTACTACAATAAACTCACCTGAAAAGGATACAACATCTAAAAGAGCCAGAACTAGCAAAGCTGTGGAATCTAGTAAAAATGCAAACTCAAATAAAAACAAGTCAGAAAACTCCAACCTAGAAGACTTGAAAGTAGCTTTGCAACCCATTCAGGAAGCTATACAAAACCTATCAACTCAAATCAACGCAATTGGCTCATCTACAGATAAAATACTTACAAGACTGGACAAAATAGAATCTAAAATAATGGATCACGACATTCAAATAGAAATCATCCAAAAGGAGTCAAATACCAACAAAAATGATATTCAGGAAATACAAGCAAAAATCCTGGATCTCGAAGCCAGATCTAGACGGAACAACTTAATTATAAGGGGCATCCCTGAAAATGTAGATCAAAATAAGCTGCTGAACACACTGTCAGAAATCTTTGCCCTAGTCCTAGGAAATGACTTAGAAGCTAACCAAATCACTATTGAGAGAGCACATAGGGCTCTTAGATCAGCACCAGTAGTAACTAGTCCAAGAATTGTATATGCCAAGATCCTTAGCTTTCTTCATGTTAACAAAATATTACTTGCTGCCAAAACAAAAAAATCTGTGGTTTGGAATGGCATGAGCATTACCATTGCTCAAGATCTACCATATCAAATTAAACTAGAGAGACAAAAGCTTGCCCCTTACTGTTCTTTCCTCATAACAAAACAAATCAGATTCCAAATGAAGTTCCCCAACACACTTACCTTTACAATGCAAGACCACAGATACTCATGCAACAACAAGGAAGAAGCAGCTATGATGTTTCTTAAAGTATTTAAAACAAACCCAGGCAAAAACGCGTTTTAAAACCCAATAAACGCTAGTTATGCTCTCACTGCCACAAGTAAAAAGAAAAGAAGATCCTTCCACATAATCTAGATTACCTGCTTTGTATAACGCGCTTCTGCTAAGCTTCTTTTTCCTCTGATGATTTCCGACCGAGGGGCCCTGCTTTTTGCATCCGAAATCAAGTGCTGGTTCCTGGGTATGATCTTCACATAATCCTCGGTCTAAAATGGAAGCTCCAGCTCCCAACAGGCTAGGTTGTCAACACTAACCTTGAGTGAAGGCTGAATTCCCAAGATGCAATGCTTCCTTACAGAGCCCAACTCTACACAGTCCTGCACCGAAGGAGAATAAAAATGAAAGTGAAGAGTAAAAACAACTCAAGCAAGCAGAGGATACAGCAAAACTTCGTGGAGGAAGCAGGCTCACACTAATATGGACAAAATACTGGATATCTCACTATACTAAGGTACTTTAAAAACTACATGGTGAATGTAAAATAGGATAGGATGCTGAAGAAATCTAAGGGCTTAATACATTTAACATTGTACTGATTAAAGGGCAAACAGTGGAAATGCATAATATAGGGGGATCTTATGTCTGGTTGCATATTAGTCTCTGTTTATTCAACTAAAAAAACAGAGGCGTTTTTTTTTTTTTTCTTTTTTTTTACATAGACATTAAGAGAGCAACTTGTGGATTATGGTCACAACCAGATGGACACTCAGTTTTATCTACAGTACAAGCCATAAAAAAGAAGGGGAAGGAAAAGAAAGAAAGAAAGAAAAATGTTATTTGTGCAGTTTTGATGAAAATATAGTGTTTCAAAATACTTTAGCATTGTTCAAACCCTGTATGAATACAGAGTCAGAGAAAGGAGTTCTAGATAAATTAAGGGCTCATCAAAATACAGGATATAATGTTTTCTACATGAATGTAAATATATAGTTAACTTAGCAATTTTCTCACTTTACTTTCAAGGTGTGCTCTGCATGATGTTTCAAGCTACGGTACTAGGGATAGAATAAGTTTCTATGCTCTGCTGGTTTTGGTTTAACAAACTGGGATACTGGATGAATAGGGATACCCCATGGTTAAACCCTAAAAAGAATTTCTATAGTCTCTATCTAACAATTGTGCTTCTAATAAGAGCTGGTATCCCAATCTCTTCCAGGGGGACAGAGGTAGTGGTTAGGCACTGGGATAAAGCTGGAAGAGTTTCTCATCTATATCTAATAATGTATGTATGTGTTCGGGGTCCTGCAGTGATACGGTTATTTAACAGTACAGTACATAGCTTCCGATTTGGTATTCAAGTCCTAAAGAAAAGATGTTGAAGTTAGCCTCATGGAATGTTAAAGGTTTACAAACAGATAATAAGAAAAAACTTTTCATGCATCTTGTCTATAAATCCAATCTAGACTTTATAATGATACAAGAAACACACCTACTAAAGGAGCAGTGGGTTCACACGGCAAATAAAAAGTGGATCAAATCCATTATAGCAGCTGGTAATAACACCAATAAAGCAGGAGTTGCCATCATTATTAAAAATTCGTTCCAATACAATATTTTAAGACAAGATTCAGACCCAGAAGGCAGATGGTGTTATTTTATAACCAAAATTGACAAAGTAGACAAACCAATCTTGATAGTAAATGTATATGCCCCTTGCTCCTCTCAACACAAATTTATTATGAGCATCTATAACTTAATAAACTCCTTCCCAGAACACTACTACATCCTAGGGGGAGACTGGAACTCTATTCAAGACCCAAATATAGATAGAACAAACAAAAAAGCTAAATTCAACTCACAGGCCACTACTGCCCTTTGCGAAATCAAAAATGATTTTAGACTTAGCGACCCACACCTCATTACCGTCCCTCACACAAATAGTAAAGGTTTTACCTTCTTTTCACAGTGTCATAAAACTTGGTCCAGACTGGATTTCTTCTTAGTCTCGGACACCCTATTGCAATTTAAACTTTCACTAGACACAGAACCTAGATCTCTATCGGATCACTCGAAAATCACCCTTACAATAGATTGGGCACATTGCAGCTCACGACATAACAATAATAGACTCTGGCACTTGAACCCTAACTTATTAGAAAAACAAGATATTAGAAAAGAAATTGACTTATTACTGGACCAATGCATTTTAGCTATTGTAGATAACACCGTTCCGTTCGATATAACTTGGGCTACCACCAAGGTATTAATTAGAGGATGTTAATTAATAAATACGCTTTCTATAAGAAAAATATTTTCACCAAAGAAAAAGTATTAAGGATGAAATATCTAAACTTGAGCTTAGGCTGCAGCAGTCTTATTCCGTGGAGGTAGAGAACTCCATTAATCAACTTCAAGCTAAGTTACTAGCACTACAAGCAGAAAACCTATCATTTCAAGAAATAAAAACCCTAGCCAATTACTCACAGTGGGCCCAACTCCCTCTAGATTCTTGGCAAGACTGCTGAATCAACATAAACCTAATCCACATATTTGAACTTATTTTTCAGCAAAACAGTTACTCTAACTCACAAGATATAGTTAAGGTCTTCGAGAGCATATATGAAGAGGTGTACAACCCTACCCCCAAAACATTCAATGAACAGGAACTACTTTTATTTATTAATGAACTAAACTTTCCCAGGCTAGAGGTACAACAACAAACTTCTCTATCAGCTGAACTTACACAAGTGGACATCAAAACTATAATTAATAACCTCAAAAATAATAAGGCACCGGGTCCTGATGGTTTCTCAGCCGAGTTCTACAAATGCTTTAGTTCTAAGATGTTGATCATACTACATCACCTATATAATCACATAATACAAGAGGGTATCTCTGACCCGCACCTAAATGCATCCAGAACCATATTAATACCTAAACCAAACAAGGACATGACCAACCCTAATAATTACAGGCCCATTTCTATTATTAATTTGGATATGAGAATTATGGCAGCAATTTTGGCTAATAGAACTAAGACTATAATTACAAAAATTATTTCCCCAGAACAATCCGGGTTTATCAATCAGAGACAAACAGTTGATCAAACTCTAACTCTTGAAGCAATGATATCCTTATCCCTAAAGAAACAAACACCTATCTACACCTTAGCTATAGACGCTTCTAAAGCATTTGATAGAATCAATAAATCATTTCTGACCTTGATTCTGCAAAAATTTAACTTTCCTACACAGTTTATTCACTATATAAACATTTTACACAACAGAGCATATACCACTCTACAAATTAATAAACTTAGCTCCAAAAAAATAAATATTAACAATGGGATTAGACAAGGATGCCCCCTATCACCTTTCCTATTCAACCTATATATTGAGCCCTTATTCTTACTAATAAAACAAAGAACATTTCATAATATACCCCTCCTTTTTAACACTGAAATTTCTCTATCAGCGTCATGACTTTAAATATATATTATTCTCTTCCCAACACGGATCTTTACAAAATCAATAATTCAACAGAATTATTTTCAAAGTTCGCGAACTATAAGGTAAACTTGGATAAGACAACAATATTCCCAATTAATAACTACACTCAATTCCCAACTGCAGGTACTATACCTAATATTAAAGTCAGTGACCACATACAATACCTAGGAATAGCATTCTATACCGATGCACATAATTACTATCAGGACAATGTGATTAAAACATGGAACACCATACAAAAAGACTTGGTAAGATGGACACAATTGAAACTCCCCTTCTCTAGAGTAGCCATCATTAAAATGAATATCCTCCCAGAATACTTTTTTATATTTAACGCAACCAATACACTGATCCACAATAAAGTCTTCAATAACATCCAATCAACCCTCTCAAAATTCATCTGGCATCCAAGACCCAGCAGGATAAGTTATCAAAAACTTATATATCCAAAGGACAAAGGTGGGGTGGGCTTGCCTGACTTTAAACTGTATTACTTAAATTACCAAAGGTAGTAGACTAATTAATATTGCAAATTACAGGGAACAAATCAATATGTGGTGCCCAACCTGGTTGAAATTATATCATAACTATGTTAAAACATTACAATTTAATCCCAAGGCCCTCCCATTTCTAAAGGGAATATCCAGAAGAAGATACAAAATACAAAACGACATATGGGAACAAGTTAAAATAACACAAAATCTCTTCCAATCGCTAAATCTATTAACTGCTTTTTATACTTTCCAACCATTACACCTTAACCCCAATATTCAACTAAATGAAAAGATGATTGACCTGAATTCATACCCACTACTGAAAGAAAAGACAGTTTTAGACATTTATCTACTTAGGCAGGAATCTATAACTAATATTAGAAACAAACTTAATCTCCCGTTTAAATATACAATTATGATAAGACAACTGAAAGAAGTATGTTACAGATTTTGGAAGGATACTGACATCCCAGATCAACATATAGATACATGTAGAACACTTTGGGATATGATGACACAGAAAAAAAATGATCTCAAATACCTATAAATTCATTATCTCACTTAGACACACGAAAGAAGCAATCCACTCCAATTACTGGACAAAACAAGACCCTTCAATTACCTCCAATATAATTGCACAGGCAATTCAGAAATTTTCCAAAGACATTCTCCTTCAGAAGCTCAGATATACTCAACTTATGATCCTAAACAACGCATATTTTACCCACAATATTAAATAAAATGTACAAAGAACTCCCACCTTTTGCCAATTCTGCCCCTCCAAAGAAGCTGATATTATTCATATATTTTGGAGTTGTAAATGTACATACAAACTTTGGTGTGCCTTAAGAGTCAAATTAGAGAAAATGGGCTATGAAAAATCAACATTATCCTGGAAATTTGCCCTCTTACACGTACCTCCTATAGGAATGAAGAATAATCACATGCACATTCTAGTTACAGCATTTATGCTAATAAAATACTACATCACATTAAATTGGAAAGACAGGTCCAAAATAACTTGGGATGGATTCAAGCAAACAGCTAGTAAACAACTCCTGGCTCATAAATATTTATGGTATTCCATGAGGAAAAAAAGGACCCAGAAGGACACTTGGAAAATGATATCTGAACTCATTCTGACATGATTGTAACGCATATTTCTGTATGCTGCATAGCTTGATATAGATGAGAACTGTATATAGGTTATCTAATGTATATAGGTTTTATATTTGTAGGTCTGTATATTGTTTGTTATTGTTTTATTCTCTGTTATATCATTTTCTTGTCTTCATTTGGTTTTGATATAACCCTAATAAAAAGGAATTGAAAAAAAAAAAAAAAAAGAAAGAATCTTTATTAAAACAATAAACATTAAGTGCGTTCAACCCTTTCAGCTATTTACGGGACTTCATCTGAACAATTAATTATTAAAACATGACCCTTATATAGAGGAAGTACCAGAAATCAATTTTCTTTGTTAATTAATGCTTAATAATATTAAAATAAACTTTTTTCAACTCTTTCCTGTAAAAGCAGTTAAAAACATTTCAAACACATTGTTATTACTCAATAGGTTCATAGGTTCATAGGTAGGTACTAGGCTATCTGCCTGAGGGCATTTATAAGCCTAGCCAGAGTGTGTCAGCTTTCGCTGCCCCATTGATTAATTAACTGAGCCTCTGTCAAGAAGAGGCAATGAAGTAATCCCAGGGGTGTATTTTCTGTTACCCATCCACTCGTCAAGGTTTCTCTTGAAGAGTGTTAGTGAGGGGCTCTGCCTAATGTAGTTAGGAATTTTGTTCCAAAGCATGGGGAGTCTCTGTGACAGGAATCTATCCCTCCAGCATGTTCTATTTATTGTTGTGGTGAGGTTTAGCTCACTAGAGTGAGTGTCTCGCAGTGACTTGGATTTCTTTAGGTGGAGCATGTCCATCAATTCTGAGTTGGACATGGCTTTGTAAGTCAGGCAGAGATCACCACTGAGTAAGTGATATGCGACTGAGTACAGCGGAGTTTTTCCAGTCGGGCTGCATAGGACATATGTTTGAGGCCAGTAATCCTCTTGGTGAGGTACTTTTGTGGTCTTTCCAGCTGTTGGAAGTGTCTTGTGAGGTACATCCCAAATGGGACATTGTACTCTATGATGGGTCTGATGAGTGACGCATAGATGGGCACTATAACCTCTTTATTTCTAGATGCAAACCCTTTAATAATTAGATGGGCTACATAGAAGGATTTCCTAACTACTTTGGCAATATGACTGTCATAGGAGAGATTACTATCTATCTGGGTCCCCAGATCTCTTATTACCTCTTCTGTATTAAGGGGGTTGCCACCTATGTGGTAATTCATGGGTGTTTTGTTTTTCCCAGATGGGATGACTATGCATTTTTTGGCATTTAGCTTGAGACCATGACTTTGACACCGTGTCTGTTTCAGTAAGGCCCTTTTGGAGAATGTCCATGTCAGCCGGAGAGTCAATTATGGCTCCCAGTTTGCAGTCATCGGCGAACTTGGTTAGCCATAGTCCTCCTGTGTTTGCCTGTACTTCTGAGAAGTATATGCCAAACAGTAGGGGTTCCAGGACCGTGCCTTGTGGGACACCACTTGTGACTGGTTTAGAGTCGGACCTGGAGCCCGCTATTCTTGCCGTGTGAGTTCTGTCTGTAAACCAGTTGATGCTTAAAATTCAATGCTCTTTTCTTCAAAATAGGTACTAAAGAAAGCTATTCATTTAACCCTGGGGATAAAGGGAATTTAACCTAACAATCCATTAAAATTCTTTTACTTCAATGTCTAATTCCCACCAGCCACCCCCTAACATTAATAGGCACTACATCCAAGTGGTACTTCCTCTATATAAGGGTTGTGTTTTAATAGTTAATTGTTCTGATGAAGTCCCATAAATAGCTAAAAGGGATGGAAGCACTTAACATTTATTGTTTTAATAAAGATTATTTCTATATTCCAGTGCTGGAGCTTATTATTATCTATTAAAGACCCAGGGTATCACTATTATTTTGAGTGATAAACATATATTATACATGAGTAAAACATTTCAAAGCTTTACTGGAGAAGCTCAATCAGACTCTGCCTTAGCTTGCAGTGAGGGAAAGGTTAGTTTGCTTTTTATTTCTTGTATGTTGTATTACTTTATTGTCTTCTTCTATTATGTATACTGTGATTTGTTTTCTTTACACTATGTTTTACTTGTATTCTTCTTTTAATTGCATATTAAAACTTGAAAAGAAACCACAGGTCTGTCTCTTGTGAATCAGACAGAATCTTTTCCTACCCTCCCACCATCTTATTGTTATGTTTTTAAACACAACTGTCTTTCTAGTTGCCTGCCCCTTATGTTAGTTTGGCCATATATCTCCTTCCCTCTCTCCTTTCACTGGCTGGTATGAGTAAGCACAAAATTATCATTTTGTGAAATCAATCCCCATCAGCTATTTAAATTTATTGGCCATCCCACTGTGTTCTGTAATACAAGAATACAAAGGTGCTCACTCCCTTTCCCAAACCAAAAAATTGAATATGAGCTTATTGAGATTGTTGGTGTGAAATGTAATGACTAGTCATATCACAGAAGGGTATTACTTATGTATAGCCCTTTACTGAAAATCAATAGGTGTGTCAGTAAATTAGAGAAGTTATTGCATACAACATGCTGTTCACAATGACATCAGTAAGTATGAAAAACCAGCTATAAGAATATTACAGGCTTCAGCAATAAGTGGAATCCTTCATCATATGAATATGTGAACTGTGTTCACAAGCATAAATAGAAAATCTTTCATTATTTAGTGGATTCTTTTACCATGTAAACATCTCAACTATGTTCACAAACATTATTGGAAGACAAACTGTAGGCATCCTTTATATTGAGACACAGCAGTTACAGGCTTGTGTGGTTTTAGTTTAGCTATTATTGTGAAAACTCCAAAGGGATTAGATGCAGGAGTTTATTTCAGATGTTGGACAAACCCTGTAAAGTAAATTATGAGTTCTAGCTTCAAGATGTATACAGTTTTATATGGTTGCTTGAAGTTAGAATATAATACTTTAATTATTTGCTGCTTCATTTATGAAGTAATAATGTAACTATCATTTTCATAATGATGGTGTAAGAATTGATTGCATGCAGTTGTTTTGCTTTCAGTATGCTGTAGTTTGAATTATACAATAAAGGGTCATTTATATTTAAATATACATTTTAAAGCATAATTACCAGCTTACAGTTTCTTCTGTGTAACACAGAGCTCCTGACTCCTTTCAACAGAATTACCAGAACCTATCACCTCATGTCTGTTGACATGACTAAAAACCAAATAAATCACTGAAAGCAACCAAATGGAGAACGAGCCGAAGTGGAAGTTTATTCAAACCAAAAATCCAGAAATACGTGCTGTGATAAATGCTACACAGTAAAATTGGCGTTTTCGTAAAAACTTCATGAGATACACACACTAGAATGCCTTAACATTATTTAAATATTAAACTGACTGTGATGTAACAAAATATAATTTGACAGCCAATTAATTAAGAAATTAACACCAACAGGATAAACAAAAGCAATGCTTTAAAAGGTAAATTTGGTTGAAATCATTTAAATCCTTAAATAAACCTAATAAAAGCATGTATAAAACCTGTCTGCCTGGCTGTTGGTCCTTTTACAAACGTTTTTTAGATGACATTTGCATTTTGTGGACGGCTAGTAAGGAAAGATTTTTTGAATTTTTGACTTATTTGAAAGGAACCACTTATTTTTGGATTTTGCTTACAATTTGAATTATGAGGAACTTAATTATTTGGATGTAAGCATTACCAAACAGGATGATAAATTTTCATCTAAGGTGTATAGAATGAACACCTTTTCAAACTCCTATCTTCATTTTAGTAGTGGGCATCCTTTTTTTTCAAAAGAAAAATCTTATAAAAGGTCAAATGGTTAGAATCTGCCACATGACTACTGAAGATAAGGATTTTATTATTGAAAGTAATATAGTGAGTAAAATGCTTAAAGACAGAGATTTTCCAACTAATTTAATTCAACAGGTAATGTTAGAAGTTTTAGAAGGTAGACCCAATAGGTTTGCACCTATTTTGGGACAGGATTCCAATCCACCAGTTACCACAACACCCTCCCAACATATTAACACGAATAATGACAGGGAAGATGCATATATTATGGATTTCAATGGAGATTCAGGGGTTATAAGAAATGTTGTTGGTAGGGAATGGGATAAATTTAAGGAAATTACTGATATTGATCAATTACGTAACAGCCAGTTAAAATTTACTTATAGGAGGGATATGAATTTTAAAGATTTTTTTGAGTTTGGGCATGGTTCACAAACCTTACATCATGGCACAAGACTAGGTACCTTTAAATGTGGTGCTTGTTCACAGTGTAGCTACATTTTTAATGCTTCCCATATAGAAATAATCAGTAGAAATAGAATTATAAGGAGCAATTGTTTTTCTAACTGTCATACTAGTGGGTTGGTCTATCTTGCCTTGTGTAACGTATGTAAATCCTTTTACATAGGCAAGACAGAAAGAAAACTCAAAACATGCATTTATGAACATTTATTTGAAATGAGTAAGGCCAATACAAATAATGCACTTTTTCTTCATAAGACAGTTTGTAATAAGGCATCACTTTTATTTTTTGTCTTGGAAGTTGTGCCCAAAGAAATAAGAGGGGGCATGTGGGAAGCGAGATTAGAATATCGTGAGCTCTATTGGCATAGTATTGGATGCTTCAGAACAGCCAGGGCTCAATGATATGCTTTCCATTGTGCCTGTTTTAAAATTAAGAGCTGCTAAATTGTAATTATTTTTATATCTCTAGAGGGCAGCATTGGAATGTATTTGAATATATATATATATATATATATATATATATATATATATATATATATATATATATATATATATATATATATATATATATATATATATATATATATATATGAATATATATATATATATATATATATATATATATATATATATATATATACACACACACACACACACACACACACACATATACTATATTATGCAGTTGATTTATGTATTTTAATCTATGTTAGATAACAAAGTTATTTATGTAAAAGTTTTATATAATTGATTTTATTTATGTAATGAATAACAACAGTTTTTATGAAGTTTTATACATGCTTTTATTAGGCTTATTTAAGGATTTAAATGATTTCAACCGAATTTACCTTTTCAAAAATTGCTTTTGTTTTTCCTATTGGTGTTAATTTCTTAATTAATTGGCTGTCCAATTATATTTTATTACATCACAGTCAGTTTAATATTTAAATAATGTTAAGGCATTCTAGTGTGTTTATCTGATGAAGTTTTTACGAAAATGCCAATTTTACTGTGTAGCGTTTATCACAGCAGGTATTTCTGGATTTTTGGTTTGAACAAACTTCTACTTCAGCTCGTTCTCCATTTGGTTGCTTTCAGTGATTTATTTGGTTTTTAGTCACTTATTCACTGACATCCTTTTGGCTGTTGACGTGACTACCAAGTTAATTACTGACATTCAGCCCAAAGTGGACCACTGCCAAATAAATCTGTAGGTATACTTGTGTTTACATATGGTGTTTGCTATGGACAGTAAAGGACAAACATTGAAATAAAACAGAAATTCTCCACTCAATGAGTCTCTCTTAGATTTATAGGCAAGTACTAGTCAAACAATCTACATACCATTGCAAGTCCAGCCATTAAACCTTTATTTAAAAGTTTCTTCCAGCATGAAGGAGGTCAACACAAAGTAGATGAGGAAGAAGTTGAGACTATCCATCGAATTGTCGTCATTTACTTTAAATGTGACAAAGACATTACTCTGCTTGTCATGTAGTGGAAATTTGTTCCACAGGTGAGGAATACATTGGGATATAAATCTATCACTCTAATCTGTCCTATTTACCTGTTGATAAAAGTTCATTTTTTTCTGCAAACGAATAGGAGGAGAAAGAAGGTTGTGTTTTTCTTGACTTGAAAGAATAAACACAAATCCCCATAGAACAGAGTATAAGGGAATGAAGTAAAGAGATGGCTGCCAGTCTGTTCTGATAACTAAGATTTCTAAGTATGAATCTCTGAAATCTTTCTAGTTGAGTGATATGTTTTGACAAATTTGTACCACATGGAACGTCTTTTTCAATAATGGATAAAATGAGATTTGAATAAGAGGAAGTTAAAACTTCTCTAGATCTAAAGGAGATGTATTCTGGAAATTAGATGAGCCAGATAAAAGGAGTTGTAAACTACTAGAGACAAGATGGTCAAAAGATAAAGAATTATTAAGAAAATAACAAGAGTACTTAGATCTCTTATAACTTTGCTTGTTTAGTGGGTATGTAATATATATGATACAATATGATGCGAAAATGTTTTTCTTACCAGAATAAACCATATTGCATTTTTCACATTTAATTTGAGACCACCATACTTGCACCAGTTGTTAACATGGTCTAAGCTATATTGGATAAATTATGAGCCAGTGGACATTCAAATAACAAAACCTAATTTACAATCTTCTGCAAATTTAGATAACCATAAGCCAGGAGGGTTGGCCTAAAGGTCTGAGAAATAGATGAAAAAAAGGAGATGCCCAGCACTGATCCCTGTAGTATACCATAGGTACATTTTTTTTTTTTGTTTACTTTCAGATGTGTCACATGGGATCTGACTGGAAAATGGTAAGAAATACACTGCACAACAAAATATTTATATTCAAATTTAAAAGTCTGCAAAGAGGTCAAGATATGCTGTAAGTATTCTGTAACCATTATTGACTGCTTTGTTGCCTTATTCAAATAAGCTAATGAGGTTAAAGATGCAGGTTTCAACAATGTAACATTGGAAAGGCCAAGATTACAGAAATAAAGTGGGGATTCAAACTGACCAAATTTGGTACTGATAATCAGGCAGTTTGTTGTGCTATCTGGACCCATGCTTGAGGTGTACTTCGCTTTTAAGAGGTTAACAGGGCTTGTTCCTAAATAATTAAATGACGTGTTTGCAAATGTGGCTAGATAGAACTGTGGGCAGAGTAAATTTTTTTTGCCATCTTTTTTAAATTCAACATATCCAGTGAAACAAGAAACACAAAACAATTATATAAGAATAACAGTGACATTGCAATAATTGACAGACTAAAATGTACAACCCTTAACTGAGTAACTTGAAGTAACAAAAAGGCAGAAAGAAACATTAGTATAGCATAGCATAGCAAGTTACTAGGCTACTGGCCCTGAGGCCTTTATAAGCCTAGCCAGTAAATTAGCCCATGTTCTCTCAAGTCAGCACCCAATGCCCAATGCCCCTGTCCAGCAAGGACACAGATAAAATCCCAGGGGTGTGTATTTTCTATTTTCCATCCAGTTATCCAGGTTCATTTTAAAGAGGGACAATGAAGTATTCTGCTTGACTTGAAGAGGGAGTCTATTCCACAAATGGGGGAGTGCCTCGGAGACAAATCTGTCCCACCAGTCCTGATGATGTAGCAGACCAAGCTGAGGTTTTGCATGTGGGTCACACGAGTGGAGTTTAGCTTGTGGATATGCAGCAATTTTATCAAGGTGGAGTTAGGGATTATTCTGTATGCTAGACATAGATTACCTCTATGGAGTCTGTATGAGATGAAGTAGATGGATAGGGATTGTAGCCCATCTATGTACAATAGATTTTTGAAGCTCTGGATTCTCCTGGGCAGGAACCTCTATTGTGTTTCCAGCTGTGCATGTGTTTCTTGAGGTACATACCAAAAGGGGAGCTATACTCGATGATTGGCCTGATAAGAGAGGAATACAGGGCAGTTATGACTTCCTTGTTCCTGCAAAAAATACCCTTACTAATGAAGTGAGCCGTGCAGAAAGGTGTCCATACAATGGAGACAACATGGTAGTCAAAAGTTAGATTCCTGTCAACTTGGGTGCCCAGGTCTCTCACAACTGCTTGCATGCTTAGGACTTTGCTATTAATGTGATGATTTGTGGAGACGTCACTCTCCCCAAAGGGAATGATGATGCATTTTTTGGTGTTTAGGTTGAGGCTGTGTTTCTGGCACCAGTCATTTGTCTGGGTGAGCCCCTCTTGTCTGGGTGCCTACATCACTAGGGGAGTTGATGATGGTGCCCATCTTGCAGTCATCTGCAAATTTGGTCAGCCATAGAACTCTGGTTTTGGATTAAACCCAGAGAAGTATATCCCAAACAACAGGAGCGTGATCCCTGGGGTATGCTGCTTGTTACGGGTTTACTGCTTGAGGTAGCTTCCCCTATTTTGACTGAGTAAGTTTTATCAGTGTGCCAGTTAGCTACCCATCTGGTCAAATATGGATTTACTTCAAGCTGGGATAGTTTATTTATCCTGCCTGTGTGAGGAATAGTGTCAAAGGCCTTGGTCAGGTCAAGGTAGGTGGTGTGCACCATCTTCTCCTCATCCATGGCTTTGGTGATAGACTCAAAGATGTCTACCAAATTTAACAGGCATGATCTCCCCTTGACAAAATTAACTGTGTGGGATCAAGCATTTGGAGGTAGCCGATGTCCTTGTTATTCTGGTCCATGATAATACATTCCATGGCATTGCAAATCAGGTAGTTAGGCTGATGGGTCTTTAATTGCCTGGATTGGTGGGCGCTCCACCTTGGTGCAGAGGGATGATGGTGGCTGTCCTCCACTTGGCTGGGACAAAACCGGTACTCAGGCTTAGGTTGAATAGGGTGCCTAATGGTGCTGTGAATTCCTGCCTGAGTTGATGCAGGATACAGCCTGGGATATTGTTGGGTCCCATGGAAGCTATGTTTTTAGCCTTTTAGAGGGTGATAATGACTTGTTCCTTAGAGATAAGGAGTGTCAGCAGGTGCTGGGGATATCCTGGATTACTGTTGGGGGGGGGGGGGTGAAGTTTTCACTGAACCTGTCTGCCAGCAGCTTGCCTATGTCCACAACATTTGTGTATGTGGTGTCCTTGACCATCAGTTCTGAGCAGATTTAGATGTTTCCCCTTAGATTGCAGATGTATGTGAAGAAGGCATGACAAAAAAGTTCAACAGACATTCCTTAATCAGTCCCAAGGAAAGAAAAGAGAGAAAAAAATACTATGACTCAACAGACTCGACAATGAGCTCCCGGATCTAGGAAATAAAAATACTCTAGCACTCATGCCATTAGTTCTTGCAAATGCCGCCATGTGAACAGGTATTGAGTCTATAACCAGAGGTTCTGCATTACTGATTGTGTGTGGTGCAAAATGTGCACTCTGTCTTCTAGGATAATAGCTATTTCCTTTGAGTAAGCAGTATCTTTTGTGGACTAATTCCAACATTGTCGGTTGGTATTTCTTAACAACATGACTTAATTAAAGAAAAAATGTAGTTATTTTTGGTTTTTAAAGATATTTTACATTTATATTCAATTATATTCATAATGTTTCCCTTAAGTTCTTGACTAGTTTGATTAAGTGTGCTCTTAAGATAGGTAGAATGAGATTTCTTTTAAAGATTAGGCAATTTCATTCTCTTATCATATAATTTATTTCTAGGGATATTCCACCACAGAGATTTGTTTTTAAACTTCTCATTATACTTGGTGCACACAAGGACTCCATTATCAATACAAATATTTAAGTGGGAGAGATAGAGGCATAGGCAGGAGCTTTAGCAATGGGATTTATCTGAGGAAGATTATCTAGTAACTGATAAATATTTGCTTTGAACAAGTCCCTAAGCACAGATTTAGGGGAAGTATCAGTTTCTAGGAACAGATCACTGATTTAGGGTATAAACCAATGTTTCTGTAGATGTAAGACCAGCTAAATGTTGGAACATTTTAACCTCCTGCAGAAATTCTGTTTCCTTTGTCAGTGGTGAGGTGACATTCTACAGAGATACATTGTATTAGAGATCGGGTAAACTGTACATCAGAACTCTGATTAGAGAATAAACTTTCTTTAGCAGAATATTAATGTACAAGTAATGGCTGCTGAAAAATGAGTCCATTGCTTCACTGCAGCATATCAAGCTGTCGTGGAGCTTAGACTGAAAAAAATCTAATGACCGCCATTATTTTACACTCGCTAAGCAGCGCTACTGCTGTTTAGTGAGTGTAAAATATATTAAAAAAAAATAATAATAATAAACAAGTGTGTATGTGTTTATGTCTCCGTGTGTGCAAGTGTATGCCTGCATGTGAGTGAAACCGAACTCGACTGAGCCATTATTTTACTGTTTTTACTGTTTACCAAGTGTAAAAACTAAGTATAACAGAAGAAAGTATATGGATGTATGTTTATGTCTCTGTTAGTGTATGTTTATGTCTTTGTTTCTCTGTGTTGAATGCATGTTTGCGTGCATGAAAGTGAGGTGTGTGTGAGTGAAAAAGAGAGTGAAGAGTGATAGCGATCGAGCAACAGCAGCACTGAGGAGATTTACATACATACTCTCAGCTCAAGTTAATTGTCTAAAACCTAAAATAAAGGGGAAACAAAGGCCCAAAACAGAAATATATTCCTCTTAAAAAAAAAAAATCACAAAGTTCATTCAGTAATAGGACTTGTTTAAGCATGCGTGTGTGTGTGTGTGTGTGTGTGTGTGTGTGTGTGTGTGTGTGTGTGTGTGTGTGTGTGTGTGTGTGTGTGTGTGAGAGAGAGAGAGAGAGAGAGAGAGAGAGAGAGAGAGACTGAGATGATGGACCACTGGCAGCAGCAGGTTAGAGGTTTGCATAACTCTCGATCTTTTAGCTCAAGAAATCTGGATAAAGCCTGAAATAAAGGGGGAATAAAGGCTCAAAAATAGGAATATATAATATCTTTTAAATGCTCTACTTATAAAAATTATAAAGTAAGTTAAATAACAGGTTTTGTGTTATCATGAATTCTCTGAAGGAAATATAGTCTGAAATTTAAATATGTGCCATTATTTTGTGACTTCAGTCTCTACGGATTGGCAAGAAACCACATATTTTAGCAGTACGGGAACAAAAAATAAAGCAAATATCTAGGTATTTTTGGAAAATGATATATTTTGGATGTAAAATGCTTCCTCTAACACCATTTACATACTACAGCAACTTTGAAACATTAGGCATAGGAACTATTTTACATCAAAAGTATATAAAAAATATAGTCATGCAAATATATACATACGTAAGTAAAACACAACAATTTTACAGAGAGCCCAAGTGCAATAATGCCTGACAGGGTGTGTGTATGTGTTAATGTGTAATTAGCATCCTTCCAGTTGTGCAGAGGCCAGACACTGCCTGAGCATGCATTAATTACACATTGGACATTATTGCTTGCTTGATGCATTGTTGGAGTGCTGTCTGCCATAATCTGCTCATCTCCTTAATAATACTTGACCAGAATTGCACTTGAGCCTCACAGCTCACCTTGTGGATTCATAGGTTGTTACAAAGCTCACAGCCAGAGGAGACCATCAAGAATGTGATCACATAATCCAGCACTAGTGGGGCACTAACAAAGTCTTCAATTAGGTAGACATTGTCCACATCCCTGAGTGTCATCAAGTGGGAGTGGTAATTGATAATCTTTTTTTGTCTTTCTTCTTGATGAATGGATGAGGATGTGTCTTTGTGTGGGTATCTGGAAGTGTGTGTATATGTGCATGCATGCACGCGTATGTATCTTAAAGTGAGTGTGCATGTGTGTGTGTGTGTGTGTGTGTGTGTGTGTGTGTGTGTGTGTGTGTGTGTGTGTGTGTGTGTGTGTGTGTGTGTGTCTGTGCACATGTAGAGGTGAGGTGTGACAGTGCTAGTGTTCAACTCAGAAACATGCAAATGAGCCAATTATTGAATAAAGTATTTTCCTTTGAGAACTCACCTGTCTCTGCATCATATTTTCTTGCTGCTGCACTAATTGACCATCCTGCTTTGGACAATTAGTTGGAGGTGTGAGCATTTTATTAAATTCCTGTGGTGATCTACTATTACCTATCTTATTCAATTCAGGCCTGTGGCAGTGCTTAATAAAGGAGGTCAGATGTGATCCTATTCTTTTCAACAAATGTATTTGGAACATACTGCATGTAGAACAAAACTGGAACCTTACCATTCTAACAAATGCAAGCAGTAGAAAAAACAGGAAACAAGTACTTTCTAAAAGTTAGAAAATACTGTAGAATGGGCACCCACTAAAAATAATGTCTTGTTACCATGTTCTAAAAGAATATTGGCATCTGTACTGATAATAAACACTTTTAACATGGGCCAGGAGATGTAAGGCTTTTACAAGGCTCAATATAAAAACCTTCGAAGAGTTGTCACTATCATTTTTTGATTCCCCAGTTACAGAATTCATTTGTAAATATTTTTTATCTGTAAATAAGTAAAATTATGCTTTGAGGAGTACCAAAATCAAAATGACTCAAAATAATAGTGATACCCTCGGTCTATAATACACAATAAGCTCCAGAGCTGGAATATAGAAAGAATCTTTATTAAAACAATAAACATTAAGTGCTTTCAACCCTTTCAGCTATTTACGGGACTTTATCTGAACAATTAATTATTAAAACATGACCCTTATATAGAGGAAGTACCAGAAATCAATTTTCTTTGTTAATACTTAATAATATTAAAATAAACTTTTTTCAACTCTTTCCTGTAAAAGCAGTTAAAAACATTTCAAACACATTTTTATTACTCAATAGGTTCATAGGTTCATAGGTAGGTACTAGGCTAACTGCCTGAGGGCATTTATAAGCCTAGCCAGAGTGTGTCAGCTTTCGCTGCCCCATTGATTGATTAATTAACTGAGCCTCTGTCAAGAAGAGGCAATGAAGTAATCCCAGGGGTGTATTTTCTGTTACCCATCCACTCGTCAAGGTTTCTCTTGAAGAGTGTTAGTGAGGGGCTCTGCCTAATGTAGTTAGGAATTTTGTTCCAAAGCATGGGGAGTCTCTGTGACAGGAATCTATCCCTCCAGCATGTTCTATTTATTGTTGTGGTGAGGTTTAGCTCACTAGAGCGAGTGTCTCGCAGTGACTTGGATTTCTTTAGGTGGAGCATGTCCATCAATTCTGAGTTGGACATGGCTTTGTAAGTCAGGCAGAGATCACCTCTGAGTAAGTGATATGCGGCTGAGTACAGGGGAGTTTTTCCAGTCGGGCTGCATAGGACATATGTTTGAGGCCAGTAATCCTCTTGGTGAGGTACTTTTGTGGTCTTTCCAGCTGTTGGAAGTGTCTTGTGAGGTACATCCCAAATGGGACATTGTACTCTATGATGGGTCTGATGAGTGACGCATAGATGGGCACTATAATCTCTTTATTTCTAGATGCAAACCCTTTAATAATTAGATGGGCTACATAGAAGGATTTCCTAACTACTTTGGCAATATGATTGTCATAGGAGAGATTACTATCTATCTGGGTCCCCAGATCTCTTATTACCTCTTCTGTATTAAAGGGGCTGCCACCTATGTGGTAATTCATGGGTGTTTTGTTTTTCCCAAATGGGATGACTATGCATTTTTTGGCATTTAGCTTGAGACCATGACTTTGACACCATGTCCGTTTCAGTAAGGCCCTTTTGGAGAATGTCTATGTCAGCCGGAGAGTCAATTATGGCTCCCAGTTTGCAGTCAGCAGCGAACTTGGTTAGCCATAGTCCTCTTGTGTTTGCTTGTACTTCTGAGAAGTATATGCCAAACAGTAGGGGTCCCAGGACCGCGCCTTGTGAGACACCACTTGTGACTGGTTTAGAGTCGGACCTGGAGCCCGCTATTCTTGCCGTGTGAGTTCTGTCTGTAAGCCAGTTGATGCTTAAAATTCAAAGCTCTTTTCTTCAAAATAGGTACTAAAGAAAGATATTCATTTAACCCTGGGGATAAAGGGAATTTAACCTAACAATCCATTAAAATTCTTTTACTTCAATGTCGAATTCCCACCAGCCACCCCCTAACATTAATAGGCACTACATCCAAGTGGTACTTCCTCTATATAAGGGTTGTGTTTTAATAGTTAAATGTTCTGATGAAGTCCCATAAATAGCTAAAAGGGATGGAAGCACTTAAAATTTATTGTTTTAATAAAGATTATTTCTATATTCCAGTGCTGGAGCTTATTATTATCTATTAAAGACCCAGGGTATCACTATTATTTTGAGTGATAAACATATATTATACATGAGTAAAACATTTCAAAGTTTTACTGGAGAAGCTCAATCAGACTCTGCCTTAGCTTGCAGTGAGGGAAAGGTTAGTTTGCTTTTTATTTCTTGTATGTTGTATTACTTTATTGTCTTCTTCTATTATGTATACTGTGATTTGTTTTCTTTACACTATGTTTTACTTGTATTCTTCTTTTAATTGCATATTAAAACTTGAAAAGAAACCACAGGTCTGTCTCTTGTGAATCAGACAGAATCTTTTCCTACCCTCCCACCATCTTATTGTTATGTTTTTAAACACCACTGTCTTTCTAGTTGCCTGCCCCTTATGTTAGTTTGGCCATATATCTCCTTCCCTCTCTCCTTTCACTGGCTGGTATGAGTCAGCACAAAATTATCATTTTGTGAAATCAATCCCCATCAGCTATTTAAATTTATTGGCCATCCCACTGTCTTCCGTAGTACAAGAATACAAACATGCTCACTCCCTTTCAATCAATATTGCTCTTTTAAAAATAGTGGCTCTCCACTTAGGTGCTAAAACATAAAGGACAACAATGGGATCCTGTTACTAAATGCTCAACTTCTCTGTCCTTTTTCCTCCCTTTGTACAGTCCCTGGTATGAATAAACAGCAATACATCATTTAAAATATTTTAAATCAACTGTTTCTCTCTACTAGAACTGTACCTTACTATACTGTGGTGGTTTCACTTTCAATAAATGTTTGTCTCGCCTTGGAAAAGCTTGCTGCAATCTCCAGTTTACTGATGTCATCAAGGCCAATGAATACATGTAGATTTCCGGACAATTCCCTCTCCAAACTGACATCACCATGACTGTCCTAAAAATCCATCCATGCTGTGATGTCACAGCCCCATAGTCCTTCCCCTATCCATACAGAAAGTAAAGGGTAGAACAAGGAAACAATACATGAGTCAAGTCTCCTGCTATTAGCTGTCAATCACAGCAGGTAACAGCTCAAATTTCCCTTAGCAATTTGACAGCTAGGGAAGATAGCTGTGAAGAGGGTTGGGAGATGAGTCAAAGTAGTACAATTTAGGCTTCACAAAAAAATGCAGTTTAGCCATTCTAGAAAGAAGCAGCAATAAAAAACACTTTGAAAGTCTGTTCTGTGGCATTTGCACTGTTTTTCTTTTAAGTAGTCATTGAACGGCATGAAATGTTACTTAAAACTGATTGAAAGACAGCAGTGTATGCATCTAAAATCAGTGCATTGACAGGAGCTTTAGGAAGAAAGAGGCCTGCATAATGTAATGTTTTACAGACAAGCACTGCATTGTAGGATACTTGGAGGTATCAGGATCACTTCAAGGTACTAGACCCCATGAGGTCAGACTCAGAAATTACATATAAGAATATTTGAAAACCTGTAAATAGTCCCAGAGTCATGTTAAAACCTAGTAAAAAACAAACCATGATGAACTAACCATGTTTGTTGAGTCTGTGGGTGCAGTACTCCTTTAGGTTATCCACTTTCATATCTAACTGCTTAGTGCACACATAAACCATTTTTTTCATCTTACCTTTAAACATCTACTGCAAGACCACCAGTTATAGGAGAGCCCACATTCTTCCTCTCAGTAGTCATCTTGGGATTAGTGCTTCTGTTTTCTCTTAGTGAGAGAAGGAGTGCAGGGAAACTACTTCCTGGAGACTGATGATCACCAGAGAGCCTAATGACTGCTTTATAGGTGCCAGCTTGGAATATGTGCTTATATTCTGATCCTGGTGAGCGAAGAAGCAGAGTACATTGATTCCTGACTGTTTCTGGTTGGAGAGTGAGTGTCTGTGCTTAACATTCCTGATTGATCTGGTTGCTATTCAAGGCATCTACCAGAAAAAGGCTACAAGCCTACAGAACCTTGCATCATCTGGGACAAGACTGTGGATCACCAAACACTTCTCTTCTTGGGATCGGTGCTAACATTTTGCTTCTGGTGAGAGAAGAAGCAAAGGACCATTGTATCCCAACAGAGTGAAGCAGTGGTGAGACCAGCATTAGTAGTAGCCAGGCAGTAGCCATTCAAGCAACTCCCCTCTTTTCATCATTCTTAACAAGCTAATTCTATGCTTTCAGTAAGTACAGCTTGATTTGTTTCTAATTTCAGAATTTCTTCCTAAATACTTCATCCTTAAATTTTCAGGGTTTACATATTAGTTTCCCCTTAAGTGTTTGTCAGTGCTCTGTACAGACTCAGACACCTCGAGTGACATTTTTCCTGTAAAAGCACAATTGAAATTTCTCCAATACCTAGTTGCAGACAGGACAGCTAGTATGCAGAGACTAGCACTGTGCACGTAGTTGCAAACTGGATACTCCTGACAGTGATTGATGTTCTCACTCCAACTGTCTAATCAATAAAAAAGGGTCTATTGCCATGGATATGAACTTTCCTACTGTCTCTTTTACCAGCTTTGTGAATATGGGCATACAGAGCCAATGTAAAAATTGCCTCATGTTTACTGCCATCCAGTTAATTCTCAAACAAACTGATATGGTATGTGAGAGATGTATTTACACAATGTCACTGGAAGCAAAGCTCTCACATAAAAGTACTCCTAATGTCAATAAGTTGTCAGTGGTACACATGTTGCACCCATCACGCACAATTCAAAGCAGACATATCGACCCATATATGCTGAGGCACTTACATGTAACCTTCCTAAACTACAAAGACCTCCTAGATGAAGTGCACATAACAAATACCCTCAGCAGACCGAAAAGCACTCTTTCAAAATAACACCCATATCAGTACATAGAATTACATTTCATGGATCCTCTACCTCTAAGCCCATAAGGCAAGCCACCACACAATCTGACATTTTAGTCATTGGAGACTCTATTGTGAGACAAACTGATGTCCCTCTCACCAGGCTGAGTAAGGAGAAAGTTACAGTCAGTTGCTTATCAGGTGGTAGGATCCACCACATTACTTATGGCCTCAGGTCATTGGACCACATTTACCAAAACGTCTCTGTCATAGTCCATGTGGGAGTAAATGACCTGAGACATATCTCACTAGACTATATGAAGAGAGATATCATGG
The DNA here is from genome assembly GCF_019279795.1 of Protopterus annectens. Classification (NCBI taxonomy): domain Eukaryota; kingdom Metazoa; phylum Chordata; order Ceratodontiformes; family Protopteridae; genus Protopterus; species Protopterus annectens. The sequence goes on from NC_056726.1 coordinate 1,429,892,839, forward strand.
AGGTTTCAGAATATGTGCTCAGGCTGGTATGGCTCATATAGCATTGTGCAACATTTTACCTTCTCTAAAGATGATGCCACAATATGAACAAAATATGCTTGACTTTAATAATTGGTTTAGTTTCTGGTGTCAGTCTAAAGGGGTGCAATATTTGTCAGCATGGAAGGAGATGGTCAACTAACCATGCTGCTTTGCAAGGGATGGTCTGCACCTCTCCCATCTAGACTTTTGAATATTAGCTAAAACATTGTCTTCCCCTATAGTGCCTTTTTTAGGCAATGCCAAACTGAAAGTACTTCTGACATAGTAAATCAAAACCAAGAAAATCTAAAGGTATTACTGCTCAGTGCTAGGAGTCTAAATAAAAAACTCCACTCCCTAGAAGCTCTCTTTACCCTAGAGAATGCTGAGACCTGTGCAGTCACTGAAACAAGGTTTAAAGCTGCGGAGTGCACACCAACAGTCCAAGGCTACAATGCCTTCCACACATTTAGGCCAGCTACTTCACAGGCAGGGACTAAAGGTGGAGGTTTCTCTATCTAGATCAAAAATAAATATACTTCAAGGCTGGTCAAACAGCATAATGCACTTGAGCTACTCCATGTTCAAATCACCATAGATAAAATCCAATACCACTTCCCTGCAAGCTATAGGTCCCCCTCTATAACCCACAAAACCCATGCCATGCATTTAAACTTATTAGAGATACTAACCATCCAACCCAATACCATATCCATGGGTGACATTAATTACCCCACTATTAACTGGGAATCCTATATGACATCAAACGTAAATACACACAGATTCCTGGATTTTGTAAATGCAAACTCCATGGACCAGTCAATACACAAACCAGGGGTGCAACCCTACTGGATTTGGTCTTCACTAATATAGGAGACAACGCACCCCCTACTTTAATGCCTTCCACGGTAAGATCAAACCACAAAATGGTCTCCTTTGAAGTAAAAAGAAAATCTGGACCCCCAGGTAAACCTGGAAGATTCAGGAATTATTCTAAGGCTAACCTCCTACTATTAAGTCAAAACCTGGCAAAATTTCAAGCCCCCATAAAACCTGAGAACACTTCACAGAAACCCTGTATAAGCATGTTAATAGCTGCATAGAGGCAGCTATACCAACCAGGAAGAAGTACAGAACTACTTCAAAAAAACAAGCCTGGTAGAATCACAAAATCAGTAGGATGTATAAGAGGAAGAAGAAAATCATGGCAAAAATTAGAAGGTGCAGCACCCAGCAGGATAAAACCACTCTATCAAATTAAAAAAAAACAACTCAGAGGAAAAATAAAGTCTGCCAAAGTCAAATTTGAGGTAAGTTTGGCTTCCTAGGCCAAGGACAACCACAAAGCATTATTTAGCTATGTCCGCAGTCTCAAAGGCAATACACAATTGTGTGCAGAGCTCATTGTAAATGGATCCACCTATGCTGAGCTAGAAGATATCATAAACCTCCTGGCTGATAAATTCAGCTCCAACTTTACCCTTCTCTCCCCCTCAACCTTCCCTCAGGAAATATTATCAAATATAACTCCCCCTGCTATCACTAGGGAACAGGTCCTTAATGCTATCTCTCTAAAAAATATCATCAAATATAACTCCTCTGCTATCACTAGGGAGCAGGACGTTAATGCTCTCTCTCTCTCTCAGACCAAGAACACTGCATCAGTGGGTCCAGACAATATCCCAGGATACCTTATAAATAGCATGAAACATGACCTATCAGGGCCTATGGAATTACTATATAACTATAGCCTCCAAACAGGCTTTGTGCCTCATGAATGGAGAAAGGCAACAGTCATCCCTCTGCACAATGGTGGGCCATCTACAGACTTTGGAAACTACAGTCTAATAAGTTTCACTAGTCTTATGAGTAAAGCCATGGAAAGAATTATCATGGAGATGATCAGTAGAGATATAGTAAACCTCCAGAGACTAGACCCAACCCAGTTTTGTTTTGTCAAGGATAGATCATGCCTACTCAACCTGGTGGACTTCTTTGAGAAGGTCATCAAAGCAATGGATGAGGGCAAAATTGTTCACACTGCCTACCTTGACCTGGCCAAGGCATTTGACACAATACCCCACTCAGGGATTGTTGACAAACTCAAGATGTTAGTTACATACCTGTATGTCACCCGGTGGATAGCCAACTAGCTTACAGATAGGACCCAGGAAGTTAGAATTGGGGAGCTCTACAAAGAGGCCAGCCATAAGTGGAGTCCCTCAGGGATCAGTGGTTCGACCTCTCCTCCTTTTTGGCATTTACTTTTCTGAAGTCAAGGCCAATGTCAGTGGTCTCTGACTGACTAAATTTGCAGATTGCAAATTAGGAGCTGTCATTGAATCTCACACTGACACAAATGTTCTCTGGTAGGGGCTGACACAGACAAACAACTGATGTCAGAGTCATGGACTAAAGCTAAATGCAAAGAAATGCATAACAGTATCCTTTGTGAAGTCATCCCGCCCTGGTAACTATCATATTGACAACACACCCCTTAGAGATGATCCAGTAGTCAGGGACTTAGGGACACACATAAATATTAATCTAGCCTTTGATCATCACATGATGAGGAAATCATTCTATACTGCGCAACTTCTAAACAAAAGTATGGCATCTAAGTCCAAGGAAGTCATTTTCCCACTGTATTCGGCATTCATCAGACCTATCATTGAGTACAATCCCCCCTTTGGTATGTACCTAACCAGGCACATCCAACAAATGGAATGTCCACAGAGGTTCCTCACTAAAAGAATACAGGGCATAAGTAAAATGACCTATGCAGACCGCCTCAAAGCCCTATCTCTGTATTCTGTCTCCTAAAGGCTTTTGATGAGAGATCTATGCCTGGCAGACAGGGCATTGTCAGACCCCACTCTGATGGACCTCTTGCATATCTACAAAACAAACAGCACCAAAATTACCCATTCTAAAGACTTAAACCTTGCCTGTGATATAAATAGGACCTGCTGGAGAGATAGGTATGTATCCCAGAGACTACCCTGTCTATGGAACAGGCTCCGCATCCATGTGAAGCAGAGTTGCTGCCTATCCCAATTTAAGTGAAACTTGACAATTGGATGGAACCAGAAATTCATCCCTGGTTTGGCACCTATGTCTCTAATGGACACAGGTAACCTGTAAATGGTTCATCCCCAGGCCCATACTTACACTTATCAAGGGTATCAGAACTTTTCACAGATTTTGGATGCATAGGATGCATGGCTAGGCTTAAAAAGGCCCTTGTGGTCATTAACCTAGTAAACACCTATGAATTATGAAACACTCAGCACACACACACACACACACACACACACACACACACACACACACACACACACACACACACACACCCTCATATGAACATACGTATCCCGACTCCCTGGAGTGAAGGTTAATGACACCTTTTAGAAATCCTCAGACCATGGCAGAGAATGTCTGCAACAATGCCCTGTCACCGATCTGTATCTTTGCTGAATACATGTTTGTCCTGCTGCAGGGTCACTTTCACTCTCTACATATAGCAGGGAGTGGCCTGAGAATGATTCTAGCTCATGCATTGCAATAGTTGCATCTGTGTAATGTTATATAACTTCATTATAAACAAGCAGTTACAGCAAGGCAGGCACATCCAGGAGGAAGAAGTGTCAGAATCAGGAGCAGATCAAGTGCTGGTTGAGAAGCCTGTGAAAGAGGCATCTCTACCAGCTGACTGTAACAGACAGAGGTGGGAGCAGTATGCCATGGCTCTAGCTAAGAGGCAGTATCTGATGTATAACAATGGGCTGGAATAAGGCAGTATACATCACAGTAAACATAATGCATGGAAAACAACATCTGGGCTGTGTTATTACATACATAGACTGGCCACACTGTGTATTGGACACAGGTTATCCAAGTGACAGAGTATAGAGTATAGGAGGGCAGGGCACAGTTATCATACAGATAAAAGGGTGAAGGCCACTGTGTCAAGTGTCATCAGTATATATGTGTGTGTGTGTGTGTGTGTGTGTGTGTGTGTGTGTGTGTGTGGTTGTGTGTTGTTGTATTTGAACACTACATTTCACTCTGTGAGTCAAGCATAAATGAGTGATTTAACATACCAGGTAGACTGACTAGGGCGAGGTTGCTACATACATTTCTTTGTGAATGTGGACACTAGGCAGTGCAGAAGAATAAGTGGGTCTGTACTGGGACTAAGCCCCACCAGATGTTGCAGCACTGTGTCATCATTTGGTAGTCAGGCCCAGAGCACCCATAGTAGATGCATGAGTAGACCATGCATGTCCCCACCTATGGGAGTGCCATCAGGGTCATATGCATGATCCAAACCATACTGAAACAATAGTGTGCTCCCTGACTGTGAAGAATGATCAATGCCATGGCTGCAGACTGCATGAACATGTCACCTGCATGGACATCCACATTACAATGTACTTCCCTCAAAACTGGATAGTAAAGTGGAAGTGGTAGCACTGCATGTGCCTGACCATGGCCTCCCTATTCCATGGCTTCTCTCCACACCGGACACAGAGATGTATCAGCCATGGGAAATGTGTCAGCCTGATGTCTGGCTGAATAGGGGCAACTGTTGTATGCATACTTCTTACATCACATTTCCATAATACTCCCTGAGGTCATACCTCTCAACTGTCTAGATTTTCGCAGAATGTCCAGATTTTTGCCTCATATTTTTGATCTCTTCCTCATACAATTTGTGATTTTCTGGCAAATCACTGTGATGATCTGAGGACTGTAGTCACTAAATAATGACATACATTTGTGTTTCAGACTTTATATATATCAGAAAACTGCATGCTAAGACAAATCCTGTTATTCTAGCAACATTCTAAGCTTATAAGAGCAATATTTAAAATTTGTCCCTGTTTCTGGGCCTTTGTCTCCCCATTCAGTTAGGCTTTGTCCAGATTTTTTGCTCTAATAGGTTGAGAGGTATGGTGATCACACAGACCATGCACTACCCCTAACAGTTAAGCACTGTCTGTTTTCATGACTACCTATCCCTGTACTGTAGCCCTGCATAAACTCTGGATTGCAGCCATGGACATGTCTAACTCAGCTGGTAGATGTTATTCATGGCATACTTAACCACCTACATGAAACCCACCATCGTCCTTCTCTCATTCTGTGAAGCTTGCAGCAGTCAAAGAAGAGTGTGTCATACATAATTACATCCTTCTTTATGTAGATCTGTCTGCAACTTCCTGTCTTTATGTGCCAGCCTAGGTATTTGGGGTGGATTACACAAGCATCAAACATGTGTCTGTGGATTGTGGAAGAGATGTGGTCATCACATTATCCATGAATAAAACTGACAATATGACCCCCTGACTATGCAAGAATTAAGCTGCCATCATTCTCAAAACTGGACAGTTCCCCTACACTGGGCAGCTGAACAGCCACAATGGAGGACCCTAATAATATGCAGTTAGGAAAACACTAACAAAAATCAGCTAAGTTAAGACCTTTCTCCAACAGCTGCATCACAATGAATAAACCAAATACTATTTGTTATAGTGGTATATTTATTATAGTGGTATTGGAAAATCATGGGTAACACTTTGTGCTGGTGACCTCTGCAACTGAAGGCTAGATATTCCTGTTAAATAAAGTTATGCTTGTAAGTTTGACTAAACTGCACATTTAGCTACTGTGACAGATAATATCCATATTGAAACATAAACATCTGGGACATCACAAACAGACATTCTTAGCCATCTGCTCAGCTCAGCTCTGTTGCAATATATATGACTCCATGTGGATTGTGTCCCATACAAAGATGCCAGAACGCCTCTGTTTCTGTTACTGGAGGATCAGTTGAAGTACTATTTTCTGTCACTATCTGATCCTGTGCCAGATGGGTTTCCAGACCATTAGCTGCACTTATCATGCTGATGGTCCATTATCTGATTTGCACTCTGGTCAGCAACAGCATTGATGTCATTCAAGATGTCCCAGCAGGATCGGTCATGGAATGGCCTGTCAGATTTCTCATTTATGATTAAACAAAGGCACAGGACCACCACGAGCTGGAATCAACAATTTATTTAGTGCTTTCATCAGTTGTAAACTATGACTTTTTCAGAATAAATGCAGTAAAAAAGACTCATATATATATATATATATATATATATATATATATATATACATATACATATATATATATATATATATATATATATATATATACGACCCCACCCTAACCTTAATTAATTGGAAAAGTTGCTATTAGTTTTTAAAGTGCCAACACTCATAATAAAAATATACACATGTGAAACAGTATATCATGTAACACAACTTCCTATGTTTCTATTATAATACATATATATATATATATATATATATATATATATATATATATATATATATGTGTAAAAACATCTAATTATATCCTAAATATATAATAAAACTATGATATAGTAACCCTAAAATATCTAACATAAAACTAAAAGTAAAAAATAAATAAATATGTGACAACTGCACAAAGTATGTGGTATTGCCATATGTTGTGTTTGCTTAGGTCTTACTAGCTCCAACCCCCCTGAAAATGGGTCTCCACATGGAAATGACATATAATAATAATTCCACTGCTGAGTAGCATAGCTGTTACACATGTCACTGAGAGAATATTTCCTCAATCCATACATGTATCATGCCAAACTAGGGTATGCATGGAAGTGTTGTTGGTATATATGCAATGCAGTACATGTCAGACACATAAAGTTTATCCTAAAAACTCACAACTAATTCAGCAGTACCACGAAAGCTTAAACAAAATATAGCAACACAAGGGCTTTTGTGGTAGGAAGTTGGTTGTGTCGGTACAGAAATGCAGGTAGTTGAGGCCTACATGGGTGCTGCTTAAATTGGCATAGTGTATGCTGTTCCACTCACAGGGCTATTAATTCTTCAGGTTTGCCCCAAGCAATCACTCAGTTCATATTACTAACAAGTTGCATTGAATTGCAAGTCTTGCCTCGCTGTCATGTACCATTTTCCAGGTGTCACATTTACTATTATCTGTATTATATACATCCCACATGCCTCCACAAATATTTCACAATTCACTACTTTAGCAACTGATATAAAAATATATAGCTGAATGCATACTCAGGAAATTTTCATGTAATTAAATGTTGAACAATCTGTGTTTGTCCCTCAGGTATGCATTCTCTGCATTATGCCATATGGCAATAATGCATGCATTGCAGTCCAGTGGACTACCCCAAGCTAACCCCCCTCCCCACTTACTCTTTCAAGGCAGTAAACAGAGTCAAGGTAACACACTCCATCACAGTGTTAGTTTGGCTGTACCTCTAAACAATAACATAGTTTCATAGGTAAATATAGGTTAGCTGCCCTTGTGGGCCATTTCAGCCTAGCCACTTTCCCATTTTGTGCTCAAAATAACGTATCCTATTTGGTTATAGATTGGCCTTACCCATCCCATAGTTAATAATTCTATAGTACCTCTAATAAGAATAACTTGGATCATAGCATGGATTATTTGAGAGGCACATGCATGGAATAAAGTTTTTTATGAGCTGCCTCTGTCCATTAGTAATATACAGGGCACTTCTGGGGTAAATTATCTAAAACATAAACAACCTCTACAAGTGAGATCCTCAGACTCAAGTAGGATACACAAGTAACAATTCATATCAGCACTTTTCCAATAGAATAACCTGCCCAAAACAAATGCTGCACTTAGAAGTCTTGCTTTCCAGGTTTTCACCTACTCAGTTTGATGCTCCTCTGCAATCGTGCATATATGAGGCTCCTAGAGGACTCAGTTACTTATATCACAAAATAAAGAAGCTCCAAGCATCACTATCATGCTAATGAGGCACAAGTTAATAAATGTTCCTGAATCAAATTGTAGCAGCAATGATCAATACCACTCTGAGAGGCTCACTCAGTAATGTGCACCAGCATAAGCACCTGTGAAGCACACTGAGCATGCATGGGCAGGTCAATGACTCCTGCCAGGACATGGAAAATACTCTTTACTTTTGTATCCTATAGAGGAGCTAAAGGGGGACACTGCTAGAAATTAAGACACATGAAATTAGACAGTTTCAATGTCAATGCCCACACCCTAACACCATGACACCAGGCTGAATTTTTGTGAGCTAAGCAATGGTGGCACTGAGATGGGTCATGCTGTCTGTCTGAAGTAGCACATCACCATGAGAGGCCTACCGTAGTTCTGTGGAATGTGGCCTGGTGAATGGCCATGGCTGCCAAAGGCACTTATCTTGGCAGAACTCCCAGATGGTAGAGAAAGGAGCCCAGTTTATTGGGGGTGGGATGTAATAAGTGCAGCTCAACATATACTGGCATGGTATCATGCAATCTTGATGAGGTTTTCTCTTATTTACAATGCAACAAAGTCCTCAAATTATCAGAGGAGTACTAAGCATGTTGATAGGTTGGTACTAGGCTATCGACCCTGGGGCCTATACAAGCCTAGCCATAACAATTCCCTGGATATTTCTTCCCACAATATTTACTTCCCTGGACCCCTGTTTAGCAGGTGACTGACATGATCCCTGAGGTGAATTTCCTATCTCCCATCCAATCATCAAGGTTCCTTTTAAAGACGGCCAAGGAGGTGCTCTGCTTGACATGTATGGGTAGTTTATTCCAGAGTATGGGGAGTCTCTGGGTCAGGAACTTATCCCTCCAGCATGTTTAGCTGATTGTGATGACAAGGTTTAGATCCATAGAGCATGTGGCTCTGAGGGATTGGGATTTCTTTATGTGGAGCATGTCCAACAGCTCAGGGTCTGACATGGCCTTGTATGTTAAGCAGAGATCACCTCTGAGTCGACGATATGCCACAGAGTATAGCTGGAGTTTTTTTAGAAGGTCTGCATAGGGCATCTGCTTTAGACCTGTGATTCTTTTAGTGAGGTATTTCTGCGGCCTTTTCAGCTGTTGCAGATTTCTTGTGAGGTACATACCAAACAGGGCATTGTACTCTATACTGTGTCTAATGAGGGATGAGTACAGTGGGACAGTGACCTCCTTTTTTCTGTATGAAAAGCCCTTAGTGATGAGGTGTGCCACACAGAAGGATTTCCTAACTGCTGTGGCAATGTGGTTATCAAAGGTGAGACCACTGCCCACCTGTGTCCCTAAGTCTCTCTTCACACGTTCAGTGTTTAGTATACTGCCACCTATGTGGTAATTCATGGGTACATGGTTTTTCCCAAATGGGATAACTATACATTTCTTGACATTAAACTTGAGCCCATGGCTCTGGCACCAAGCATCTGTTTCTGTAAGGCCCTTTTGTAGAATATCCACATCATTTGGGGATTCAGTAATGGCTCCCAGTTTGCAGTCATCTGTGAACTTTGTTAGCCAGAGTACCTTAGTGTTGGCCTGTACTTCAAAGAAGTAGATGCCAAGCAAGAGTGGTCCCAGGACTGAACCCTGAGGTACTCCACTTGTCACTTGTCTGGAGCTGGATTTGGAGTCGGCTACTTTTACAGTCTGGGTTCTGTCAGTAAGCCAGTTGGCAACCTATCACGTGACATAGGGATTTATACTCAGCTTAGTAAGTTTAACTATGATTCCCAAGTGGGGGATGGTGCCGAAGGCCTTGGTGAGGTCCAGATAGGCTATGTGGACTGCCTTAACCTCGTCCACAGCTCGGAAGACTGATTCAAAGAAGTAAATCAGGTTCAGGAGACAAGACCGGCCCTTCACGAACCCAAACTGGGTGGGGTCCAGTGTTTGAAGGTTGCCAATGTCTTTGTTTATAAGTTCCATGATAATGGGTTCCATGTCCTTGCAGATCAGGCTTGTCAGACTGATGGGACGGTAGTTCTCGGGATTCAAGGTGGATCCCCCCTTGTGGAGTGGGATAACTGTAGCTGTGCACCTCTCAGTGGGCACGAAGCCTGAGGTGAGGCTATGATTAAGCATGATACCTAGGTGAGGTGCCAGTTCATTTTGTAGTTCATATAGTACACGGCACAGGATGTCATCTGGTCCCATGGATGCTGTATTTTTAGCTTTGGAGAGTGCGGTTTCTACCTGTGTAGCCGTGATTACCGGAATTTGGCAATTTTTTCGTATTGAGATGGGCCCTTTAGGGGGTGAGAGGGGGGGTAAAGTTGGCACTAAATCAATCTGCAAGGATATTGGCAATATCCTTGGAATCAGTATATTTAATGCCATTCTGTTGTAGCTCAGAGCATATCTGAGCATTACCATTTAGATTCTTGACATAACTATAGAATGCCTTGTGGTTGTCTTTGGAATCTTTGGCAATTTTATTTTCGTAACTAGCTTTGGAGGATTTTACGAAGGATCTCAGCTTCTTACTGAGGCTGGTAAGGGAGGTTTTTGCATCCTGTGATATTCCTCTTTTCTGCAACAGTTTCTTTCTTCTGCAGTATAGTTTGTTTATGGCAAGGGACCACCATATTGGCTTCCTTTTTTTGTAGGAGAGTGTCTTGGTTCTATTTGGGATGGCACGATTCATGCACAAGTGGATGTGCTCATACAGTGCCTTAGTGTAGGATTCAGCAGTCGAACTGTCAGCTCCCGTCTGCATGGGTGTCATGAAGTTTGTTACTTCTCACTTGAGTAGCATGAAGTTGTCTTTGGAGAAGTTTTTTACAGAGGTTTCCTTACTGGGGGGTTGGGGTGGGATGTGGATGTCAAGGGTGATTTGCTTATGGTCAGACCTGACCAATGAGGGGGTGCCCACTGGTGTGGAGCATCTATCTCCCATGTTGGTAATGACTAGATCTACGTTATTGGAGCCCCTGGTGGGACAATGGATTAGTTGATCCAGGGCATTGGAATTTATGAATTCCAAGAACCGTTGGGAAAAGGTGTTGGTACCCGAGTAGTTTTCCCAGTTAATGACAGGGTAGTTGAGATCAACCAGTATTAGGGTGTTTGGTTGTATCTTAGTATTTTCCAGTATGTTTAAAAAGGTGTAGTGAGAATCTTGGGGCATGGTGGGAGATCTGTAGCAAGCTACAATTTGGATTGCAGTCTTACCTAGTGTTAGTTGCACCTGGAGAATTTCAGATGCAATGTGTTGGGCAACTAGCATGGAGGTGTGAATATCCTTGATGAATATGGACACTCCTCCACCTTTAGTGTTTTGGTCTTGGTTTGGTGGCCGAAAAGTGTGGTAAGAGTTGTAGCCTGGTATTGCAGGGGTGCTCTCTGGAACCTTGAACCAGGTCTAAGTTACTGCACAGATATCAATGTTCTCCATTTTTAGGAGTGCCTCGAGAGAGTGCATTTTGAGGTTTAGACTTCCAGCATTGAGTAGCATTACCTTAAGATTTGACATGTTTATATCTGTTACGGTGGTGGTTTTGTCCTTTGAACCTTGCCTAAAAAAGGCACTATAGGGATGGCAAGAGCTTTAGCCAGTAACCTGAATCTCAGGGGGGACAGGTGCAGACCATCTCTGGCAAAGCATCGTGGTTTGTCGATCATGTCATCCCAGGCAGACAGATACTGGATCCCCTTTGAATGACACCAGAAGCTTAGCCAGTTGTTGAAGTCAATCATTTTGTCCTTATACTATGGTATAATTCTGGGCAAAGGCAAGATGCTTCTCAAGGCTAGGGTCATACCTGCCTGGGCCACATGATCCGAGAGCTATTCCATGTCTCTTTTCATGTAGTCCAGGGAGGTATGTCTCAAGTCATTCATTCCAACATGGACAATGACAGAGTCATATTTGTACTTGTTGTGGAGTGATTTGAGTGCATGCGTTATGTGGCAGATCCTAGCACCCATCAGGCAGCTGACAGTAATATTCTCCTTGTTCAGCCTGGTAAGTGGGACATCAGTCTGCCTGACTATAGAGTCACCTATGACTAAAGTGTTGGGTACGTTGTCTTTCCTTAGGGGCTGTTGTTGGGTGGCACACTGGTGTAGTGAGCTATGTGTCACTTTGGTTGTGACTGGTGTTTGTTTGCGTTTCAGCTTCGGAGGTCCTTGTTGCTTGGGCAGGTTAATGTTAAGGGCTTCCACATATGTGGGTTTAGTGTTGCTATGTGTGGGTGTTGATGGTGTGGGTTTTGCAGGGCTATGTGTTGCTTGAGGTGTAGTGCAGGTGTTAACCTTCTCCTCTTGACTGTCTAGCACAATCTAGGTTAGAGAGAGCTTTGCTTCTAGTTTGGCTATGTAAGTGCATCTCTCACAGGTTGTAGTGTTGGGTGGTAGGAGGAGAGGATTGTCTGTGTACATGAGGCAGTTGCTGCATTGCCCCAGTATGCCCAGATTCACCAGGTGGACAGGGGAAATCACTGGAAGCTGACCCTTGGACATGCCTGTTTAGGTGCTTCTTTTTTTTAAAGTACAAGAGCTGTTTTCCCTTACCTTTGCAAGGTACTTTGCAATTATAGGCTGTTTAGTGCCTACAATTAATTTCTCCTTATTAACAAGGAGAGTTGAGTGCTTTTATCAGTTTAAAGCTTCCTAGTGCTTTCCAGCACCAAGGAGGGGTGTACAAAGATGAGGAACATGAAGAAGGAGAGAGGCAGAGTCAGGAAAAGGAACTATCACTGCACAGTTTGTGGTTTAACAACCTTAAGGCTAAAAAAATGGTGACCTTCTGAAATGTGCTTTTGTGTTGTTGTATAGATTTTGTGCAGAATGTTCATTGCATTTTTCATGTGGCTAAGAAATAAGATCAAGCCATCCAATAACTTTAAGAAATTAATGAAGTCCAGGACTGCAGCATCTTGCGGATAAAAAAAGTATGGACAGGAGAAACACACACTGAAAACACAGTGTGACACTTGCGTGAAATAAAATATTTTTTTTTACTAATAAGGGGCTCTATGTAGTGACATACCTTTCTCCTTCCAAAGATGGTACAGCATTGCTTTGTAATTGTAAGGATGAAGCAGTAAAAATAAAAATTAAAAAAGAAAGAAAAATCAAAAAAAGTCTCTAATGAGAATTTCTGTTCCAGACAGGGTATGTGTGTGCTGGAGATGTCCTTGTACAGATACATTTTTTATTTCTGTATTTCTGTGCTTACCCAACTGAGAACAGAAAACCTCAAAAGGTCAGTGTATAGAGAGACTGCTGATGAGCTAAGCACTTTCCCTTCAGTAAGTTTAATTTGCACCCTTGTTCTCATTTCTTAACTCACTCTCAAGATGCAATTAAAAGCTACTTCTGCAAAAATATTTGCTTTCTACATATAATTATTTTTTCTTCCTGCTTATTCAGCATTCTAGCTCTGCCCATTCTCTTTCCTCTTTTATTCTTTCACTCTCTGTATGTATACATATATATATATATATATATATTTAGATATAGACATAGATATAGATATATAGATATCTATAACATTCTATGTAGTTAGATATATGGGTTATATTTCTTTCATTGCAAGATGTTTAATAAAACATCAAAAAAGCAAGTTCAGCTAATTGAAAAATCAGCTTATTGAACATTACCAGCTTTTCCTGTATGAGATCATTGAATAGTGAGGACTATGAAATTTGTCCTTTTCTCACAGTGGTATGATCTCAGAGCTGGCATATATATATGTAAAGATTTTTCTAGTTTTTATGTTTTGAGGGTCAAACACTTGAGTTTGATCACTTTTTCTTCAGTGTTTTGACATTTCCTTGAAATGTCATATACCTGTATATTTATCTATATCTATATACACAATTATACACATATACATATGTACATATATATATATATATATATATATAGAGAGAGAGAGAGAGAGAGAGAGAGAGAGAGAGAGCTATATATATAGATATAGATGTAGATATAGATATCTACACACACACACACACACACACACACACACACACACACACACACACACACACACACACACACACACACACACATATATAGATAGAGATACAGATATAGATGGAATACATTGAAAATGTAGAATTGCTGCATGCAGAATGACACCCATATGAGCTTACACAGTACTTTGTTTTACTAATTTTCACACAAGTTCGTTTTACTTCTTGTAAAAGATGTGGGTATATTATTTCTTCTCAGGCCTTTATCTCTTGGACTCACTTCCAACTTGGTCTGGCAATTAGCAGAGAGGATTAGGGTTCTAAACTGTGAAATTGCTCCCTGTATCCAAGGTACAAGTTTTGATTCCCTCCTCCTCTATTTGCCAACTATATGACTCTGAGTAAGTCCTTAAATAAAAAGTGCTTCTGAGTCACCCCTGAAAAAGTGACTATGCCACTGAACCTGCAGACACTGAAAATAGGAACAAAGGCCGTTGAAAAGTAGATACATCGAGCTAAAAATCTGGACATCTAATTAGCATGAAATTTGCGTACTAAATAGAAAATAACTCTTCCTGCTTCCAGTACAAATTTGGGACTCTATTCAGAAACAAGTTAAAAAAAAGACAGACGAAAGTCATAGGAAATATAAGCACATTATTAATGAGGCACTGTAAAATCTGAAAACTTTAATCAACCATATTGCAAAATTCTACCACATAAGGTTTTTTATTTTTGCTTCAGAAAAAAAGGAAGATGCAAGATGTGTGCCTTTGTTCTTTAAAGTATTGTTGTTACAAGAATTTTGGTCATGTAGAGTGATTTTCTGAATACTAGACAGCTTTAAAAGTCAAGCGTGATAAGGGGGATTCAATAAATTCTGTGAAGAAGTAAATCAAGTGTAAAAATAGGGACATACCTTCAGGAATAAGGACTTCCTGTACAGTAGTAAACCAGGCCTGAAAAAAGGAATATTCCACCTAAACATGGACAATTGAGAGGTCTGAAAGGGACAGTTGTGTCCAACGGACTTAAAAAAATGCATGAAATGAATGACACGATTTGGCCCTTCTAGTCAGATAAGAATTCTGTATCAAAATACAAACTAATGCAACCTCCAAGGGTAGCTTTGTGTTGAGTTGTATACTTTGCCAGCCAAAGTTTTCCATTACTTTTTACCTGCAACAGGCACATTTTGAAAAAGTATGATTTGTAATGTCTGACAAGATTTGAAAGGGGATTACTTTTGCTCTTCTCCATTCATGTAGCACAGCACCTGTTTGGAGGCTGACGTTGACTATCCCCCATAGTGGGGCTGACACATTATATTTCAGATTGACTAGTAGGCAGCCCAGTATGTTATCTGGTCCCATAGAAGAAATGTCACTGGCCATGGATAGAGTCAAGAGAATTTTTATTGGGAGATGTGAAGGGACTGTAGATACAGGTATGTGGTCTGTGAATATAGGTGAGGAGAAGGGGGAGAAGTTTGAATTAAATTCGTCTACTAGCAGATTATCTCTGGCCTCTGGGTCTAAGAATGTGATATTCTTTCCTATTAGCTCTGCACAATGCAGGGCATTGGTTCTGAGATTTCTAACATAGTTAAAGAAGGCTTTCTGGTTATTCTTTGCATGGGCAGGTATTTTTAACTCACGTGTTTTGATTGTCAAGTTTAACAAGAGCATTATTGACACTTTGAGATTTAATATTATTTTTGCATTCACTGAATTTAGTTCTTATATTATAGAGCTTGTCTATATTAAGGTTCTATTAAATTTGGCATTGCATTTACTTCTGAGAGGGGCAGATACAGCTATGCAGCTATTTACTCTTGCATAGAATTTGACAGTAAAGGATTCTACATAGGGAGTGGGGTCATCAAGATTGAAGGGACTTTTATATTTAGCTAGGTTATCACTCAGTTTTAGTAGATTAACCTTGGTATAATCTCTGACTCTCAAGATATTGAACTATACCTCAGGCTTCAGTTTTATGGTGAAAGTGATTGACTGTAGGTCCAATATGACCCACAGAGGAAGCTGCAGTTGGTGGGTAGCAAAGCTGCCCCATACTGGTAAGGACCAAGGTGAGGATTTTATTACACCTGGTTGGGTATGGACTGACTTATCTGGTGAGTTTGCATTGCTAAAATCCAGAAAGTTCTGGTATACACATTTGAAGATACATAACTTCCAATTAATGGAAGGATAGCTGAAGTCTCCGGGATGCATTGGCTTAATGAATCTTTAATGATGATGTTGTTCTTTTTATTTATTTATTTATTTATTTATTTATTTATTTATTTGCAGTTGGTTAACCAGGATAGTCCATTTGGCCAATAAGAACCCATTTTCAATGGAGTCCTGGGGAGAAAAGCTCCAAAACAAAGGTTACAAAAAGATTACAGCAGTTTACAATTTCAATCATTTGTAGGTTAAAGACAAAGCTTCAAAACATTGGTAACAAAAAGATTACAGCAGTTTACAATTTCAGTCATTTGTGGGTTCAAGACAAAACAAAGATTAAGCAGTTACAGTGCAATTTTTAGGTTTCATTTTGTAGAAAACCAAGATTTAAGCAGGTGCAATAAAAATATTTAGGTTAAATTTTGTAGCAAAGCAAAGCATTGCTGTAGTAAATATATAGTTTCTTGAGTGGAATAGTAGGATTAGAGAATTAGAAGAGGTTATTTACAGTTGGCTTATTATTTGGTGTCTGGTAATATATGATATAGTTGCCTGTAGGAAGTGGAGAATAGGCTATGAGGGATGGGAGCAGGAGCATTCCCATGAGGATTTTAGATGTGAGTGCAGTGATTTTTTAAAAGCAGGGAGTTTGGTGGTGATACGGATGGAGGGAGGGAGTTCCATAGGTGTGCCATGGCAAATGACAGGAGGTTTTGTCCTGGACAGTGAAGAGGTTTGGTTGTTAAATCTTAGGAGTCTTTCTGGCAGGTGCATTTTAAAGGTAGAGCTGAAGGAGGGACAGAGGGAGGGATGAAAAATGAGTTTGTGAGCAAAAGTGAGCTGAGTATAGGAGAGATAGTTGGGAAGCTCTGGCCAGTTAAGTTTGTGGAGAGATGCACAGTGATGGACATTTATTTTGTGAACATCATTTATGCCCCTTTTTGGCTAAGTCTCATGATGATACATTCATGGACATTAAAGGTGAGGTCATTACTACTGCAGCAGATGCATTTTTTGTCATTTCTACTGTCTGCAACTGACCATCAGCTTTCCTCCTTCAGTCACCCATTTGGCCCTTTCATTCCTATATATTGATGGTCAGATTGAAGGAGGTTGAGTATGTCATATTATGTACAGAAGTCATTTTATGCCTTTTCTTTCCCCATGCCAGTTTTGACACATATTGGTTAATTGGCCAGTGAGAAGAACTACCCCACCTTGGTGGTGACCTGGTTATCATTGGGTCCCACCCTCATGAAGTGTGTAATGAGACAGTACTAGGTCATGCTTCAAAATGCAGTCAAAAGTCACCTTTTCTGTGTTTCAGGCCACCAGTAGAACAGCTACACCTCTCCCAAGCACAAAATCGTCATCCCTCTCCTCAGAGAAAAGTGGGTGGGCACAGGACCTTCATCTCTCTTTCTCCATCATTGGCTACTCCACTGCTGTGCCATTAATTGAACCCCAGGCATCTGGGTGATAAGCAGGGCTCCTCCATGTTTGGCACAGAGCTGACCAATAAGTGTGTGCTTTTGTAGGCCCTCTTGGAGAAATTAGGCATATTTTGTTGAAATTATTGTATTACCAATTTGCAGTCATTAGCATAATGGTTATCTACAGCCCATTTCACATTTATCTGAAAAATTATCCAAAAAGAAGTGGCCCCAGTAGACAGCCTGTGTGACATCACTAACAATGGCAGTTAAGGGAGACAGGTAACTCCATACCATGATTTATTGTGTCCAGTTGCTTAACTGGTGTTTTATCCTTTAAATAATATATAGATTAACAAGCAATGCTTTTAACGTCTCATGAATTCCCTGATGTGGAATAGAGTTCCTTGACTTTCAGCATGTATGATCAGCCTTTTATTAAGTGTTGCTGTTACGATCTCATAAGAAAATATACTATGCTATTCATATAATAGGTTTTTCACTAAAGTTGAAATTTATAGACTACTCACTCAAGTAAATAGATGACCTAGTTTTACCCCTTTTACTAACATTATGAATGATTACAGACACTCTATCTCTAATTATTTGTTTTCTGTGACTTACTTGTTCTTGAGTAGGCATTCAGAATTATCTGATAATCTCCCCTGGGGTTATATTTCCGTGCATATAAAATGTTTTATGGTTACTCTATAGGCTTTTACTCATAAAACATTCATTCACAGGCTGCCCTGTCCATTAGGGACATAGGTGTCAAACCAGGGGTAAATTAGCAATTCTCCATCCTTTAGTCTGAGTTACATTTGAATAGGATTATGGATGAGCTTTGCTTCACATGGATGGGAAGCCTATTCCAGAGAAGGGGTAATCTTTGAGACACATACCTGTCCCTTCAACTTTTGCTGTTTACAGACAGAATTTAGGTCCTTAGAATGAATATTTATAATCGTATGTGTTTTGCAGATGTATAGCAAATTCATAACTGTGGGATCAAAGGATGCCTTGCATGCTGGGCATAGATCAATGAGCAGCTGTCTGTAGGAGACTGAGTACAGGGATAGGACTTTGAGATGGTTCACACAGGACTTGTTCAATACTTCCATATTCTTTTTTGAGGAGTCTTTGTGGTCAATAAAACTGTTTCAGGTACCTGGTCAAATGTATGCCAAAGGATGTGTTGCACTCTATGGGTGACCTGATGTGAGCCTAATGCAGTAGAACAATGGCCACCTTAGACCAGGATGTCATGCTTTTAAACTGTGCAGGTTAGAGCTATTTTCTCACCACAGTAGACACGTGGTCAAAGGTCAGATTACTGTCAGCATGCATTCTCAGATCCTTGTCCTATGGGAATAAGAAGTTTTTATTGTAGATTTGGGGTCTGTTTAAATTGCAATGGTGCCTACTAGCATTTGTGGGTTTTTTTATCTGTAGTGTGGAGATGACATTTGATTTTTTTTAATTAAGAAATTTTGCCTTGTTTGAAATATTGCCTTATTTGAGCTTATCATTCCCTCTGAAACAAGCAGTGTAGTATAGTGATTGTGCGCCTGAGACTAACCTGGGGATTTCAGCTGTCTAATCATTCAGCGTCCTGTCCTTGAGAATGTGTTTAATGCATGCACACACTGGAGCACCTCATTGGTGCTTTATCTCTAGAACCAAGATCATTGGCTACAGCTCTTCTGAAAAAGGTCATTGGGCATTCTTCTTACTTATACTTAATTTATTGCATATTATTTATTTGAAGCTACATAGGAGTCTTTACAATGTGATTAAAAGAAATATACAGTTGTCTGTGTCTAAATGAAGAGGTCAAAGCTAGAATCAGAGGGGCTGCAGCCAAATGGCTGAAAAGTAAGGTGTACAAGACAGTGGTGTGACCAGTACTACTGTATGGTACAGAAATCTGGGCAGTAAACGCAGAGCAGATGAAGAGTTAGAGGTAATGAAAATGAAGTGCCTGAGATGGGTAGTAGGATAAACTCTATGGGACAGATGAAGAAATTGGGGGCATAAGAACAGAAGCCAAAGTAGCTCTAATTGCAGTAAAGGTCAAAGAGAACAGATTATGGTAGTTTTGACACATGCAGAAAAGCAGAAGACAATCTGATGAAGAAGATTTATAACAGACAGGAAGAAGGTAAGAGGAAATAAGGACAGCCAGCAAAGAGGTGGATAGATGGTGTGAAAGAAGATCTGTGACAGTCAGGTATGAGTGTCGAAGAAGGCAGGAGTGTGGCATTGAATTGAAAGAGATGGCGACAGTTAACATGATTCCCCAACCCCATGTAGAAAATGGGAAAAAGTGGGCTGTTGATGATGATGATTACAATTGTCTGAGTTACACACCTAAAAGTAACCAATGAGAGTTTTTTAGGTTATACAAGGGCAATAAGTGAGTGTAGTCACATTTTTTAAGAGAGCAACACGTTCTTGTTTTCTTTAGTATGCATTTTTATATTATCCAGAACTAAAAGTCACTTTTTACATTCATGAACTTCACTGATGATTTATTATAGGCAGTACATTTGTAAGTTTGAAAGTTTTTTTGTCATCTGTTTAACAGAACATTTTGTAGTAGTAATTATAGTTTATTTATAATATACTGTTACTAAATGGACAATGGGCAATTTTTAGGCTACTAAAGCTAGGAAATTGACCACTGCATTATTTTCCTTCAGTATGTAACTAGGAACTATTTCCAATACACATTAGATTAAAAAAAAGTGTTGCTTTTATCTGAAAAAATATTTACTATTAATCTTTCTTGGAATGTTAACTGGCCAAATATTTGCAAGTTATAACCAGCACAAACAAACAAAAGTGTGTTGATTATGTTTTCATCAAATTTTGTGTAGTTAGATAGCTGCCATTACATATGCCTTATATAAGCATTTAATTATTGATTTAAAATGAAATCCGTGGTCAAAAAAGTGATATAATAATGGACTGCAAAACATTATAAACTCATGTGCACTTTGTTTTATTCAAAAAGAGAACCTCTGAAACTACCAGCAGCACCATATTGTGTTGCTATACTGTAGACTGTAGAACACCTTCTTACATTCTCTTTCTCTCTGGAGTTATCGTTTGTGAAATGTCAGCTTATAAATGTCTTGGTAATTAGCAGTGTAATTAATACATGTCTGTTGTACAACTAAATCACAAAACATCAATACAGAATGTGGTAACAAGCAACAATAATTCTAGCTGCCTTAATTAAAATCTTATTCTTTTTGCCCCCCCCCCACACACACACACACACAAACACACACACCTTTGACAGGACTTTTATATGCTGTTTAAATTTAATTCTAACAACAACAAAAAAAAGCCAAACCTGAAGTACTACATAATCTTAAGTTCGGCACAGACAACCTGCATTTGCACAAATGCTTCAAGAGTAATCATTTGTTTACCTTTTTTAATTCTAAAATAAGTCCTAACTATCATATTGCAATAATATTAAATGTCGTAGTTTTGTATTATTTCTAAAATAACATACATAATCCCTCTCTCATAAAATTTGTAAAGTCTCCTGTCTTAATGATACAACAATTGAAGTCATTTCCCACAGGAAATTATTAAGAATGATAGTGGATGATAATCTTAAATTTCACCTGCATATGCAAAATTGCATAAAAATTATTCGAAACAGGGGCGCTTTACAGAACCAAAAACATTCTCACCAACACAACTAAAACTACCATTGTCACTATGTATCTATTCCCCTCACTACTTTATGGTGCTCCCATCCTTACTAATCTCCAGGCATCACAAGAATCAAAACTTGAATAATGTTATGATAAAGTTCTTACATTTTCAGCTAATACCCATTTCAGAGCATACTACTGTATAGCACTTAAAAGCCTAATTTTGTTAAAATTACCCAATCAACTAACATATACACATTTTCTTACTGCCTATAAAATTGTCCTACATCCATCTGCTTATCCAGCACTAAATATCATTCTACACAACTATATTCCCAATGTCATTATTATCCAGTGACTAAAAGATCCTTTGTGTCCACAAATTTATCAAAACTGTTGAAGGATGGTCTGTACTGATGCCATGTTGTTCAGGCCTGGAACTCCTTACCCGTATCCATCAGGTCAGTACCCTCTCTCCCTCCAGTCCTTAAAACCAGCCTCAAATAATCAGTATACTGCCAAAATCTGTCTCTGTTCTTGCTCAGTCCAGGATAAATTATATCCCTAAATATGAACAAGCCCTTATTCATAACTTACACCTCCTTACTCTCCCTTTTCCCTGACTTCCTTACTTCAATCAGTTTCTCTCCCCTCACTCTCTTTTTAAATATGCCATAACCTTGTTTTTTTCTGTCACTTTTTATTGCAATTCCTGTTCGTATTATACTAACTTAAATTTAATTTCTCTGTAAACTGGCTAGAATTTCTCTAAATATTAAATTATTGTCATACAAGTTGTATCTATACTTAGCCAGTGCTATCCTATGCTGTCTAACTTGGTATAATTATTTAAACTGTAGATTTTATTATTATTTTTGAAGAATGTAAAATTATTGTTCTGGAAATGTTTTCATAATACTTTGGAACTTTTCTACCTGGGCATCTGCTGAAAATGGGCACCTACCCAGTCGGACTTTTCCAGTGATCAAATGTAAATAAATAACTAAAGTTCATTTTACAGCACTGCTTCATTCTAGCTAAAAAAAAAAAATCAGGACTGAAGTATATAGTACATTACCTTAAGTCTTCATCTGTGAAAATTTGAAATCACACACCTCATATTTTACTTGTCTGTGCAGTAATTTCATTAATTTCACTGTTAAGAGTACAATGTTTGAAATATGTGGCAGTTTAAGAGTTTACCAAATGATAATCCTGTTTCAAATACACAAGCATCAAACCATATGTCAATAGCCCTTATGAAAAGCTCAATATGCTCTGCGCATTTGACTTACATTGGTAAATTAATTCATACACTGCCCACTCTGAAATGGAAATATTACTCATAAAATGTTAATTAGATCTGGAAGGATACCTAAAACCTACTATTTCTAGTGTGTGCTTAATGAATCAAAAAACTAATACCCAGTATAATAGAAAATGGTTCATAAGCCCTGCACTTAAAATTCAAAACAAGTATTAACCTGCAGCCAATAGAATAGAGGGACCTATGTTTTAAATCTTTCCTTATAAGAGTAGTTACCTAACCATCATTACAGAAATGGATTTCTTAACTATGTCAAGTCTCGTTAATTGTGGAGAATTATAAACACAGAATGACCACCACTATTCGCTAATGGGTCTAAATGTGGAGTTATATAGTGGTAGCAATATTTCAGCATCAAAAATAAGAAAGAAATTATGAATGATGTTTAAGAATTAGAAACATTTTCATATAAAATCTGCTAAATGATCAATGAAATTAAGATTAGAGTCCATAATAGCACCAAAGTCCTTCACAAAATTTACTTCATTTAGTTTTTGGTCTTCTAATGCATGTAGGTACCTGCAATTATTTTTGCTGCAAAATGCATAATTCTATTTTTTTTAACATTAAACTCCATGCTATTAAAGTTTTATAGTTGAATCAGAACATCTAAATAACTTTGCAACACCCTCTTATATTGAATATTTGAAATAATGCCACCCACATTGGTGTCATTGATGAAGCTACTTAAAAACATTCTATTTTACTTTGGAAAATCTTCCATAAATATATCATACAAGACAGGCCCAAACACAGATCCCTCTAAAACTCCCACAAAATGTTTCTAGACACTGAAAAATTTCCCTGACTCTAACAACAAAATTCCTCCATTTTAACCAGTTTGTTACCCATCTGGTAGCATAGGGACCAATTTTAAGATTACACATAACATCCACAATGGCTTTATAAGGTACAACGTCAGTCAGAATAAGTTTTATCAATAAGAAGACCCTGATCTAAGGAATTATATTTATGGGATTTAGCTTGAAAGTCATCTATTCTGTTTGATTTAATTTAATTTAATGTTGCTCACATGACAATAGCTAAAATGTCTCATGCTGGTGCTACATTATTCTCAAGCTCCTAAAATAATATGAGCTGTTTTACCTACAGTCGGTAAGAAGTGAGAGATCAGAGCTGTAGTCCTGAAATGAGGAAACAAATTAACTGCTCAAACAACAAATTCTAAAGCATGCTGCAACATAATAAAACCATTTAGGGTTGAATGGGGAGACCCCTGCTCACTAAATATTCTAATTCTGGGGCTACTGAATGCTCTGAGATACCTTTCTTCTAGTCAAAGCTGTCAGCAAGTTATCCCACTCTTTCAGCATTTTTCCACATGCAAGATACTTGTAAAGACTGACCCAAATTTAGTAATATTTCAGTTTATGTTCATATTAGAGTCCTGATATTGCAGTTAGTAAATTATTATCCTTTTACTTCGGTGTCTCGTTTTACTTGGATACTTGAAAGAGTTTATGACCTGTGTTCCTGAAGAGGACTTTATGACCTGTGTTCCTGAAGAGGACTTTTATTCCTGTGACGTGGTGAGAACTGATAACTGAAACCAGTTGAACTGCCATTAGGTACCCACACTTTTATGACTGTTTTGGTTTATGTGATTCGTTTATAGTGTTTCAGTACTTGAGGATATGGAATACATACACACACACACACACACACACACACACACACACACACACACACACACACACACACACACACACACACATACATATATATATATATATATATATATATATACTATATAATTTCATATATAGATTGTTTTGATGGACAGGGCGAGTGTTTGTTGTTTGTAATTCAGGCCGACCCATATTTCCCCCCCAATGTTGTGTCCCCCTGGAAAAAGATGATATTCTTAGGAAGTATGCCCTAAGCCCCCACTAAAACCCCCACATAAAACAAATGTCGCAATATCTATAAACGTGTCATTATCATATGGCCTAATATATATATATATATATATATATATATATATATATATATATATATATATATATATATATATATATATATGAAGAGAGACAGGGAGAGAGAGATGGCTCTACTTTACAAGTTGTTAGTATCAAAATTGTAATTGTAACAAAACAAAATAAATAAAAACACATTTTTTTTTACATTTTGCAGGAGGGCAAGCCTCCCCCTGCACCCCCCACTCCCCCTGTTAAATAAAAATACCAACTCTAAGTTCACCCTGCAGTGAGTAAAACAGTACATTTCCCATTCCACGCTGTTCAGCAAACTCAGTTTAAAACGTGTCAAGTTTTGACATTTTAATCTTATGGTCTCGACCATTTGCAGTTTAAAGTTTTGAAACATTGAGCTTGTGAAGGAGAATCCATATCTATCTACACATATATGTATGTATATATCTATATATATATATATATGTATATATATATATATATATATATATATATATATATAAACTCCAAAGCAAGTTTCCAGAACTTGCATACCTTCTGCAACTTCTCTATTGGGAATCCACAAATAGATACACAAAATGAACACTAGATTCAGTGTTTAGAATTTAATCCAAGTGTGAATACACAGATCAACCATTCAGGTGATCTTCACAGTGGCCATACTGCTTCAAACATAGACCAGTAGCCGGTTTCTCCCTCTGGCATCATCAGTGTGAGAAGCTGTAGAAGGTATGCGAGTGCTGGAAACTTGTTTCGCTATTTGGATATTGTGTTCCAAGCACAGCGACTGCATTGGCATGCACTTATTGCTTTGGGGACATTTTATATATATATATATATATATATATATATATATATATATAAAACTAGGTCTAAGTCAGATAAGCATGTTTTCAGAAACCATATAATCGAATTTTCAAAACCTCGTACATAAAATTAAAAAAAAAATACAAAAAACATAAAAATCTACTTTGTTTAAGTTTTTGCAGGGGGCAAGCCACCTTGTGCCCCTCAACCCTTGCAAACTATATATGACAACTCTGAGATCGCACAATAGTGAGAAAAAGGGTAAATTTCCCAATCCACACTGTACTGCAATCTCCATTCAAAAGCTTTGAGTTTTCAAAAACTCAATCAAATTGTGTCAACCATAAGAACTTCAAGTTTCTCAATCAATTGATACGGACCTATACATATATATATATATATATATATATATATATATATATATATATATATATATATATATATTAATAATGTACCATACATGCCAGTGCTTACTTTGATATTCACAGGTTTTGCAAAAGAAGCATTATTAATATTATTGATTACTTGGTCCTTGTACACTTTAACTTCTCATAGAACTGCTGAGCTACTACTTGCAAAATGACTGTTTTTTTATTCCAAAATACATTGTATTGCAGTCGTAAATCCAATAGTGTATGCTGGTTCCGGATGTGCCAAAGGACATCCACGAAATGCACTCCTCGTTGTACAAACTTCTGTGAGGAAATGTAAAACAAAATCAATTCCTTTCCACTCGATGCAGTAAAAATGCAGAACTTTATTGAAAGTAAGCACTTTCACCGATTAGGCTTCTTCAGACTTTTCACACTCACTGCACTACTATAGTTTTAATAAACAAAGGTGTGTTGCTATTGGTTGTTTAAAAAGAGGCTTAAAGCGCTACGCTCACTTTATATAAACTAAAACTTCACTGTATCGAGTGGAAAGGAATTGATTTTGTTTTACTTTACTGTGTTTTTCACGTTACTTCCAGCTTGAGGGGATGGCCGAGGAGGCGACTATAAACATAGAACTACCTTTTAACCCAACAACGTTGAATGTGACCAATCATAGGACCGAAAGGTTTAAGGTTTGTGTGACTGGTAGTGAAAATCTACTGCTTGCATACGAACCTAATCTTGGGCTCAGAGAGGGCGAAAATAACGCGGAGAGCCGTTTGGACCTTATGGCGGATTTACAAGAATTGGAGACAGAAACTATTAGACTCAAGAAGTTACAACTTGAACGCCAATACTTTGAGGCGTGTCTAGTAAAGAAAATTATTCCACGTGGACTTCGGGTATTAAAAATGCCCACATCAGGTAATCGTTTTCCAGCATTATTATTTAAATGGCAGCAGCTCAACATAGGGCTGAGCCACAATTATATGAGACTCTTGGTTGATTTTCATAAGCCAGAAGAAGACTCTTTAAGAATAACTGTGAATAACCTTTTTGGGAATATAAGAAAGAAATATAAAGATGATGACATTGATTTATTAATAGAGAAAACACTGGACAATGTACTGTTATTTGAGAGACGTCTATTGGAACAAAAAAAGCATAAGATTATGAGAGACACTAGAGACTTTGCCAATTCTAATGTCTTTACTTGGCCGAGATATAATGCCACCACTAATAACAATGTTAGTAACTCGACCAATATGGACACAACTAATAATGTTGGTATTACCAATGTTAATGGTAATGTTTCTGAATACAGTAATGTTCCTAGTGGCTCTAGTCGTACACAGAACATCAATGATATTGGTGCCTCTTATACATCTAGGCCCGCTAGGAGAAATGTATCATATACAGAAATTGTGTTTAATGACAATGTTATAGAAAAAGCTGGCATAGATAGAAACACACCAGTGTTGGTACAAAATGCACCTACACATGAGATAATAGGTGACGCTAGTCAAGTAGACACAGCAGTGAGACGTAAGTCCCCCCCTTCTGAAAACACACATGATACTACTCATACCCCTTTCCCCATAGCACAGAAACAGTTAGTAGGCAGAACCAGGTCTATGAGCAGGGGCAGACAAAAAAGAAAGGGATCAGGAGGAGGACAACAGGAACCCACGCTAAAGAAAATGTGGGAAAGGACGATTCGTTAGTGATTAACTTATCTAGTAGAATTCTAACTATATATGAAGAAGAGGTGCTGAATAAAGGGCTGAGCTTTATTCCAACAAAAAGAGCTAACTTAGTAGATTCCATTATTGATATTAAAATGTATATTAGGAATATACAACTGAAACTTGATTTTGGAGATACTAACATACTAAGCAATGGACCAAGATTCCATCCAAACAGTTTGTATATCCCACAAATACATCCTTTATTAGATGTTTTTTCTAAAATAACGGAACAAGATGTCTATAATTACTTTAATGATAATCATCATGTTAGATATAAGAATAATTTAACTTTTAAGCAGAGGCAGGCCCTTACAGATCTTAGGAATGACATGACCTTGATTATCAGACCTGCTGATAAGGGAGGACCTATAGTATTAATGGATACAGTGGAATATGATGTATTGATGTACCAACTTCTGTATAATCAGACTTTCTATATGAAAGTAGACATGACCACAGTTATGGAGAAGGTATTTAAAGTTTATGATATGCTAGACTACTTATTGTTGAGTTCTGATATCACTAAAGAACTCTATGACTATTTAAGGATTACTAACCCACTGATACCTATTATACAAGGACTCCCTAAA
The DNA here is from genome assembly GCF_019279795.1 of Protopterus annectens. NCBI lineage: Eukaryota > Metazoa > Chordata > Ceratodontiformes > Protopteridae > Protopterus > Protopterus annectens. The sequence goes on from NC_056726.1 coordinate 1,429,920,750, forward strand.
GTCCATAAATCAGTGGTTAGACCACCCATGAGACCAATTGTGGCAGGTCAAGGATGGATGACGGAGCCCTTTTCCATTTTCATTGAGTTTCATTTAAGGTCACTTGTTGCAGCTAATAACAGTATTCTTAGAGATAGTAAACAGTTTTTACTTGACTTATACACATATGTTACACAATTAGATGATGAAAGTCATTACATACTAGTAACATTAGACGTTGTCAGCTAGTTCACAGTGATCCCAAATGTTGTAGGGATACAATGGTTACATGAATATCTCAGAGCTCACTCTGAATACACTCTTGATAAAATCAATTTGATCATACTTTTTTTAGAGATAGTTTTGACCAATAATTTATTCTTGTTTGGAGAAAAAGTGTACCTCCAGAAAGATGGCGTAGCTATGGGCACCTCTTGTGCCAATAGCTACGCCAACTTGGTTATGGCACACTGGGAGGAGAATTTTCTTTTTAAGCATCAAGCTTTTCAAAACCATGTAGGTCTATATCGTAGGTTTGTTGATGACCTCTTTTTTATCTGGCTGAGTGATGTCGATACACTTAATAATTTTATTGATGATATTAATAAGTCTACGAACTTTTTGGAGTTCACTCCAAATTATTCATTAGAGGAGATATCATTTTTAGATGTTAATATCTTGAGACTCAATAACGGGTTACTCAATACCTCCATACACAGGAAGTTATGTCATAGAAACACCATTTTGCATAGAGATAGTATGCATCCGAAATATATTTTTGATAATGTTTTGAAAGGTCAAATTATGAGAGCCTCCAGGCTGAATCCATCCGATGAAGGATATAGAGAGGAGCTAAATAACCTACGTAGGAAGTTCTTACAGCGGGGTTATAATGAAGAGATATTTTTACGAACTACTAATGTGGTCAATGATCTGAGGAATACAATAGCAAAACCTTATTTTTCAGAACATATGGGGGAATCTTGTGTAAGTTCATCTACAAGCCTGGAACACGTTAGAACACCTATGTTCTTCACAAAGGATGCTGTCTATCTCAAACAAATATTGGATAGGCATTGGGACATTCTTAGCCTAGACAGTAATATAAGTAAGATTGTAGGTCCTAAACCTACTTTGGTATTTAAGAACCAACCTAATCTTAAAAGAATATTGTGTAAACCGAAATGTGCTTCAAATAGAGAATGTAAGGGCACATATAACATTAATACAAGACCTTGTGGGAAATGTAACCAATGTACATATATAGATGAGACAACGGATTTTACTCATCCTGTGACGAAACAAGTATATCAGTTTTATACCAACACAAACTGTGATAGTAAAAATATTGTATATATGGCTAGATGTACAGCATGCCAATCATTTTATATTGGCAAAACTAATCGCTCTCTAAAAGAACGCATTAGGGAGCATGTTTATCATATTAGGAAAAGCTCTTTGTTCAATGCCTTATCTAAACATACTATGGAGTTGGGCATTACACATAAATTTAAGTTTATGGTCATCCAGAAAATCAATACTAGTGTAAGAGGGGGTGATTTAATTAACTACAAATTAGAGAATGAAATGAGATGGATCATCAGATGTAGGGCAGATCAATTCCCAGGCCTGAATGATAAAGTACAGGTGAAACCTTTTCTGAAGAAAAAAAGACTTTGAGTACCAAAGTATTAGTCTTTACAATGGTTGATATAGCTTCATCATCTAAGCTATAGGATTTATTTATTTACACAGAATTCTAGATCATTAGGTTTTTCCATGTAGGTGTATATATATATAGTATTTGCCTATAGTATTTGCCTTTAGTTATAAATATTAGGTTATAGGTTTATTTATTGGTTCATTTGTTGTTAGGATATATAGATCAGGCCATGGTTTTTAGGATCCAAATTCAGGATGCAGTTTTTTATATTTTTTATATTTTTTATATATTTATGCAATATTACTTTTTAATGTATTTATGTAATATTACCATTTCATGTTATTTTGTGTGAATGGACTTAGCTGTTAGTGCGTGATTGCACAAGTATAGATATGTCAATCAGTTTTTACCTATGCATACGTACATTTATTTTTGTATGCAGACCTAAGACACATGTTTTTAAATGTATTTATGTAATATTATTTTGTATTGTTTGTTACCTGTGTGAACGTATATGGACTTAGCCGTTAGTACGTGATTATACAAGTACTGATATGCCAGTCTGTTTATGCTTATGCACACGCATGTGTATCCTTGTATGCATGTGCTTTTGTTTACGAACAGATTTATTTTTTATGGACGTCTTTTTCCTTTTGGATGTCGTCTATAAGATGTTTTATAGGCTATACCATAGTTTTTCATATGTTAGTGAAGTTTTAGTTTATATAAAGTGAGCGTAGCGCTTTAAGCCTCTTTTTAAACAACCAATAGCAACACACCTTTGTTTATTTAAACTATAGTAATGCAGTGAGTGTGAAAAGTCTGAAGAAGCCTAATCGGTGAAAGCGCTTACTTTCAATAAAGTTCTGCATTTTTACTGCATCGAGTGGAAAGGAATTGATTTTGTTTTACATTTCCTCACAGAAGTTTGTACAACGAGGAGTGAATTTCGTGGATGTCCTTTGGCGCATCCGGAACCAGCATACATTATTGGATTTACGACTGTCTTTATTATTTTTATCTGCTGGTTCCAGCTCTCATATTGCTGGTCATAGTTTTTGTGGATATTTACATTGTATTGCAGGTTCATAGTTAAGCACTAGGCTAGCTGCTCTTCTGGGCCATTTTATGTCAAGCAAGTTTCCCTTTTGATGCATTTAACCAGTCGCATTTGTTGTTTGATTGGTTTTACTCATCACCTGGTTAATAATTATATATTAACCCTAGTGAGAATAAATGGCATCATTTATTCATTAAAACTACTAACAAATCATGCACTTATATAGGCTGAAGGAAATATTAGATTCAGGTGCCCAGTTTGTGATTACAGATAGATACAGATTAAATTTCCTACATTTTTATTAATCCACTAAGAACCATGACAGTAAAAACTATGATAAAAATAAGGAGCCAGAAAAAGAGCCCTAAGTTACATGGCAAAGGACTTTAGCTGAATTAGATGGTGATCTTTGAATGATTACCAGCCAACTTCTCCCAAAAAGCTAGTTCATTATCTTGTTAACTAAATAAGGAATTAGAGCCAAGCTTAATCTATGTCTTGAACATTACATGAAGTGTCAGACACTCAAAAGACTTATCTAAAGCAAGAAAACTGGTACCACAAACTTTTCTAAGATTAGAAGCTAGTGTTATCTAATTTTAAAACTCAATGAATAAGAAACAGAACATTAATCAGGCAGCTTCAAAGCCCGGTGGGAAGGAACCCAAAGAAAAAAGCTGAGCCTCTGTTTTTCGGCTATTCATTTATTTATTAAAAGTTATTTAACAATTTCAATTTATTTCTGGTTGCAACATATCCGTGATTCCTGGACTGAGTTTTTCACCTGTGGAGTTACTTTGTACTTGGTTTCTGTGTTCGTGTTGAAGTTAGCTGAATTTGTTTAATTTTAAAACTCTACTAAATTTGTAAATGTAGATCAAACACAAATGAATCCATTTTGTGAAGATCAATTGTATCAATTAAGTTATCTTTGTTTACAAGATCTAAGAAACATCTTACAAAACATTTCCTCAGAATTGAAATAAAACTGTTTTGCATTTTTTTTGGCATTGGATTCTGTGTCTTTCTTTAAAAGTTAAGTTTTACAAGATAATTTCCATGTTGGGGGGGTCACTTTTGCCAATTTTAAGTAATTTCCTGAAAATAGGATGTAAGCAAATATGCAATTCAATTTAAATGTCAGTAATCATGACAGCAGGCATTTTGCATTGATGTAATGCCTTTTTTGATAATACACAAACACACAACTGGTTAGAGAATATCAAAAGAAATAGAAAGCAGCTTGAATATCTTAGAGCTAAAGTGCCCTATGAGATGTTAAAAACATGAATTGCCTTGGACTTGATAGTGTGGAATTTCTACCTTCAAAGTCAGAACAGAATTTGTAATTTCTTAATATGAATTAATATAATTATAAAATTTCATATTGTTATTATCTTGGGTTAACCTGATGTCATAATTCTCTTTCCTGCCTTATTTTTGTATGACATTCTTGTTTTTATTGCTATTATATTTAGTTTGGTTTTATTCATATTGGTGGGGAATTTTCTAAAGGCCAGGATGACCTTTTCTTTTTCATATATGATTTAATGTCAGTAGGTGCAGAGGTTAAAATTGTGTACTGGAGCTCCTATGGAGCAAGGTTTGATTCCCTCAGTCCTCATTTGCTTAGCCAAGTCACTTAAGCAGATGTTACATCCAGATCACCCTGCAAAGGGACTCTGCGTCCAGTGGGACCTCCTGGTTAACAAATAGGTATTATTAATTACCTTATGACTCTATCATATTGGGAGTTTAGAATTCTGTATGATTTTTTCTTAACCTCTGCTGGTGATTCAACATTGTTACTTGAAAAATTATCCAAGATAGACTAACCAGTCAACAGACATAAGACCATTACTCAGTTTATTTTAATTGATTAGTCCAAAGAAATATTGTTGTGCTGTGATCTGATATCTTGAAGGGAGCAACAACTTTAATTTTAGATATTAAGTTATGAGTGCTAGAAACAACCATCTCTAGTAAAAAGTCATCTTTAGTATTTTTTCACCAACTTGAAAAAAAATAGACATTTATAATTTCAAAAAGTTCTTGCCCTGGATGAAAATAATCAATTTTACCCAGTTAATATTGTAATAGTTAAATCCCCTAGTAAAATATATTTTCTCTGGTTCAGAATCTTGTCAAGATACATTACAAACTTATGATGTGTGACCTTGGTAGCAGCAACAATTTTAGTATGATCATTTGAAAGTTATCACATTTGATGGTCTCTAAATTGTTATATCTGGAAGAGATTTGTGGATTAAGATCAACACACTACAATACACTTCTCTATCCCATGACCCAACCATCCAGCTGCTTCATTCAACTTGTACTGGGCACATAGTATGTTTGGCAACTGCTGATGCTGCTGCAAACATTAACATAATCACACTACCAAAGGAACATCTACAGCTGAATTCCACCTTCAGTTGCATAAGTACAAAAGAAGCAATAACTTCAGTTAAAATCTATGTAAGGCAGTTTCCAAGAATCAAGCTAAACTTAATTGTTTTCCCTCACTTCTGCATCAGCATGTTCTATACTGTAGTGTTGAATTTGCTGGAGGGACACTCCACCCTCACCCCATCCACAGGCCTTATACTGCTGATGGGAAAGCTAAATTAGCACATTTTGCTACCCTATCAGTGTAAAATTTCCCTGGAAAGGCAATAAAAACCGTTAACAATAAAATGTAAATGCTGTGACTCACATCAGGGATTTAGAGTTCATATACCTTGTCTTTGTATCCAGAAATCTTCTAACTCTCTGATTGTACTTGATGGTAAACCATCTGTGGGGGGAGTAACTGCAGTCCATTAAAATACCCAACTGGTTCTCCCTCATATCAGTTGTTCTCCAACTACTTTTGACTTTGTGGCTTCAAATTTAAAATCACTTATCTACCTCATGACCCTCTTCATCCAGCTGCTTCATTCTACTGTAAGGCACACTGCATTTCTGATTTTTTTTTTTAACATAAATGGTCTATTATAAATGTTGAGTGCTGTATGACTGCATTAACCACCAACATTCTTACCTTCACAGACTAAGTGAACAAGCAAATAAGAGCTCTAGTGAAATCCTCCAAAGCAAACTTCAAGTCCAAATTGGCCCTAGAGACACTCAGAAGGCCTTCTTCACATATGTCCACAATCTCAAAGAAAGCACCCAGATCTGTTCAGAATTGATGGTCAGGGACACCACATATACAAATGCCGTAGATATAGCAAACTTGCCGGCTGACAGATTCAGCATAAATTTCACCCCTCTGTCCCCCCAATCAGGACATTCCCATTACCTGCCCCCTTCCCCTTATATCGACAGAACAGGTCATCACTGCTCTCTCAAAGGCAAAAAATACGGCCTCCATGGGTCCCGATAACATCCCAGGCTGCATCATACATGAACTCAGGCAGGAACATGCAGCACCATTAGGTACCCTATTCAACCAAAGCCTGAGTACTGGCTTTGTCTCAGCTGAATGGAAGACAGCCACTTTCTACCCTTTGCACAAAGGTGGAGCATCCACCGATCTAGGAAATTATACACCCATCAGCCTAACTAGCCTGATCTGCAAGGACATGGAATGGATTATCATGAACCTCATTAACAAGGGCATTGGCAATCTCCAAACAATCGATCCCACACAGTTTGGCTTCATCAAGGGGAGTTCATGTCTGTTAAATTTGGTCAACTTCTTTGAGACAGTCACCAAAGCCATGGATGAGGGGAATATAGTGCACACCACCTACCTTGACCTGGCCAAAGCCTTCAACACAATTCCCCACTCAGGCATAATAGATAAACTCTCTCAACTGAGCATCAATCTGTATGTTATCAGATGGGTAGCTAACTAGCTCACTGATAGAACCCACCTAGTCAAAAGTTTTCAGATGACTGCAAGCTGGGCACTGTCATCAATTCCCCTAGTGATGTGGACATCCTTCAAATGGGTCTCATGCAAATAAATGACTGATGCCAGAAATATGGCCTAAAGCTGAATACCAAAAAATGCATCATCATCATCCCCTTTGGGGAGAGTGACGTCACCACAAATTATCACATTAATAACAATGTCCTAAGCATGCAATCAGTTGTGAGGGATTTGGGCACCCAGATTGATAGCAGCCTGACTTTTGACCAACATGTTGCTTCCATTGTATGGAAAGCTTTCTACATGGCCCACCTCATTAGTAAGGGTATCTCATCCTGGGACAAGGAGGTCATAATGTCCCTGTATTCTTCCTTTATAAGGCCCATTATTGAGTATAGCACCCAGTTCAGCATGTACCTCACAAAGCACATGCAGCAGCTGGAGAGACCACAGAGGTTCCTCACTAAGAAGTCCAGGGCCTCAAAAATCTACCATACACAGGCTAAAATTCCTATCGCTCTACTCAGTTTCATACAGACTCCTCAGAGGTGACCTCTGTCTGGCATACAAGGCAATCTTGGACCCCGCCTTGATAGGACTGCTACATATTCGCAAGTCAAGCTCCACTGAAGTAACTTGCACACGTGGCCTCAACCTGGTCTGTGACATCAATAGGACTGGTTGGTAGGACAGATTTGTGTCCCAGAGACTCTCCCATCTGTGGAATAGACTCCCGTTCCATGTCAAGCAGAGTATCTCTTTACCCCTTTTTAAGTGCAACCTGGATAACTGGATAGAAAATAAAAAAATACATCCCTGGGATTCCACGCGTGTCCCTGCTAGACAGGGGCATCAGTTGATGACTTGTCTAAACATGGGCTAAACTCTTGACTAGGCTTATAAGGGCCTCAAAGCCAATAGCCTACCAACTTCCTATGATCTTAAGTTCTTCCCAACAGATAGTTTTTCATAAATGCATACATGAAGTGTGGGTCCCATTCTGTTCCCCCCTCACTCCACTCTGGTTTCACTTTGCTGCCCTACTCTACCCCACCCCCAATTCCCATCCCCAATACGTCTACATTTACACTATTGAACCACACCCAATCAGTAATACTAGACCCTTCCCGTCCAACTTAAACATGTAGCCCTTAAGATTCCATCATCATTTAGTTACCTTTTACTCACCACTCCTAGCTATAGCTCAACCTTTCATCATTACTTCCTTGTTACATCCAGTGCCTATATAACCAGTAACTTTTTCACACCTCTTATATACTTTCTATTTCATCATCAAACATAAATTGCTTGCACAACCCACAATTTCTCTCCCAAACTACTTATCCTATATCTACCACTCCTAAATTAGGTAACAGTAACAGTATGAATTTTTTAACTATAGGATTGAGTCTACTACTGCTATGCCTTAGCCATCTCTCCTCTTACCAAAGGGACCAGATTCACACTATGATCTCCTCATCTAAATGCCTGCCAGATAAACCCACCTCACCTATACTTAATATTATAATAACAGCCATTGATCAGGACAATCTGCACCTCTATTTCATACCTAAGCCACTCACTGTACCATCACGTAAACTTAAAATGACATGCCCTGCTAGAACAACACTAAAATAATGTCTAAATACACTAGTCCAACAGACATCAATCCTAACTAGTGATGCTATTCACCCTAACTCAGGCCCAACAAAATTCATCTCAAAAGAAAACAAAGGCAATAGTACTGAAAAAAATCAAACAGCACCTTATCCATCTAACAGTAGTCTGCTCATTTTTGTTACTCTAAATGTTAGACGTATTTGTAATAAAATCACAGAACTCCATGCATGGATAGTCATTAAAAAACCTAGCATCCTATCCATAACAGACTCATGGCTACAACTACATATTGTCAATATTGAAATATTACCACAAAACTATAATATCAATAGGAATGACTGAACTAAAAGGAAAGGTGGCAGTGCAGCAATAATATACCCAGATTGTCTCTGCCTAATCCCTTATAATGTCCCCATACCACAATTCAATAGTACATAAATCCTTATCACTTTTCTCAAACTAAACAAACACAAACAAATCTGTATCATTACCTTATATATTCCTCCAGGCAATAATATTGATGTATTAGAAGACATTCTACACTGGACCTCAACTTTCATCCCTCATGAAACAGTCATAGTAGGAGATGTTACTATTAATTGGGTTGACCTTACATCTACCTCAGCTAAGTTTAGCATAAATCTTTTTGTATACAAACAATTGATACATACATCAACATACTTTAGCAAACACTCAAAAGTTCCATACCAGACTGGATCTTAATATCTGATTCCATTAAATTTACCTTCTCTGGCACCCTATCAGATCACCTCAGTGACCATCACCCTGTATTTACCAAACGTCAAACACAAAATCCTCTAAAATAGCAAACTCTACATATAAATATATATATATATATATATATATATATATATATATATATATATATATATATATATCACTGTTCATAACACAACAAACTTTAACCCTCAGACATTCAACAATATCCTCTCCTCAGTAAATTGGAATATACTATGAAATTTCTCAATAGATGAGGCAGTTGATAAATTTAATTCAATATTTCTTAACACCTTAAACAAAATGGCACCCCCCAGAAATAAAAGAATAAAAACAAGATACACTCTGGTTAAATAAGACTACAAGAAGACTAATGAAAACTAGAGGCAAAGCCTGGAAAATTGGCAGACAAACAAAACCCCACAAAACCTTCAACAATATAAAAGTCTTCATAACTAAGCCAAAAGACAGATAATCTGACAAAAAACATACTATAGAAAACCGGAAAGTAATTGCAAAGCCAACCCCAAGAAATTCTGGTCAACCATCAAGAAAATACTGCAACCAGGGCAAAAATATTATCCCATTCCATGTCCAAATAGTACACCTCTGGACATTGCAACACAACGTAATACCTACTTTTTAGACAGCAGAGCATCTATCACAAAACAATTTAGTCATAGCACTGCAGATCACAAACAGCAAACAACTAGTACCTCCTCATTTATACTTCATCCAATATCTACAACCTATATACAAAACTCATAAGCAAACTAAAAATCTGCTCTGCTTCAGGAGATAATCTACCCAGTGAATTCCTTAAACTAACAGCAAGTAGCATATGTTACCCCATATCCATACTCATAAATAGACCCATAAAGGAAAATTATGTCCCAAAAACTGGAAAAAGTCACATATCATACCCTTCCATAAATGTGGTGGTTTTACAGACTTCAGAAATTTTAGATAAATAGCTATCCTGTCTTCCCTCTCTAAAATCTTAAAAAAATGCATCCACAAACCAGTCATACAACATCTTATCCAAGAAAAACTTCTAACTCAAACCCAGCACAATTTTTGACCCTTCCATAGCACAAACACTGCTCTTATAGCTTTCGCTGATACAGTGAACAAAGCTAGAGATAGCAGTTACCTTTTCTCTGCCATATTCCATGACCTATCAAGGGCCTTGGATACAGTCAACCATACTAAACTACTAGAGCAAATGTCAGCCTTAGGTCTTATAGGTTCATAGGGTCGTAGGTTGGTACTAGTCTATCGGCCCTAGGGCCTATACAAGCCTAGCCATAACAATTCCCTGGCTATTTCTTCCCACATTATTTACTTCCCTGGACCCCTGTCTAGCAGGGTGACTGACATGATACCCGGGATGAATTTCCTTTCTCCCATCCAAACGTCAAGGTTTCTTTTGAAGAGGGCCAAGGAGGCACTCTGCTTAACATGTATGGGCAGTCTATTCCAGAGTCTGGGGAGTCTCTTGGTCTAACACCTAACACTTTAAACTGGTTCAAGAGATATCTCACTGATAGATGTCAATCAGTAAAATGGCTATAAGTGTTCTCACCTTTTCTCCCTGTCAACACTGGGATCCCACAAGGATCAGTCATTGGTACTCTCTTCTTTAATATCCTTACAAATTCTCTTCACACTTGCACACAACATGCACTCAACACTTATATGTACTTCCAACAATCATACACACCTCTACCAAATTACACAAGAATCCCTCACTGCCACTGAAAAATGGTTACAAAACTCCCAAACTCCTGCTTAACCTAAAGAAAACCAAACTTTCACTTTTCTATCCTAAATCTCTGTCTCATGAAAAGCTTAACTTTAAAATACACTCCCTCAATAGTACTATTATAGAAGTGGAAACCAGTACAAAACTATTAGACATGACCATAGACAACAAGCTTAAATTTGATATGCACATATAAAATGATATAAAAAAACACCATAAACTAGGCTTTCTCTACAGAGCTAGAAACCTCCTCACCTCCACATCCAGATACACCCTTGCAAATAGTTATCTTCTGCCTTCTCTTCTTTATAAAGCCCCCCATCTTCACTAATCTTCAAATCTAAACTTCTCAAAATCTTGAACAATGTTACAGTAAAATAGCCAGATATGCATCAGATTCTCACTGCCGTACCCAACCTTTACCTCCCCATGAATTGGCTGGGTACTGCTTGCATCATAGAGAGTCACCTCTGAACTAAAAGTGTGTCAACTGCTGCATTTGCAAGGTAAGTCCTGAACCTAGACTGTATTTTTGAATAATATTATGCATATCCATTGTATTTTGTAACTTGGTACAGTAATCAAGTAACTACTGGTGGAATTTTACAAAAAGTACTTTAACACGTGCCAGCCAAGAATTATTTGACTTATAGGTGTCCAGTAGTAAGTAGTAGGTCTCAGACATCAATAATTCACACACTCATACCTCTCAAAAATACTGATGATCAATGCCTGGCCTTAGTTTAGCACCACACCTTTGTATTGGTAAATCATTACAGAGAGAATTTAGAAAGTAATGATACACATTACAATTTCTGACTTCACAACCCTTCCCAAGATCACACACATTACAGTTTCTGACTTCACAACCCTTCCTAAAAATCAAACAACAGGTAGGATGCAGTACAAGGACAGTAGAAGAGAATCATATTTTTGGCATAACATTAACTGAGTTTGCCCCCCCACCCCAAAAGGAGCAGTGTACCCTTGTTTGTGCCATAACAGTAACTCAGCTATGTTCCCCAAAAACAACAGTATATGCCTGTTTGTGCCATCCAGCCTGGCCTTCAGTGGCTGGCAACTGCATATCATATAACTCCCAGCTAATATCCTCACACATTTTAAGACCAATTATATGGAATGGAATGGAATGGCTTACACACTGCATGTCTCACACTACTGGCCACATAACTGATGAAATACCAAGAAACACAAACATGTAAGACAGATTTGTATTTATGCAAACATAATTATAACAGGCTGTATGATCACTAAGTGCACTGCATTCAAATATAATAAAGACAATTAAATGTACAAATCGCAGCTGATGGTTTGATAGCAGTGTAAATTCTGATGTAGTTGGTAGTGTAAAAAATGACTTCAGTTCTTTGCTGTAAAACTGTTTTTGTAGCAAAGAGGAATAATGCATCCATCCTGTTTTCTGAATATGCATTGGTGTGAGAGTTCAAATTCTGAGGTATGTAGAAATATCTCATGTGTACTATCATGTTCTACTTCTCATGTCATACATTGGTTTTCCTCATTTCACATATTTCTCCTTTTTTTCAGTTCCATATTCCAGTTACTTTTACCAGACAAAAATACATTACAGGTTTAGTTGTTTTAATTTGGTTTGCGCAAAGCTCCACATTGTGGAAACAGGACAAATCAGACCATCTAGGAAGTAGATAGCCACAAACATAAGCCAGATCTATTGAATTAATGCTCTTAGGCATTGAAAAAATAGGCCTAGAGTTCAGATGGAACTATCAGATGTTTCAGTATTCTCCTGTTTTCTATTTTATTATTTACCATTAAATATTTTAATACATTTCTTTGTGGCTGATCCTTTAGAGAATACATTTAACATCTCGAGAACACTTATGCTTGTTATAGTGACACTGTGGCTGCTCCTGAAAGCCTTACTGCTCTGGTCATACCCTACCATTTGTACATACACAGTGTAATGGTGTACCCTTTGTAAGAACCTTAGGGTAGCTGAAAGGTGGCAGAGTGATTACCTCAGAGTCTGGGCAGAAAGGACCACTGCTAGTAAATCTGTGCTAGCTTTTCCCAGGTGTGTGTGTGTGTGTGTGTGTGTGTGTGTGTGTGTGTGTGTGTGTGTGTGTGTGTGTGTGTGTGTGTGTGTGTGTGTGTGTAAATCTCAAATATCCAAGTGCATGTGTGCCAGCTACTGGGAACAGGGACACAGAGCTCCAAAGTGATCAGTGTGGAGTTTTGTGTGGACCTGGAAAGAGAAAGTGACCAGCCCCAGGTCTGGAGCATGCTTCCTGTGTGTTCTTAAGGGAACTTATGCTTGGTGCAGGAAGCTGCATCTGAAAATACTGTGTGAATTCATCTTTGTTCCTAGTGACCGTCCCTCACCAGAGTCAGTGATGAGGGCTGAGTCTCCTCGATTGCAGGCCTGGAGTAGGGACCCGTCACACAAGTATTTTTATTTTTTTATTTATTTATTTTACATTTGTTGACTGGGCTAGTCCAGCTGGATATATGTCCATTTTCAGTGGAGGCCCGGGGAGAAAAGCTCCACAAATTACAATCACTGTAATTGATACTTACACATCTGTGGCTATCTCTAGTCCTAAATTCCCCAATATATTTATGAAGGTATCCTTCTTCCTCCCCCTGAGGTTGTTGAAGTAGTGTTGAGTTTGTTCACCAATGCGGAGGATACCTGTAGCCCTGGCCAATGCCCTGGCAACACTATTCCATCCTTCAGATTTGTATTCTGAGCCTGAAAAGTCCCTCAGCAGTAACTGTGGCCCATGATGCTGAACTAGGAGTCCAACAAGGTCTTTGGACTCCTGGGCAGCCGACCTCTGTGCTTGGAAGCTCGCTCTCTCACCAGAAACCCCAGACATGACTACCAGAGATGAAGCCCAATGTAGTATGAGGTTTTTCCACCAATTGTGCTTTATATCCTGATGTTTTGCCACCAGTTTCAGTTATCACTCTCTTATGGTGTGTGCGTATACAATGCTTGAGAATGTTGCATGATGCTTACCATCGCTCAAACGTGGTGCACAGGTTCTCTGCTTCTAGTATTTGCTCTAGGCAGCGCATCACACAAACAGTGGAAAAAAAATAAATGAAGAAAATTAAAGAAAGCGAAAAGCAAATAGTGTGCTGTCATACTATCCTTGGGCAGAATCACTGCTATCTGTGTCAGAGCTCTCAACCTTCCATCTCCAAAAAGAGGAATAGCTGTCCTCAAAATGATGACCAAATGAGCAATATGTTGAGAACATACTATGGCTTAGTTACATCTTAAATTAATGTGGAACTTCATGCAACATGAACTGTTTAAGACCCAAAATGAGGTAAGTGAGAGACAAGCAACTTTACACAGAAATACTATCTGCATTCACATAAAAGGTTTCACAGCCAGCACGAGCCACAAAACCTTTCTTACATGCACCGATTTTCATTTATATGCATGGAGTGATGCCACATGATATGCAACATCACATCCATTGTAACACTCCATGTAGTGTCTGAGCAAAACCTTCATGGAGTTTACTGAATCCTAGGGATAGTCTTCCCACCAAGGGAAGGAATTATTTAATGTTGTGACATCTAGATCATTTTGATTCCAAAGTCTGCAAAATTTCCTTAACTCAGTATTCATACTGTTCAGTGGAATTTCATAAAGGTCATTAGTTCCAGCATGAATGATTATATGGCCATTGTTTACCTTTCCCAGTAAGTAATTTCATTAATAGATTTGGAATATTAGTTATTTTAAAACCAGATAAAGATGAAACAGGTACATCTTCTTATTTTATGACAGAGGTTTCCTTATGAAGTTTCTAAGTATAGAGTCACCCAATATCAGAATTTCTTCTTCTTCTTCATTACACATAGGAGCCAATATCACTGCAACCTGCTAGATGTAAATCAGCAGCTTTAGAAAGAACTTTCTCATGGAAAAGGTTGTTTTTTATTGATATAAAGTATGTGGTGTCTATCAGGGTCCCTACAAGGATCTCCATCTAGATATACACTGTTCTGTAGTTTGATATGAAGAACAGCAATATCATGTGAACTAAGATGGAAGCCAAGGTCAATCTAATCTGCTGGATGGAGATCATTTGAACTATTTTATAAGGGTCTGATTCCCAAATATTTAACTCACTCAACCTCTTAATACTGTCATTCCTTTAACATTCCTTTCACATTTAGTTTTATTGTCAGGGATTTGGTGACTATGTTTACTTGGATCTACCTGACAACACCGACACACCACAACACCGACAACAAAATCACCGACACCACATAACCGACATTTCACAAACACGAAACCTCACATGCCTGACACACCATAATCCCGACAATCAACATAAAAAAAAAAACCCTGTCCAAAAAGCACACACACAACACAAGCACACCAAAATCCTTACAAACCAACACTAAACCTCACATACACAACTACCTACAACCTTAACCCAAACCCTAACCCTAAGGTCCGCCACTATCGCACACTCACCTAACCCGCGCCCTAACCCTAACTCACTTAACCCGCCCCTAACCCACAGACTATCACACGAACACTTACCTAACCCAGCCCTAACCCTAACTCACTTAACCCGCCCTAACCCACAGACTATCACACTTACCTAACCCCCTAACCCTAACTCACTTAACCGCCCTAACCCACAGACTATCACAATCGACACTTACCTAACCCCCTAACCTAACTCACTTAACCCGCCTAACCCACAGACTATCACAATCGCACACTTACCTTACTCGCACCCTAACGTCCGTCACTACCGCATACTTACACAGCCTTTTCCCATGTCGGTGTTCTCAGCGTCGGGGTTTTGATCCGTCGGTCTTCTCGGTTTTCGATCTTCTGGCGTCGGTGTTCTCGTTGTCAGCATTCTGACCTTTCGACGTTGTCAGATAGACCCGTTTACTTCTACTGTGAATGCCTCTATAATACTGTCTGTTAGATTCCTTTGTTTTTTATTGAAAACAGCAACAAATATGTTGCTATATTATTACCAATAAATGTTTTTTTTCTTACTTTGCCTGTGGAAAATGATCCAGACTCTGATTATCATTGCATCCAGACACTGTTTGTGTGCATTTATATTAACTCTTTAGCATTAAAAGCTTGTTTGTTGTTTACATATTAGTATTGGTTCAAAATCCAGTACTGCACACACCCAGTTCTAAACCAAGCCTTATTTCAGTTTCTGAATTAGATTCATGTTCTGTGAACTATGCATCTTAATATTGCCATGAAACAAGTGAAGGTTTTTTTGATGGGGAGCTATAAACTATTATTGTTATTTTTTTATAAGGTTTTTAATTTCTCCACGTCTTTTGGGTTTCTAATATCATGAAGGGAATGGACCCCGTTCCTAAGTCAAGGTATGATTAAAGTTCATGAAATCAGTTTTGTTTCAATCTTTGAAGTTAGCCAAAAGTGCTCTTCACAGCACTCATAATGTGCCCAGTAGTGACTCCTTCTGCAATTTATAGTGAATTACGTGCATTGGTAACATATCTAAGTATGATTGTAGATTCTTTTTTCTAATAAGACCCATTGCTCCTACTACTATTGGAACTGTCTGGATATCCTTCTTCCACATTGCCTTCATTTCTGCTTGCAAATCCTGGTATTTTATGACTTTGTGTTTCTCTGTGTGTAAGACACTTTAGTCACAGGGTATAGAAGTTTCAATGATCAGGTGTCAACTCTTTTTTTGGATATGTCCAAAGCATTTGACACAGACTCGCACCAAATCCTGCTAAACAAATGAAACCAATAGCACCTATCAAATTCCTTTCTTACCTGGTTCCAAAGCTACTTAGCTGACAGGTACCAAGCTGTGAAATGGGAAAATTCACTCTCTCCTCAGCTGCCCATAACTATAGGAGTCCCACAGAGTTCTATCCTAGGAACACTACTATTCATAATCTTCACAAATGACCTCCATACCTCCACACAGCATGCATCTATCATTCAGTATGCAGATGATACTACCTTAACCTGTGGTGCACAAAAAATTCCCACCCTCCTGCAAACCACTCAACTAGCATTCTCTGACATTGAAAACTACCTTACCAAAGCCCAACTTATCATCAATCCAAAGAAAACTCAGCTTATGATTATAACCAATTCTAACAAAAGCACTGATAACAGTCAATTCACTATCTACTCCACAAATGCTACTCCAATCGCTCCAGTGGCACAGGCTAAGCTATTGGGAATAACCATAGACTCCTAACTAAAATTTGATAGTCATCTCAACTAAACTATTAAAAAAGTACATGCCAAACTGGGATCACTGTACCATATCAAACCGTTTCTTACCAACAATACAAGATCAGCCATTGTTCTTTCCAAACTTCTATCAACCCTACTCTATGCATCTCTCATTCTGACTAATCTCAACAAAACTGAACTAAGCAAAATGGAAGCCTACTATAACAGAATTGCCCACTTTGCTGCAAATTGCTCATATATAACTCATCACTGTACTGCTTTGAGACAGCTTCGCTGGCTTGAACTACCCAACCTTCTAACCTACAATCAGCTCTGCCTCTGTCATTCTATCTATTACCTCCTCAATAAGTGTCCTGCCCACAAAAACCTAGTACAGCATCACTCAGCCAAAAGGCCTGTTAGATCATCAAGCAAACTACTACTAGAAGTCATCAATAGCTACAATAGCTTTGGAGACACACTATATAGTAGTTCAGTGGCTAAAAAATGGAACTTTCTCCCCACTAGCATACAAAACCCATCATCCAAAGCCTCCTTAAAAACCTTATTAGGCAACATCTCAAGCAAAGTTGGCAGTGCCATGATTACTTCCCAGGCTAATGAAAGCAGATAAGATACACATACTAAACCTAGAGTACTTGATAACAGTTTTCACTCTTACTCACAAACACTGGCTAATGTACAATGTATATACTGTACCTGTGTACTATGTATGTATTCTACCTATGTTCCAAATTTCAGCTGTACACCACAAATCTATTAATTACCTTTATTTTTAAATTAATATTTTCTTGTTTGTTCTCTCCTCTGTAACTGTTGATGTGCTGCATACCACTGTAAAAATGTCTGTTGTAATTTGTGTGTATACTGATCATGTCTAAATATCTAAATGTATTGATTCCAAGATGGTCGCCGGCTAGACTGCTCTCTATTCACTGTGCTCCTCACTGCTATGTAACTACCGGCTATTTTTAACAACTTTTAAGCAAAATTTTTCCACAGCTTTTTCTACAGAAATTATCTTTGAGACAACTCCTCTATACTAAGATTATTTATTCTTGGGTAGAGTGTAACTTTTATGTTAATTTACTTCAGAACAATTTTGGCCTCAACAGTCTTTGGACACGTGCACTCTAGAAGCTCATCTCTGAGTCAGATATCCTGTTTTCACACCTCTATCCTGGGCATGGCTGGCAACTCTGACTCCATGGAGACGCAGACAACCAAGGCCAAATTCTCCCCTATGCTTTCTCCAGAGAAGGACACTGGTTCTAAAAGATTAAGAACCACCAAACAATCTACTGAGAATATTAAAGTAAGTACTAAAGATACAAGTGACTCTAATTTCCATTTAGAAGACTTAAAGATGGCACTACAACCCATTCATAGTGCTATACAGAGCTTTTCTGAACAATTCACTGATTTTGGTAAAACTTTAAAACAGATAAATGAAAGAATAGACATACTTGAAAACAAAAATCTAGCTATGGAAATAAGAGCAGATTCAGTTGAACGAGATCTAAAATCCAAAGATACTCTCATTGCAGAAATACAAGCCAAATTACTGGACTTAAAGGCAAGGAGCCGCAAAAATAATATAATAATTAGAGGATTACCTGAGTCTTATGAAAATCAAAACTTAACTTTAGTGACTCAATCATTAAAACACCTCTAAGAGTTGACCCAGTAGCAGGGGATTTGGGAACATATGTAGACAGCAATCTGGTTTTGGCCAACATGTAACTAAGATACTAAGAGAATCTTTCTATGCTACCTAGCTTATAGGTAAGAGTATAGCATCCAGGTCAGGTCCAAAGAAGTTATAGTACAACTCTACTCAGATTCATTAACCAGACACTTGCAACAGTTAGAAGGTTCACAAGGCTTCTCACCAGGAGAATTCAGGGTATGAATATCCTGTCCTATACTGATCACCTAAAGGGTCCATCTCTGTATTCAGTATTCAGTCTCCTACAGCATTTTGATAGAGATATTTGCCTGGCTTACAGGGCTTTCCTCAGGCCCAGCTCCGAAGGATCTATTGCATATGTCCAAACAAACAGTAACAGAAAGACTAGATCCCAGGATTTGAACTTCACTTGTGACATAAACAGAATTTACTGGAGAGGCAGATATGTGTCCCAAAGGATTCCTGCACTAAGGAATAGGCTTCCAGTCCATGTAAAACAGAATTCATCTCAGATCCTATTCAAATGAAACATTAACAATTGGATGGGAAATTGTAAATGTATCCCTGGTCTGGCCCCCATGTCCCTTATGGACAAATGCCATCAATAGGAAAAATATTTTCCTAACACACCCCAACAAATCCTTAGTTACCCCCTTCTACCATTCCCCCTCCATATAGCTGACCATGATAGTTTGTTCACAAATGATTTAGGGTGCTTGGCTAGGCTTGTAAGTGCCCTAGTGGTCTTTAGCCTAGTAACCACCTATGAACCTAATTAGCTTATAATTTGGAAATCCTTGGTGCTGATGTCATGACAATCAATAAATGGATCTTCCAGGTAAAAACTAAATCTAATGAACTGGCAAGTTCAGTGGAAGACAGAGTCAGCATATTTAAATAAAAGTACAGGCCTCAAGGGTCACTGGATCATGCAGCTGATAATTGAGCAAAAATGTGCTGGTGATGCAGGCTTTGCGTATTTCCAGTGAGGCTAAATAACTTCAGTCTAGGAATTAGTTAGTCTTGTTAGAAATGGCACCCAAATGCAATTTCATGTATGAGGATGTGATCCCGCTATAAACAACATCTATAAAAATAATCCAGAATAATAGAATAGGAGCAGGAAAGGGAAAAACCCCCTTTGCATTACGCAAAATGAAAAAAGGTGTCACTTTGTCCCTGTATGTTTTTTAAATTTAACCTTGTCTATTGTTATATTGCATACTTGTCTTTGTAACTTGTAGGAGCTTTTCTCCCCGGGCCTCTACTGAAAATGGACATGTATCCAGTTAGACTAGCCCGGTCAACAAATGTAAAATAAACAAATAAATAAGATTCCCCCATTACTTCTGCCTTTGTTGCTCCAAATTCAGTCACTTTTCTACTCTATGTCCCAAGTGTTATCTCTATCCAGCTGTTTCACTCTACTATAAGGGAACCAAACACATAGTAAGTGTGACTACTGCTGCTGCAAAAGTTATCATATTCCACTACCTAAAGAACTTGCACAGCTTAATTTCACCTGCAGTTGCAAAAGTTCACAAGGAACAATACATTGAGTTAAATCTATGTAAGGCAATTTCCAAGACCCAAATTAATAACTTACTTAATTACTCACCCACACTCACAGGCCTTTTACTGTTGAATGTGAAGCTAAATTAATACTTTAGCAGATTTTACTCTTATCAGTGTAATAGATCCCTGTAAAGATTTGGAAAAGCCCATAACTATAAAATTACATGCTGTGACTCAAGTCAAGTATTTATAGAGTTCAGACACTTTGTCTTGGTATCAATGAACATTCTACCTCACTGATTGTTTCTGGTGGTAAACCATCTGGGGGTTTCTTCCTGCTTCATCCACTCCCCTACCCTGTCCCCATATCCCATTCGCCCCAGCACGTCTACTCATATCCCAAGCAAACCAGTCCCCCTTATTCCTATGTTCCAATTATGTACATCTCTACCTTGTCCACACCCACATTTCATTCACACCTCACCCAGTTTTTTTAACCAAACTAATCTGCTTTCCATTACATTCATCACCTTGAATTCTCATCCTCCCTGCTATGCTTCTTGGCATCTTACTCTACTTCACTTACACAATACAATCACCACCTCAAACTATCTTGCATTCACTCCAGGCTTACCACCTTCTCTTCTACTATACACACATCAAACTAACATTGTACCTTAAGTTTACTACTGACCAATCGCATCTCTCCAATCCCTCCTTATTAAAAACACAAGGCAAAACTCCTAACCACATTGTCAAAGCCCACCCTGAAGTCAAAACATTTCCAGTGTTACCTTAAGCTGCTCACATATCACTAGATAGTATACATCTCTATTTACATTTGATATTACATTCTAACACATAAATACCACGTTCACTATTTTTAAACCCACCAACACAGTTGCCATGCTCCATCTAACCTGCCTAACCTCTTTACTCTTAATTCTAAACCTCGCTATAATTATATCCTTGCACACCTGCCCACACCAATACACATCCACAACCTCCTCCAACCACCTCCACAATAAACAACACAGCTTCTCAAATATCTCCTCTCAACTTTTCCCCCATACACTCCTATATCATTCAAGCCAGAGACTGACCCCCTCTCCTCCCATGAAACCACACTTAACACCATCACTTGTTAATAAAAAACACTTCCCATGGTACTCATTCTTCATTACCTATCATCTCAAATGTGGAGACATACATCCTAACCCAGGCCCACCCTTTAATCCTAACCGCAAGAGTAACCCCAAAGATTTAGACATGCTTACGCTGAACCTTAGAAGTATATGTAATAAAAATAGCCCCACTGCATGCCTGGATTGATCAGAATAAACCTTACTTAAACATGGCTCCACCCCAATGTGAAAGACTCTGAGATAATACCTTCAAACTTTGCAATAACCAGAAGAGATAGATCTAAAAAAAAGGGGGGGGGGGCTATTGCTCCTATATCCCTCTACGTTCAACATCACTACACCAGTAATATACTCATCTTTTCTAATGCTGGGGTCTAATCTCTTTTTTGAATCTCAACATTTCAAAAATAATTTGCATAATAATAATAATAATAACATCCCAAAAGGTCACAATATACCAGTGTTGGAAAATATTTTATCCTGGACATCCCAAACAATAAACCTTGAAACAATAATCTTAGGTGATGTAAATATAGATTGGCAAACCATAGCTTCCAACCTCCCCACAAATAGTCAAAATCTGTATGTTTTTTCCAGCTTATCAACACTCCAACAAGATACAGCAAAGCTTTTATCTGCCAATACACCCTAGACTGGATCCTAGTATCCCACCTTGCCAATTAACCCTATTCTGGTATGCTGTCTAGCTCCATGAATGATCATCTGCCAGCTTATTCCCTTAGAAAAACTCTCAACAACTAAGAGTACACACTGTAAAATCAGTTAGGAACTCAAGTAATTTTTGTCAGCATAAATTCAATAATCTCCTACATGAAATAGACTGGACACCCCTTAATGATGCTGTAATATACTTTAATAATGGCTTTTTTCACGTACTTAATACTCCCATTCACTTGAAAAGAATCAAAAAGAACTCAAAACCATGGCTCTCTAAGGAATGTAAACACCTGATAAAGCAAAGTGACCTAACTTTGACCTGGAGAGAATAAAAATGAACAAAATCATGAGATAAGAAGTCCAATTATTTCCAGCTTCAACTCCAGCATACAATCTGCTCAAATACATTTTGGCACTAATCCTGGAACAAGCAGAGAACACAATAAATTTTAGCACTAATCTTGGAACAAACAGAGAACACACCCTATCACCTGATTCCCCTTCATCACAAATAGCCGAAAACTTTAACAAGCACTTCATAAAATCAATATAAGACCTACTAACACCCCTAATGCTGGACCACCCTTCAACTTATTCAGACACCAACCTTAGATCACCTTCTTCAAACCCTGTCATTAATAACACCCCTACTCAACAAAATGTCATATGAACTCCATTCTCATTTCAGCCCATACCCACTGACACCATTAAGAAACTGCTACAAAAACTAAAACCCTGCTCTACCTCTGCTGACAATCTACCACCATGCTACCTCAGACTGGCTGCCAAATCAATCACCTACCCAGTCAGCATCCTTAAAACTAGGTCTTTATCCTAATAAGAAGTACCTATCATATGGAAGCGATCTCACATCACCCCCATCTGTAAAGGGGGCAACTCCTGTGAACCATCCAATTTCTGTCTTATATCCCTCTTGTCACCCATATCCAAAATTCTCAAGAGAGGTATCCTTCAGCAGGTAGTGCAATACCTATTGCAAAACAATCTTTTAACCAAAACCCGACATGGCTTCCGACCCAGCCACAGCACAGCTACAGCTGTATTATATTTACTGACACTGTGAACAAGGCCAGAGCTACAGGATCCTATACAGCCTCAGTTTTTCTTGATCTCTCCAAGGCCTTTGACACAGTGTCTCACCTCTTACTGTTGAAGACACTGTCTAACTTAGGGTTCTCAGATAACACAGTAAAATGGTTTCAGAGCTACCTCAAGGATCGTAAACAAGCAGTGAAATGGTCCAATGAACTCTCGCCCTTTTTGCATAACACTACTGGGGTCCCTCAAGGCTCCATTCTTGGGCCCCTACTGTTCAACATTTTCACAAACAACCTTCACATTGCCTCTCACACTGCAACTCTCATTCATTATGCTGATGATTCCACCATAATCTGCACTGCTCAATCATTACCAGAACTACTTTCAAAATCTCAATAATCCTTTACTGCGGTCGAATCTGGTTAGGAAATGCCCAACCATACTGAATTACTCAGTTTTGACTGAGTCTTGAAATGCTCAAAAACATGCATGCATTCATTTCCAGCCAGCTGCAAGGGAAAATAACATCCATGCATTAATTTCCATAGCTGGCCATTGAACTCCTGCAAGGCGGGTAAGCTACTGTTTTGTTTTCGAGATCAAATGGAATCTTGCAAGGCTGTTTTCATTTCATTAGCTAACTGTTTTCAGTTCATTAGCTAAATTTTCCCTGCAAGGCTAGAAGTGTGTGTGTGTGTGTGTGTGTGTGTGTGTGTGTGTGTGTGTGTGTGTGTGTGTGTGTGTGTGTGTGTGTATGTGTGCACCCCAGGTGAATATACCTGGTGGCTAGAGGTACTCAGGATCAAACCCTGTACCTTAGGTACAGGTAACAAGAGCCTAAAATCCCTATGCACCACCATTTTCACATTAATGCTTCTTCTGTTCCTCATAAAATCTGTGGTTTTCTGGATATTTCTGGCAAATCAATGAAGTACTGAATTCCCTAAATAATGACAGACATTTGAATTTCAGACTGCATATTCTTCAGAAAATAAATGGTAACACAAAACCTTTTATTCTAACAATTTTCTAAGTTTATAAGATAAGTATTTCAAATTTGTCCCTGTTTTTGGGGCTGTATTCCCCCATTATTGGCTTTGTCCAGTTTTTTTTTTTTTTTTTTGCTAAGAGGTTGAGAGCTATGGTGTGAAGTAAGAACTGAATTCTGTCTTCCCCCATTATTGGCTTTGTCAAGGTTTTTTGTGCTAAGAGATTAAGAGCTATGGTGAGAAGTGAGAAATGAATTCACTAAATGATAGCCATTTAAGTTTCAGTCTTCCTATGTTTCAGGGAACTGCTGATTTGGCATAGTGGCATGTTGCTCTGACTATAGTGCACAGGGTCCTTAGTCCAAGACTTGGCAGTGAAATGCATGGTAGTAACACAACATTTTATTCTAGCAACTTTCCAAAATTATACAAGCAATGTTTAAAATGTGTCCCTGTTTTTTGGGCTTTTGTCCCCCAATACATGTTGGCTTTTTCCAGATTTCTTGCTCTGCAAAATTGAGAGATACTGTTGAGTGTCGAGTGGATTTTACAAGGAGCTGAGAGCTTCAGGGGAAGAGAAGTTTAGTGTTGCTTATGCTGAGTTTGCTTGCAGTGTTAATAGCATAACAGGTTAAATAATTGCTTTTGATGCAGAAGACATGTAGGTTCTACTCCC
Source organism: Protopterus annectens (assembly GCF_019279795.1). Lineage (NCBI taxonomy): Eukaryota > Metazoa > Chordata > Ceratodontiformes > Protopteridae > Protopterus > Protopterus annectens. The sequence goes on from NC_056726.1 coordinate 1,429,945,466, forward strand.
ACAGTATGTAGATGCATTACTGATACAGTACTGTGTTGTTGCACTTTTAAAGGGGGTAGGTGTAACAAGTCAAGGGTGTAGCTACAGATACAACAGAAGTTTGAAAATGTCATGCACAAGGGCATTTGTGCCTCAGTGGAAAGAGCAAAAAATATACTTAACCCAAATTCAGGAACAGAAAATCAGAATTATTATATTCTGTGCTGCATTATAAGAAAATATTTTTTTAAACAAGTACAGTACATTTTCCAGCATTCAATATATTTTACACTGCAGACAGTGGAGAAGCAAAACTGGCCAGTTAGCACCTGGATTACAATAATAGTTTTGATGCTTCATGATGAATGTAGGAGAGGGTCTGTCAGTACTTGAACTTGGATTAAAAACTGGAAGTCCAAAAACATTCAGTTCACCCAGTTTATTATTTTGTTGTGCATTTACAGCTATTGAGCTGGTCTTATAACACAAATCAGAGTAAGTCAAACAAAAAACTGAAACTGAAAATAAGTTCAAGAAGCTGTGCAAGATGCCCATGGCTTTTAAATATATATATATATATATATATATATATATATATATATATATATATATAAGGTTCCTATTACATGATCGAACTTCAACAAGTTCATAGGTTCATAGTTTGGTACTAAGCTAATTGCCCTTGCAAGCCATTTTAAGCCTAGCCAATTATCCCTTGTGAGACTCAAACCCTGCACCTTGTGTTTGTAAGGCAAACATCTTAGCCATTAAGCCACCCACCCAACCCCTTTCAAAGGTTTTGTAGGGAAGCTTCACCCCTTTGCTTCCTGACATGAAGGTCCCACATCCCTGTTACTTGTTCATAGGTTCATAGATTAGTACTAAGCTAACTGCCCTTGAGAGCCATCTTAAGCCTAGCTAATTGTCCCTTGTGTGACTCCAACCCTGCACCTTGTGTTTGTAAGGCAAACACCTTAACCATTAGGCCACCCTCCCAACCTATGGTCGAAACCATATAGTCAAACTTGCAAAAGTTCGAACACATTAAAAAAAAACAAAAAAAATTAAAAGTAAAATAAACCCTTGCAAGCAGGGGGGGGGGGCAAGCTCATCTGCACCCCCCACACCACCAAAAGACAAGTTCGATATTGTCATGTTCGAAGTTTCAAAACTTTGATCATGTAATAGAAACCCATATATATATATATATATATATATATATATATATATATATATATATATATATATATATTTATTTATGGGTCTACCTGATAACACTGACACGTGAAAACACCGACAATGAAATCACCGACACCACAAAACCGAAAGTTCAAAAACATGAAACTTCACATGCCCGACAAACCACAATCCTGACAATCAACAAACAAAACAAATCCTCTGTCCAAAAAGCACACACACAACACAAGCACAGCAAAAACCTTACAAACCTACACTAAACCTTACATACACAACTATCTGTGCACTAACAGTAACAGTACTTGGAACACATCTAGAGCCTGTTTACTGCATTTCCTGTGTTGCACTTAATTTAAAATCGTTTTTTTCTCTAAAAACTGCATTTTACCTGATTTTAGCCTAGCACTCAAGTGTGGGGTCATTTATTGCACTGTTGTGATTATTTTGCTGCTTGTGTATCTCTGCTACCTTTAAACTACAACAAAAAGAAAAAAAAACAAAAAAATCTTGCTTTTTTCCCACTTTCTGAAAGTTAAGAAAGTTCAGTTACAGATTTGCTGTTCTGAACTGTTTGAAGTTTCTAGAAGGCTAGTGCTTGCTTGGGCTAAAGGGAAGTCTCTGTGTTCACCAGTGGGAGTGGTTAACACTGAACAGCCTGCCTATCCCTGGAGGAGTGGTTACTAACTAGAAGCTGTAGTTTTATTGGCCATTTTGGGTCAATTCTAAACTCCTTGATATCTCTCTTAAAACTCTACAACTCTCTTTTTGTGCAGTTTTGCGCACTGAGCAGCATCGGGCAGCGCCGCCTAAACAGGTTTAAACTATTCCAGGCTCCACAAAGTCTGCTCTTCACTTTTTCCCTTAGAACTGTTCAAACTCTCAAAGTAATCACTCTATTCTCTTTCTAAAGCCCTGCACTTGCTCAGCTCTTATAAGGAAACACTAACTAACTAAAGCACTACACCCTCCTTGACTTCTCATAAGTATTAGACTCCCGATTGGTCCTTCCTGATCAAGTGAAAAATCAGTTCCCTTCCCTAATCTGATCAGTAAAAAAACAGTTCCCTATACTAATCTGATATGTCCAAGGGTCAATTTCAAGGTTACTCTCCAGTCCAGCTGGTGAATCTGGGAATTTTGAGGCAATGTTACAATTGCTTTATGTACACAGACAACCCTCTCCTCCTTCCAACAAACTCTAATACATGTGAGAGATGCAGTTACACAGCCAAACTGGAGGCAGAACTCTCTCAACCCAAGACTGGCACAATCAGTCAGGAGGAAAAGGTAACCACCCACACCACAAATCCAGTCTCACACAGACCTATTGCATATGCATACCCAACACACAAACACACAAAAACATACTCGGAGGCTCTAAATAAAAATCTGCCTAAACAGCAAAGACCTCCTAAGCAGATATCCAAGCAACAGCCACCCCTCAACAATACCCACAAATCACATATCTCACAAAATCAGTGTGCCTCACAGTCACAGCCCATAAGGCCAAACAACACACCAAATACACTTGTTATAGGGGACTCTATTGTCCGGCACACTGACGTCCCACTCACCAGACTGAACAAGGAGAAGGTAACTGTAAGCTGCCTGTCGAGTGCCAGGATCGGCCACATAACACAAGCACTCAGGTCACTCCAAAGCAAGTACAAGTATGACTCCGTCATTGTCCATGCTGGTGTGAATGACCTGAGACGTACCTCCCTGGACTACATGAAAAGAGACATAGAGGAGCTCTCTGACCATGTAGCCCAGGCTGGTATGTCCCTGACCTTGAGTAGCATCTTGCCCTCACCAAGAATGATGCCACAGTATAAAGACAAAATGATCAGTTTCAACAACTGGCTAAAGTATTGGTGTCATTCAAAGGGGATCCAGTGTCTGTCAACCTGGGATGACATGCTCGACAAGCCACGTTGCTTCACTAGGGACGGCTTGCACCTGTCACCCTTAAGCTTTTGTATACTGGCCAAGGCTCTTGCCACCCCCATAGTGCCTTTTTTAGGCAAGGCTCAAAGGACAAACCCACCTCCATAGACAACCCAAAGATAAAAAAACTAAAGGTAATGCTACTCAATGCCAGAAGTCTAAACCTCAAGATGCACGCACTCGAGACTCCTCAGTATGGGGAAAATCAGTGTCTGTGCAGTAACAGAAACATGGTTCAAGGCTCCTGAGAGCACCCCAGCACTACCAGGTTATAACTCATACCATGCGTTTCGGCCCCAAAACTCGGACCGAAGCACAAAAGGAGGGGGAGTATCTATATTCATCAAAGATACCTACACCTCCAGGTTAGTGGCACTGCACGAAGCATCGGAAACCATCCATGTGCAACTAACAGCGGGCAAAACTGCCTTTCAGTTTGTAGCCTGCTACAGAACACCCTCCCTATTACAGGAACCCCACTTGGCTTTCCCGAGAACACTGGAGAATGTGAAGGTCTCTCCAAACACTATGTTATTGGGTGACTTCAACTACCCAAACATTGACTGGGAAAACTACTCAAGCGCAAACACCCTCCCCCAACGGTTCCTTGAATTTATAAACTCTAACGCAATGGAACAACTGGTCACCACTCCCACAAGAGGGAACAACATATTGGACCTGGTCATCACCAACATGGGGACTCTATGTTCCACACCAGTGGTAAACCCCTCATTGGTAAGATCAGACCATAAACAAATTTCCCTGGACATCCATATCCCGGCCACACCCCCAGCCAAGGAAATCACTGTAAAGAATTTCTCCAAAGCCAACTTTGCACTTCTCAAGACTGAGGTGGCATCCTTCAAAGCCCCTGGGCTAGAGGATAATACAGCTCAATCCGCAGAATCCTTTACAAATGCATTCTATGAGCACCTGCAGGAATGCATGGATCATGCTATCCCAAATAAAACCAAGACTCACTCCTCCAAAAACAGAAGACTGGTCTGGTGGATCCCAGCCATAAATAAGCTATACAACAGAAGGAGGAAGCTACTACATGGCAGAGCAAAATCTCAAAAAGGGAAGGCATCTCTGATCAGTATTAGCAAGAAAGTTTGATCCCTCATAAAATCATCAAAGGCCAGTTTCAAAAGAAAAATTGCCCTAGACACTAAAGATAATCACAAGGCCTTCTTTAGTTATGTCAGAAACATGGGCGGAAACTCCCAGATATGCTCTGAATTGTTGCATAACGGTACAAAATATACCGAACCTACAGACATAGCCAACATCCTGGCAGACAGATTCAGCACAAACTTCTCCCCCCCTTCCCCCACAAAGGAGCAAATGCCTATCCCAACTGCATGTAACCTCCCTGACATCACAGATGCACAGGTGAAAGCTGCCCTCTCCAAAGCAAAAAACACAACATCTATGGGACCGGACGGTGTCCCAGGCTGTGTCTTACATGAGCTCCAAGAAGAACTGAACCCTCACATTAAGTCACTGTTCAAACTTAGCCTTACTACAGGATATGTACCCAAAGAATGGCGTACAGCTACAGTGGTCCCACTCCACAAAGGTGGTGCCACAATGGACCCCGGAAACTATCGCCCCATAAGCCTGACTAGTCTGGTCTGTAAAGCTATGGAGCGTATTATCATGGAACTCATAAACAAAGACATTGGGAGCCTCCAGACCCTGGACCCTACCCAATTCGGCTTTGTTAAGGGAAGATCTTGCCTGTTAAACCTAGTTGATTTCTTTGAAACAGTTACCAAAGCCATAGATGAGGGCAAGGTAGTCCACACAGCCTACCTGGACCTCGCAAAAGCCTTCGACACAATACCCCACTCGGGCATCATAAATAAGCTTACCAGCTTAAATATCAACCCCTATATCACAAGATGGGTTGCAAACTGGCTCAGAGATAGAACCCACACGGTCAGAATCACAGGTGCCATGTCCGAATCCAAACCAGTTACAAGTGGCATCCCACAGGGCTCAGTTCTGGGACCTCTCTTGTTCGGTATATACTTCTCTGAGGTTCAGGCTAACACGGGGATTATGGCTGACAAAGTTCGCAGATGACTGCAAACTGGGGGCCATAATCGAATCTCCAGCTGACACAAGCATCCTCCAAAAGGGTCTCACAGAGACGGATGCTTGGTGCCAGAACCACGGCCTCAAGCTAAATGCTAAAAAGTGCATAGTCATCCCCTTTGGGAAAAACAAGGTGCCCACAAATTACCACATAGGTGGTAATCCATTAAGTACGGAAGAAGTAATTAGAGATTTGGGGACCAACGTAGATAGTAATCTCTCCTTTGATAATCACGTTGCCAAAGTGGTTAGAAAGACCTTCTATATAGCCCGACTTATCATGAAAGGGTTCGCATCTAGATCAAGAGAGGTCATTGTGCCCCTCTACTCGTCACTCATCAGGCCCATAATTGAATACAATGCCCCTTTTGGGATGTACCTTACCCGACACCTGCAGCAACTGGAGAGACCCCAAAAGTACCTCACCAAGAGGATCATGGGCTACAAACAGATATCCTATGCAGCTCGACTAAAGAAACTCCAGCTCTACTCAGTTGCTTACCGCCTACTCAGATGCGATCTATGCCTGACGTACAAAGCCATGTCAAACCCAGAATTAATGGACATGCTCCACCTCAAAAAATCCAAGTCCCTTAGAGCTACATGCTCCAGGGACCTAAACCTCAGCACAAAAATAAATAGGACATGTTGGAGGGACAGATTAATTTCCCAGAGGCTCCCCTCACTCTGGAATAGAATCCCAATTCATGTTAGACATAGCCCCTCGCTGTCCCTCTTCAAGCGAAACTTGGACGCATGGATGGGAAATCGCAAATTCACCCCTGGGATCTCTCCTGTGTCCCTGCTAGACAGAGGCACAGTAAACTAATCTTAAAAGGGTACCTTCTGTGACCTACTTTACAGAGGCACAGTAGGCTAATCTAATAGGGAGGCGGAAGCCAAGTACACTCTGGCAAGGCTTATAAATGCCCTAGGGCAGATAGCCTAGTATCTACCTATGAACCTATCTACCTATGAACCTAACCTTTACCCAAACCCTAACTCTAAGGTCCGCCACTATTGCACACTCACCTAAACCACGCCCCTAACCCTAACTCACTTAACCCGCCCCTAACCCTACAGTCTGTCACTATTGCATGCCCACGAACCCGCACCCTAACCCTAACTCACTTAATCCGCCCCAACCCTAACCCCACACTTACCTTGACATGGTGTTCTCAGTGTCAAGATTTTCAACTGTTGATCATCTCCATTGTTGAACTTCTGGTGTCGGTGTTCTCGGTGGTGGCGTTTTGCAGTTTCAGCGTCATCAGGTAGACCTGTATATATATATATATATATATATATATACATATATATATATATATATATATATATATATATATATATATATAAAAGTGTGTGTAAGTAGACTTCTATGATGGAAATGTTCTGAATTGGGCAGTTTTGTCTTCATTGGTTCATGCATTTTGTTTCATTGCCTCCTCAAAAAATGATCAAACAATAAATTTAAAATGCGCTGTAAATCTAACAAGTATGCTTTATTATACAAGGAATATCTTTTAATAAAGTTATGAAGGTGTATCATAAGAACACATGCATGTTTCTTGTTTTGTGTGCAAGGGGCCTATGATTTGAAAACAGCCCAAGGGTAATTTTTATCCAACACTGGCTCCAGATGCATTTTCTTTGGATGTGGTGTGGGTTTCAATGCTGTTTCAAGGAATGTGAGTTTCAAGGGCAGAGAAGTTATAATGCTAAGTCTGTTTTCATTGTGAGATGGTATTGCTGTGTTTAGCAGATGTCTATTAGTCTGTGTCCATTGTGATATAAAATGTAAATATAAAATTCAAATAATCATTGTAGAAGTAAAGCAGTATGAACATTAGTGTTTATATTAAATGGGGGTGAAACAGCCAGGTAATGAGACATTGGAAAGGCTGCAGGGGGACTCTGGTGCCATATTTTGGTTCTCTGTTCTTCAGTTTGCATTAGAAAGCTGGTATCCTACAATTCCATTGAAGTGGGTGGGGTTACATAATTATGTATGAAAATTTCATGTTAATCAGCGTACAGATTTGTACCTATTTTTCATAGGCCTTGTCCAGAATTTTGATGTTTCTAGGTTGAGAGGCATGTGCCCAACACTTTCTTAATCCAAAGAAGACAAAACTAGTATTCTTTCTCCCCAAAAGCACCTCCCCTATCACTGATCATTCTAACAACCTTGCATCTGACAACAATGTCATAAAAATAGTGCAGGAAACCAAACTAATGGTTATCATTGATATTAAACTTTCATTTGATCCCCATATACAGCAAAATGTAAAGAAGACTTGTCAAAAACTGGAGTCATATAGAAACAAACATTTCTATACTGCAGCAACTAAGACTACCCTTGCAAAAACATTTTACTTCCCTCCCTTCTTTGCGGTGATCTTATCCTAAATAACTTAAAAAACTTCTACCCTAAGTAAGATGGAACAGTGCTACAATAAAGTTGCAAAGTTTGCCACAAACTCTAAATATTACGCACACCATTGTAAACCACTACTAGAACTAAACTGGCTTGAACTCCCCAACCAACTTGCTTTCATTCAGATATCCACATTGCAGAACCTTATTTTTCAAGTCTACTGCCTGCCCTACATTAGCCAATCTAGTCACACCTTACACACCAAATCGATCCTATGATCAGAAGACAAAATTCTTTTGGCTATCTCAAAACCCACAAGAAAACCAGGTCACTCTCTGCATTCATACTCTGTCTCTATACTATGGAATTCACTACCTCTAGCTACCAGGTCTCTACCAGGCCTAACCCATTTCATATCCTCTTTATAAAGTCATCTCAAAGACACATGGCTCTAATCCTGCATAAAGCCTGCCTAATGCTGAGCTCTTCCTCTTCTTTCACACTATCCTCCTCCTCCTCTTCTGTCACAATTCACTCTCTCACAGTCTGCAAGATCCTAAGGCTCTCATAACTCCTTCCTTATGTCTATATCATACCTTTAAGCTACTGCTCAGTCTGTAATGCCTCCATTATTAACTCTCTCACTATCTTTCTGCATCACTAACTTTCTAGCTATTATTTTCCTAACTGAAACCAACATTCTATTTTTTCATGTACTCTAAAAGTTAATGCAATAAAATGTACCTACATACTATTTGGGGACACTATCTATTCATAGGCTATATATATGGTGAGAGTTACTATTATTGTCTATAATGTTTTAACTCTATAGAATTGTTTAGATGTGTGGTATTTATTGTAATATCTTGTAGCATAGTTTATGTTCTTTCATCTTATTTTTGTATAGTATTTCTAATGTCATTTGTATTGTATTAGATTATACTGCATTTGTATTGTATTGTATGTGGAGCTTTTCTCCTGGGCCATCTGCTGAAAATTGATTCTGTAGATCCAGTCAGACCACCCCAGTAAACAAATTTCAAATAATTACATAAAAGATTTTTTTTGCTAATTTACATTTATAATAAAATAATCAAACTGTTTGAACAAGTTCACATTTACAAACATTATACTTCATATATACTGCAATATATCATATAATCTAAGCAACATTAAATAAATTATTTAATTCCTGCATTTTTTAATCAAAAAACATCATTATTAAACCATCACTTATGACATAGGCAATCATACATTTATATAAATGTAAAGTAACCACACTGACACAAAACTAGTGGCAAGCATTTTACATCACAAATCATACTGGCACATTCTCGGTTGCAAACATTATACATCACTTATAATCTACTCAATCATTTTCAGTCAAGCATTACATAGCTCATTTAAGTCCTGCCTTCTTTTAAACCTCATTACCACCCTGTATGTATTATTCCCATAATTCACATTTTTTTTCTTGTGTAGTTTGCTCCTAAAAAGATCTCAATTCCAGTTGTTTTATTTCTGTTACTATATTCACTACTTCTAGTATAGCTGGTTTACATTTTGATTTACATTTTCTAGCAATTGTTTTTTGGCAGCCACCATAATTAGCCACAGCAAGGTGTTACCATGTCTAGGCAATTTCAATTCCTTTTTCATATCCATGTATGATTATTGTTAATCTCCTTAAAGGTCTGCATCCAAAATTCCAGTCTCTTCTTGTTTCTTGATCTTCCCCCGGTTTCATCATCATCCATTTCCATTTTGAGTTATAGTTTTCTGCTTGTGCTATGTATAGGCACCTCTCATTACGTCTGTTTTTGTCCAGATTTCTTGCACTAAGAGGTTGAGAGGTTTGCTGATGTTTCAAAACTGCTTCCTAAATCCATTACTCAGCATTGATTTCTTAGATGCATGCTGTGTTGCTCTGAGAAAATTACTTAAACAGAAAATGTCCACTATATATTTAACAAAAATGATCTATCTACGACTGTTTCATAGCTGGCTCCCAAGATAGATTTAATGCAGCCGCTGTGTCCTTAGTGCTTTATGCAACGTCAACAAAAGTTTAAACAGTCTTCATTTTTTCTGTTCTCCTGTTTTAGAACTATATTAACTTTATCTTTTAGCCTCATTCTTCTCCTACTCATAAACTGTTATTCAAGCAAAATTAACAAAGCCATGAGCCATTGATGGGGTATACATGAAATACATTAGTTGCATTTCAATTGTTTTATCATGTTTAGAAACCAGATTAAAACTGAGCTCCTTTATTAGGTTTTTAAGCTACGAACAACTTACATATGTGTATGTCTTGTATTAATTTGCTTATAATTTTTAAAGGTTAATAAAACTTGATGGACTTGTTCTCCTGGCTCAGGATGAAACCATAGCTCAAGAAAGGGGAATTAACAGAAATTGCATTTTGTGAGTGCAGGAATTTCACCAGAACATGCCCAAATTATATACCATATATCTACAACCATGTGAAACTAATTACATGATTGCCAATACAACTAATTCTCATTACTTCCATAATAAACAACACAATTCATCCTGACAGTGTACCAACTGATCTAAACAACGAGTCTAACAATGGTACTTTTTAACTACAGGTTGTCACATACAGTTGAAGAACATAATACCTTACCAAATATAGTTTTATTAAACCTTATTCTGTTTTTCCCTAACTCTAAATAATCTCTTAATAAATCAGACATGTACATATGTACAGATATAGAATTTTATTTTTTAGTATTGCATTTTATATCTATAGTTCATCTTTTTTCTAGCTGTGTATACATAATTTTTTTCTTTATTTATCTCTTTCTCTGCTGTCTAACATTATTATTGATTAGATATGTACAATGACCATTACATGTTGAAGCTTTTCTTCCCAGGACTCGACTGAAAAGGGACCTTTTTGTCTCACTTGGCCTATCTCAGTTATAAAAATAAAGAAATAAATACACAAATAAGTATATATACATTTTATATGCTTCAGATATGTATTAGAGCAGCTTGAGTATGTCTTAGCCTTGGAAACTCTTTCTCAACTTATATAAGAATTTAACATGCAGTATGTTCCACCTCATCCCCCCTGCTTTTTTTTTTCTGTTGTCCTGTAGTCACTGTTTATGATGTAAAATCTGAACAATATGCATTCTTACATTTTGCTAGACTCTCCTTATATAGCATTAAGCTTTTTTCATATTAAAAATTAAGACAGACTTTTGCACATCTTTACAAAAAGCTAATTTTCTTCTATTTTGCATATGAATGCAGTTTTTAAGAGCAACAAATATGCATACTGTGTAGCTAATCAATTTCTTCAGTCATACAAAGATTAGGAGTAATTCTCGTGGACATTCACTCCACTCTCTCCCCTCCATTACCCTTCACACTCTCCACCCTTGAGATCAGTTTGGACCAAGTCCTTTAGCACTTTTCAAAATTAATAAAAGTACTTATATGGGTGTTGACAATATCTCTGCATGCCAGCTAAGATATGTAGAACCTCACGTAGCAAAATTCCTCCATCAACTCTTTAACCTAAGCCTTTCCACTAGCTAGGCCCCCGAGGAATGACTAATGGCAGCTGTGGTGCCTTGCATAAAGGTGGACCCTCTACTAATCTTGGGAATTACAGGCCTATTAGTCTTGCTAGTATTATTTGCAAGGTTTAGGAATGTATTGTAGATGACCTTGTATCCCTGGACACATATCATTTCAGCTTTGTAAAAGGCAGATTGTGCATATACAACCTGGCTGTGTTCTTTGAAAGGGTTACTGAGGACATGGATAAGGGTTTTACAGTCCACGTTGCTTATCTAGACCTTGCCAAGGGCTTCAATACTATCCCCCTGCTGAGGTTACTGACAAACTCTCCCAACTCAACATTAACCCATACATAGTTCACTGGATTGGCAATTATCACTCTGATAGAATCTGTACCTTTAAGGTTGGGGTATTTCCTCTAGTGAGAAAATTTCACTACTAGTATCCCAAAAGGCTCTGGCTAGGTCCACTCTGGTATATATGTCTGTGACATAAATGTTGGTATCAAGGGAATTTAGCTAATCAAGTTTACTGATAATTGCAAATGGGGATCAGTTATCAAAATGCATGCTGGTACTCAAACCCTCCAACAATGGCTGAATCAAACATATGCATGGTGTACTGATCATGGATTTACTCTTAACACCAATAAATGCAGCATAGTTTCCTTTGGTAAATCTAGAATCACTAATGCTTACCATGCAAGTAACATTCCACTACATATTTTGATAAAACAGTCTTCTTTGAGTACTATATACATGTGGTGACTGGTAATCCTTCTACATTGCACAGCATCTTTTCAAGGTCCATATAAGTTATAGTCTCACTTTATTGATCCTTTATAAGGCCCATCATTGAATATAATGCACCCTTCATTATTTCCCTCACTAAGTACCTAAACCAACCTGAGATGCTTCAATGTTTCCTTACCAGAAAGATCTCAGGTCTCAGTACCATTATTTATTCAGCTAGACTAAAAACTCTGTCACTCTGCTCAGTGTAGTGCAGACTCCTGTGGTGTGATCTCCTTATCAGAGTTTGAGAATGCCCTTATGATGACCTCATTGAGTTAAACAAGAGGGCGGCATTATAAATGAGTGATTATATAGATATTTACATTGAAAGGAAACTTCACATTAAAATGTCTATATAAAAGTAAATTGCAAATATTTTTATATACTGCAAGTATTTAGTCTGAACAATCCAAATGCAAAAATATTTTAGCATTCTGTATCTGTGTTTGCCTGAATAACAAGGGTTCCACACTCCTATAAGACATTTGTCTTGCCTCAGGAGTATCACATACACTGTGTAACGCCATAGTACCAATGGCAGTTAAGACACAGTGCTGAGAGATGCATAGATCAGAAACAAAATTTCCATGTCATGTGACCTATTTACAATGCACCTCACACTGGAATGAGTCCATGCATCCACATCCCCTTTTCCCATTTTTACACATGTGATCCGGGTGTCACTGTAACAGTGAATATCATCTAGAATGATGCAAGGAAATACAGCATTCTGTAGTGTTCATTTTGTCAGAATACTGAATTTCACATAAATGAAGAATGACACACAAGGGGTATGAGAGCATGATGACTCGTGCAGTACATAGCATGCTGACATTGTATGCCAAGCAAAACAACATATGAAATGATAAATAGATGATATGGACAATCTTGTATCCACCATTGAAGGGCTGAAGTATGAGTAAGTCATGCTACACTGAAGCACTGTGTTCCTATCAGAACACCGAAAACTCAAAATAGTGAATGACCTAAAGGTCGGAAATGCCAGACCTCGATCTGCTTTTTGTGAGATTGCAGTACAGTGAAGATTGGAATATTTGCCCGTTCCTCACTGCAGTGCAATCTCAAAGGTGGTATATGTAGCCCCCCACAATAGACAGTTCGAGGTCCTGCATTTTTGACCTTTAGGTCGTTCGCTATTTTGGATTTTCGTTGTTCTGATACAGACCCGTGTGCACCACATATGAGTAACTTGGCAAACATCAAGTTACAATTGCTAGGTTGTCCTGCAGCACTGTATAGTCAACTTAAGTGCACTAAGTGCCTGAGGGATGCATCATATGCTTAGGATGGAGAATGGTGCAGCACTGTGAGTACAACCAATTAATAGTGTGCAAGGTGCTCACACGCACACACACACACACACACACACACACACACACACACACACACACACACACACACACACACACACACACACAATTCTTCAGTTTGGCTCTGAGTTTTTTGTCTTGTGTTTCTTTTTGGTTTATCAGTCTGTTTGTTCGACTTCTTTTACAAGGGTATAATATCAGGATTCACAGCAATAGGGCAACACACAGAAGTACCACAGAAGTCACAGGAAAATAAAGTTAAATTTAAGTTGAATTTAATGAAGCGCTTTTCGTCTGTGGTGTACACAGACTTCCTCAGACAAAAAGTATTACAAACTACATTTAACTGAACAGCAGCTTAAATATCCAGCAGTATTAAGTCAAAGGTTCAATTAACCAATCAGGCACACCTTGAACCATGAATAAAAATTTAAAGTTAAAATGCAAGCTCACAGGACTTGAGTTCAATCACTCACATTATATTAAAATTAAAAATAAACTAGACAATCATAAAATCAGCCAGTTGTTAGCCTATCATCTAAATAAACACTAGCCACTACCTGATATAAACAAGTACAAAACACAAAACAGTTAGAGTGTGTTACAAACTCATAAAGGCAAAAAGACTATCTAACCAGGTTCTTAAGTTTAAGAAGGCTGCTAATAGAGCAGCCTTCATTGAGACCTGGTAGAGCATAGGCATTTAATCTAATTTGCCATCGCAATTCAGACGCCTCTAATAATAGGTGTACAGGGGCTCCTCTAATAGTGTCATGCATTTGTTCTATAACCATAAACTTAAATTGGTGGTCTTTATGCTGGATGATATGTTTAGCAAGAGCATTTTCATCTTTCGCTTTGTTAATTGCATATTGATGTTCGTAGATCCGATCTTTTAAATCTACTCGGTTTTACCTACATAAAACCTGTGCATTTTTGGCATAATGCCACATAGACCACCATTTTAGAATTACAAGTGCATCTGCATCTAATGTCGTATCTAATATTATCAATGTCAAATCGGTTTGATTCAAGAATGTGGCGACATTGATTGCAGTTTTGACATTTGAACATCCCAGAAGTACGGGTACTCTGCCGCTCAGGTTGTTCCAACAACATTTTCATATGTTTACCCCTTCTATATGTAACCTCAGGTTTAACTCCCAGTTTGTTCAAAATTGCAAGGTTGGAGCGGAACAGGTTCCAGTTCCCAGTAATGATGCCCCTAATAGCCCTACTACTTGCACAATATGTAAGCATTAATCTAGTGTCATTATTATGCATAGCAGTAGTTCCACCTATACATTCTAACCTAGACTCGCCAACCCGGAAGAACTGATGTTCAGTATAGGTTTGTAAAACCCACTGGATCTTTTGTTAATCACCTCATTGACTAAGTTGTCTAATAAGTTAAGCGGATAGCCTCTATGAAGGAACATATTCTTAAGTAAGTCACATTCCCTAAGAAAGTCATCGCCCAGGCTCACCAACCGGGCTGCTCGTGACGAGCTGACCCTTAGCCACAGACCTTTTTTGGTAGCTAGGATGGCAGCTACTAAAATGAAGAAAAGAATTAGAGTAGGTAGGCTTTCTATATATGCTGGCCACATATTTATTCAAGATGTCATTTTCAACCATACGTCTAAATAGGCTATTGCCTCAGTGTTGAAGGAAGAGGTAAAACTAAAAAGTCAGTGGAGTTATTAAGTAAATTTAATAATAACAGGCTATCAGCTTCTTCACCCTCTAATAAAATAAAGATGTCATCCAGGTAACGGGTGTAGTACTTGATCTTAGACACTACTACCGACTCATTGTTTAATATGTTCTCCTTTCCCAGTATGACATCACTATGTTGGCCAAGCTGGCTCCGCAAGGGGACCCCATAGCCACCCCAGTTTTTTGTAGATAGAAATTCTCTCCTAATAAAAAATAGTTGTTATAAAGGATCAAGTCCAACAGTTCAATCACAAGGGATATTTCATGGGCGCACCCTTACTCTTAAGGAAGAAGGCCACCCAGTCCAAAGCTATCTGCAAAGGTATACAAGTGTATAAATCCTTGACATCTATTGTCAGGAAATTGTACTGGATGGAATGTTGTTTAACTTATCAAGAAAAGACCAAGAGTCTTTACAGATTTGCTCTTCATCCTCAAGGTACTTCTGCAGGATAGTATCAACCAGCTTGGCACAAGGATATGTAGGAGAGCCGCGCCCATCAACGAGTGGGCGCATAGGTGGATTAACAAGGTCCTTGTGGATCTTGGGTATACCAAAGATACAAGGGTACCTGGGAAATAATGTGGTAAGGTATTTGTGTTGACCTTGGTTAAGTCTACCCTCAAAAAACATTTCGTCCAAGGAGCTCTTAATTTTATGATATGCGTGGTTTACCTCAGACCTTGAACTAATCATATACGCATCATTAGACAATAGGCCCAACATCCTGTCAAAGTAGTCTAATTGATCGAAGACTACAACCCCACCTTTATCGGGTTTACAGATTCTTAAGGAATGTAACAACATATTCCAACAGAGTCATTTCAGGCTTCCCTAAATCGTTGGTACATTTACTTAAATGCAAATTACTATGTCTTAAATCAAGTTCACAAGTGGATTCAAACGCTTGTACTAATGGGTGCAGAGGTGGGTTAAACATGCTAGGGACAAACATATCAGATGGAGTATCATGACTGAAACCACGAGTTTCAAACAGCAGGTTAAAGTTCAATTTACGAGCAAACATCTTAATATCGATGATGGTGTTCACTAAATCGAACTTCTGTTGAGGTACATAGGTGTATCCCTTAGATAAAAGGTCAAGCCAGTTCATCAGGGATCAACACGTTGGAGTAATTAAAGATATTAAAATCTCAAGTTGATTGGTAGAAATAACTGGGCCCATACGTTGGTTAATGGGGGAACCACAGTATCAGTCTCTACATCCTGCAGGTTATCAGTAATAGGCAAGGTGAAACCACACAAGGAACCTCGTTTACCACACAAGCCGAGGCTTCAGTTAAAGCCAGGAGGCAGAGGTAGAGCCATGTGATAGGTACTCCTGGTATCTACTGCCTCTGAAAAAACTGTTTCTGTTGCTTCCCCTTAAAAGATTGCTGCAAGTTGTTCCTTTGCTTAGGGATGGCACCCTGTTTGTTGGTGGAAAAGTGTATACCTGTTGCTGACCCATTGCTGTAGTGTGAGGACCGTGCTGTTGTTTACGGTTCATAAGTCTCTCACTCCTTCTGACCCCTTGGTCAACAGGGGTATCCCCAAATGTATCAAGGTCCCTGATGTTTATCCGATGCTGACTCACCTCTACAGTTTGTGGTGGGAGGATCCCACTACTACCATTAGGATTCAAGCTTGTGATGGCGCAGGGGGTGGATAAGCCACCCTAACTGGTATGCTTTTAAATCGCGGCTCAAGTTTCTTGATTTTGTTGAATTTTAGTTTAGACAGGTACTGGTCGATGCTGGTAAAACATCTATTATAATCATATTTGTACCTGCTAAATTCTACATGGGTTTTAATCGAGTTATCCAACACAGTAATTTCATCATTTAACTGTGTCACCCATGCAGAGTAATGCTTGATCATAAGCTTTAAGAGGTCCTGGCCTTGTTGGTCAAATAAATTAATCAATTCCTTATGGAATTCTGAATTCAACACCAACCCTGTCGGGTATTGAAAATGCCTTAAGCCTTTAGGAATGACATTGCAAGCTATACATTCATTAAAATATGAAATTTCAAGTTTCAGTTTTTAAGTTTCAATAAGAGTTTATCAAAGTTTTTAGTTTGTCAGCTAAATCATTACTGTTTTACCTCATGGCCATCAGTAGAGTTATCGTGCATCCTACGGGTTGCTTTATCGCCATATCCTGTAAACACGAAATCCTCGGATAACCAATTGCCCAAAACTGGGGCCCCATCAAGAAGACCACTTGGAAGAGTCCGACTGGCATCTGCTATACATTCGGTAGGTTCAACCTGACTCTGTAAGCGGCTAGGAAAACCTCCGGTTAATAGTGGCTCTGTCCTAGCTAAACTTTCGTTTAGTAGGTGGATTTACTGTTAGGTGCTACTTGCACTGAATTAGAAGTAATAGCGGTTGCACTGTATCAGGTGTAATTACGAGCCAGCCTAATGCTGGCTGCCGTTGGTGATTGAGCGTAGTGGCCAAACCTGGCGTAGCAAAGGGTTTAAAAACTCTCTGCCATTCGCTGAATTCAAGCTGCCGAAATCAGTGTTCCCCATTAAGGAAGGAACCGTAAGAGGGGTTCGCTGATTGAACAGCGCCACCTGGCGCATTCTCCATTGCAGACGGTTGAAAGCTGTTAACAAAAGGCAGAAAAAGATTCTTCATGTCCTGTTGTTGTGTGTCTAGCTTGTCGAGCCTCGCACACAGCGATTCCATTCTTTCAAATAGAGACTCAAATAAATTATCCTGTGCAACTGTAGAAAGAGTAGCTGGTGCTGGAAGGGCACTATTACAGCTCTTCAATAATGCTGGAGTAGCATTCGGAGAGAACCCATCATTGCTGTCAGATCCAGAAGCCATGAAACAACCAAGTACTAAGCAGCACAAACCAGGAAATAATATCAGGATTCACAGCAATAGGGCAACACACAGAAGTACCACAGAAGTCTTACTTAAGAATATGTTCCTTCATAGAGGCTATCCGCTTAACTTATTAGACAACTTAGTCAATGAGGTGATTAACAAAAGATCCAGTGGGTTTTACAAACCTATACTGAACATCAGTTCTTCGGGTTGGGAGTCTAGGTTAGAATGTATAGGTGGAACTACTCCTATACATAATAATAACACTAGATTAATTCTTACATATTGTCCAAGTAGTAGGTCTATTATGGACATCATTACTAAGAACTGGAACTTGTTCCGTTCCAACCTTGCAATTTTGAACAAACTGGGAGTTAAACCTGAGGTTACATATAGAAGGGGTAAAAATATGAAAATGTTGTTGGAACAACCTGAGCGGCAGAGTACCATTACTCTGGGATGTTCAAATGTCAAAACTGCAATCAATGTCGTCACATTCTTGAATCAAACCGATTTGACATTGATAATATTAGATCGACATTAGATGCAGATGCACTTGTAATTCTAAAATGGTGGTCTATGTGGCATTATGCCAAAAATGCACAGGTTTTTATGTAGGTAAAACCGAGCGTAGATTTAAAGATCGGATCTACGAACATCAATATGCAATTAACAAAGCGAAAGATGAAAATGCTCTTGCTAAACATATCATCCAGCATAAAGACCACCATTTTAAGTTTATGGTTATAGAACAAATGCATGACACTATTAGAGGAGCCCCTGTACACCTATTATTAGAGGCGTCTGAATTGCGATGGCAAATTAGATTATCTCAATGAAGGCTGCTCTATTAGCAGCCTTCTTAAACTTAAGAACCTGGTTAGATAGTCATTTTGCCTTTATGAGTTTGTAACACCTCTAACTGTTTTGTGTTTTGTACTTGTTTATATCAGGTAGTGGCTAGTGTTTATTTAGATGATAGGCTAACAACTGGCTGATTTTATGATTGTCTAGTTTTATTTTTAATTTTAATATAATGTGGTGATTGAACTCAAGTCCTGTGAGCTTGCATTTTAACTTTAAATTTTTATTCATGGTTCAAGGTGTGCCTGATTGGTTAATTGAACCTTTGACTTAATACTGCTGGATATTTAAGCTGCTGTTCAGTTAAATGTAGTTTGTAATACTTTTTGTCTGAAGTCTGTGTGCACCACAGGCGGCGCTTCATTAAATTCAACTTAAATTTAACTTTATTTTCCTGTGACTTCTGTGGTACTTC